>NW_017617084.1:0-245000 GCF_001879475.1 Ipomoea nil
GCTTTCGTGGAGTGAAAACAAAATATGGTTTTTGGATACTGAAACCCCCAACTCCCCAAATGTAGAACGAAGCATAATTGTTGAGTTTTGCAGTTTTTTATAGGTACTTGGACTTTTGCTGTTTTGGTCAAGAGTCTAGTGCTGGTTTACAAGAGTTCCTAGAGTTTCTAAGCTCTAAACATAATTGCCTTTATGCAATTAATTCTTTTTGAACCAGCTTGAAGGTTTTGTGGGTAAAATTCTTTCTGTAAAAAATAATAATAATAAAAAAATTAAAATATAAGACAGACAGACAACAGACAGAGAAATGCAGTTGCACAAAATGCTAAATAATGCTTTCTTTTCACAAAATTATTCCTACAAAATTCTTTTCTTTTTGTTTTTAGACAACACATTTTTTTGTGAAAGGAGTGAGAAATTTTTTGGTTTAGTAAGAACACATGGACCTTGACAGCAAAATTAAGTGTCACCAAGTCATTGATTCAAATTGTCAGAGTTAGCTTTTTGTTATTTTTAACAAATCCTAAAAAATAAAAGAAAATCAATATCAGTTATCTGTTATCATGAAGATTGTAGAATCAATCAATCAATCATCTCATCAGTATTTGGAATAGTTCCCATGATTAATTCTGTAGATAGCGAAACACAATTTTGGATGCTGTGATTACATTTAGCATCTATAAGCAAGTAAGACTCTAAGCTTTTATAGAGTATCTTTCTTTCTTCCAATTCACCACCATGCAATCCTTCAACAGAAAAGAGACCTTTAGTAGTTGAAGTATCAACTATAGACTTGAGGTGCACTACAGATTAGATGCTTAATGTCCACATACTGTTCTAGTCTCTTCAAGGTACGGCAATAGATCAGGTTTCATTAAATCCACACCTGACTCACCCAGTCAACCTTCTAAACCCATCACCCACTAGCAATGAGATTCATGAAAAAACAACACCTGAACACAAGTGGTAGGTACCCCACTCAACTCCCATATACCTTTTTACCATAATCACTCAATTTTAGAATATGGTAAAACATCAAAGCTCAGTATCAAGTATAATTAAACATTTAAACTCAATTATTTATCTACCAGAAAAACTAAATCATCTTTAAACCATTTTGAGAAATCATTTAAATATCCATCAACTATGACCTAAGCATCACAACTGCAAAAATTAAAAAACCAATACATAAAAGTAATAAACTTTTCAATTCACTGACAAGGTCTCCAGTTCAAATATAATACTCCGTATATGAATATTTTTAATCCAAAACAGCCCTATTCACTTGCATAAAACATATGTAACATGTTTTATGTTTAAAATATTTATAATTTACGTTGTCACCGAGACAGAAAAGTGCATAAATAGTTTCTCTGGAAACCTCACTTTTAAAAGACACATAAAAAGTTCTACATATTTTTTGCATTTTTTGTATCCAAAAAATATCCCTAACCAAAAAAGTGTAAAAACATTCTCAATACTAACTAAACACTGGAAAAAAATTCCCCAACACTCCTATTTCCCCACTGTGTTTTTAAGCAAAGTGAATGAAGCATAAAATCAACTTAACACTTGCAGAGAAATATGAATTTATAATATTCAAATAAATGGGAAAACCTAGGTCTTAAAAGCATGGGCATATATATGGCAAATAAAGTTGAGGGTTGAGCAAATGTTTCCTTAATCCTTGACATCCACACCCAACCTAAAAAGCCCAATCCACATCAGTAGGATGATGGCGGGTCAGCTTAGTGCCTTAGTGACAAACGACATCCTAAGTCTCTTCATAGTTCATTCTAGCCTCCATAACCATATTGTGGCAATGATAAATCTCTCACCGCCAGGTGCATGTAACAAAGAAAACTGACAATGTAAGGAGTTAAGGACACACTCTATAGAATAACTTTTTGCATTAATGTCAAACCAATGGGCTTGTTTTGGCAGCACTACATTTACAGAAATCCCAACAAAGTGTTATAAGAAGACAATCTCCAAAAGCACTAGGTTCACATTCTTAAAGTATCATTAACAAAAAACCATTCATATGTTCAACAATCTGAAAGGTCCATCCTAAATGCCGTTGCTGCTAGTATTCTGCAAAACTGACCTGGAATCTATAGGTATATCAGATGGAAATCCAATTTATAATTACTGTGGATCCCTTATGTTTTCTTCTAGAGGGTGCTTGTAATTCCTAAGGAATTTCTAGGACCTCAAAATGGCAAGAAAGAAAAGCATTCCCCAAAAACTAGTGCGCCAGCAAGGATGCAGGAATACAAATGTACCCAGAGCAAGGAATGGGAATATACCACATGCTCATCTTATTTAAAGTATACAATACAAATGTCTTTAAAATCATACAAAACAATCTCATTGGTTAATAACTAATTCACTCTTTATCTTTTTTCAAAACAAACTGTTAAGGTTCTTTTGATCCAGGGAAAAAAAAACAAGCACATTCTTTGGATTTGGCACTACCAGCTACCATAAAGACATAAATTCTAACTTTCCAACAGAATGGAAAAAAATCCATGTAAGTAAAATTTTAATAACATAATTTGGCAAGAGAATGGAAAGAAAATATTAGAAGGATATATGATCATGAATGTCAGGAAAAATGGAAGAGCATGAACACTAAAAGAAAAAATACCATTTCCAAAGTTTTTACCCACACTTAAACAAATTAAGACAAAAATGAGGAACCTCAATTCAAGAGACTCTTACCATTTGCCAAACATAGCTGATCTGCCTGTTCAAGACCTTCATACAAAAGAACTTTATCCAAAATCTCTACTTTCCATGATGACAAAGGCTTTTTAACTCTTTCAATTTTTGCAAATATATCGAAATCACACTCAAGACCATAAAGATAGCCTGATTGACGATATCCAATAGCTTCTATAGGATAGAAATTTGAAGAAATTGAAAGAAGGGAGGACTACAGAAATACCATTTTCTGTCACCAAATACAAACAACCTTGAAAAGTGCAACCAATTGCTTCATTCACATAGCCTCACAACCTTGGACATTGTAGCTGTTGTCATCATTCAGAGATAAATCTACATGCAAACTAGAATGAACAAGTCGGCATTTGCTTTTATCTTGAGAGTTCCGTCTTTAAGCCGAGTTTCCAAAGGTGACAAGCAAATAACATCATCTTCATGAAACTTATAAATAGGAAGGAAAAATTTTCTCATAAGGCCCGATGGTAGCTTACAGCCAAGAAACTCACACCAATTTTTTACAATTGGCTCCTTAAAATTACTTTCTGGGCTTCTCTTAACACCCTTATTCCGTGCACTGCTAGTAAAAGAAGACTTTTTAGTAACAGTATTCCCTTCACCTGAAATATCCCTCTGGTAGCCAATGTCAGCAGCACCTACATCCCATGCTGCCAGTGGTCCAAGTCCAATATCTTCATAATATGGAAGCAAGTTCTCAAGTTGGTGATACTTCCTTGGATATAATCAGAAGCTTGTATTACATAACTAACACCATGTTTATCAATCACGACTAAAGTTAAGGCATTCAACATGACAAAAAGCCTTTCAAACCTGCTTTGACAAACACGATTACCGGCCTTATTAGGTAGCTGAATAATCCTTGTCTTCAACACAATTCCCATCAATCTTCACAGATAAATCTCCACAAATATGTAAAAGATCTAGACAGGCCACATACAAACCATTTTTTGCATCATAAAAATATTAAGCCAGAGGCATTAAGACAAATAAGAAGAGCAGGGAAAACCTAAAGTCTGTCCACTCAGCAGCTGCATGCCTCTCAACATTTTCATCTAGTGCCACTGTAAAAACCCACTTTAATCCCAACTGAGTAGCTTTGCCACAGCAACTAAAATTTTACTGTTTTTTCTTTCATTTGTCTGAGGCACAAATTCGGTCAGTGTCAAGGCAAACCCAATTAAGCATTGTGAACCATTAGAGAAGACTCTCAACATCTGTAACAACCTACAGTGATGGGCATGGAATCTGCAGATGTGCTGTTCTGAGGATCTAAAATTGACAAATTGGTACTGTCTTTTTCCTGTGATGAAGAACAGCCATGAGATAGAAAATCCAAAAGCAGTGAATCATTATGAAAAAGGCGAAAAGAGACCGCCATAGCAGAGGGATCAAATAATGAATTGTCTGGGAATCTAGTATATACTACTTCATCAGACTTTAATGTTTCAACTTTTGTTAGCAATGTACGCAGCCATCTTTTTTCAGAAATATTCTCAAATGGCAAATCATTTGTTACTTCTGTACACATGCTATATGGTCCTCCCTGCTGCAATATTGCTGCTTATGTCAAAAACATCGAAGGAATCATCATAATGCCAGCCAGACTCTTGCTGTCCATCCAACTCCTGAGATAAAGTTGCTGGAGATCCAGGTCCCCACTCCACCCATGATCCTTGTCCAGTATCATTTTCTGATGTGGATCCCATTTCTTCTTCATATGTACAAGATTGACTAAATGCATGGACTGTTACCCCATGATTGCCAACTACAAATAGGAGCTCTCTAAAAGGTTTGTCTTCATACTGACTATAAGAGTCTTCACATATACCCCAGGTCAGGGAGTTTACATCGTGGATGAAAGGGTATTTGTTAGACTTTCTAGTATCACTTTCCAGGGTATGAATACCATCCATTTCAATTGACTTAGAAGTGCTTGGAATATCATCCCCAGCTCTGCTGAACAACTGCAAATGTCGGCATCCTTGATGTCAGAGAAGTTGAATCCTCGGAGTTTCCATAATTACAATTTTCTGGATACTTGATACTTTTATCTGTGGAGAAAACAGGAAATCCATTAGCAGTAGGACTTGCCAATGATATTGCAAGTGAAGCAAATGAATTCGATAATTCACCTCTGGCCAGAGGAAGCAGTAGAGCTTCGTAATGATATGAGAGCAATAGCAAAATCTCCTTGTTGGAGATAAAAAACCTTCACGGAACTTTGAAAGTACAAGTTGGTATTCAGAGGGGTCCCATTTCTTTAGTTGCAGTATAGGAGGGACTTCAGCCTCACAAGGGAGCTCCATTTTAAATCTGCAAATGAAAATAAAAGGAAAATTAGAAGAACATAAAAGCTGCAAAGAAAAGCCTATTCATGTTTACCACACCATATGACTCTAGACTCTAGTCAATTATTTTATCGGTAGAAATGTAAATAAATCAGAAGATATGAGATTGTATCAGAAGAAACATAAATGAAACTTTAAAAATTAAAATAAAAATAAATAAAAATAAAAAATCATCATCATATTCTACTTCCCTTTAGCAGATAACAAGGAAAGAGAAATATGAAAGAAGAATTGAAAGATCTCTCCAAGGTTAAGGCTGATCTGTAGAAGATCAGGAAACTTGAATCATAGTGCAGCAATACAGAGCCATGAGGAGAAAACCTAATGCACAATGTAACATAGAATACAACTCACCATGTCTCTATTTAGACTTGTTTGCATTCTCTAGATGCTGAATAATACTGATGCTATAAATTCCAAGATGGGTGGATGGGAAAAAATAATTAGCTCCAGTTGAAAGTATAACATCAGTACTAAAGTATGAGAATATGCTAAAGCTCATTCTTTTATCTCGTAAATAATTATGTATGGCAGAGCTAGACAATGTTTAGGGAATTTAAAAAATAAATAAAATAAATATTTTTATTTAAAAAAAAAAAAAAAAAAAAAATCATGTTGCATTCACATGGAGAGGCTAGGTCTTAGAAATGGAGCAAGCACATGTTCCTTTTACTTTCTAATTTGGCTTTTCTAAATAGCTCTAGTGGTTGTTCTACTTCTTTAATTAATTTATTTATATTTTAATTTGAAATGTATTGTACACATTAAGATTTCTTAGTAAGTGTCTTCTAAAAGTAAGGACGAATTGCCCTCCATGACTTGAAAGCACACAATTCTGTGAGAATACCAACCTATAGAAACAACACAACTTAAGAAACATGAGAAGGATATATGGTAAAATTTGCACTTCCGTGCTTCCCTCTTAACCACTTTGAATCTCATATTTCTTTCATGTCAGATGAAAGTCTTGCACTAGTGATAATCTTTTCACTAGTATGCAGCCACAGAAGCAATGATAGATAATAGTATAATATGTTACAATACCAAATTATCAAATGCCATTTGAACACTATTGATCAAACTGATATGGCCTTCACTTGATGGCTAATTATGTTTCCAGGATGCAATTCTCTACCGAATAATATCCCACACTCACTTTGAATTGAAGTTAGTGAGGAACATCAAAGTGGATAAAGTAGTGGGGATTGTTCCAATGTTAGAAGCCAAAATAGACATGAAATTAATACCCCAGCCCTCTCCCCAACTAAAAATATAGTTCATACAAAGTTGATATGCAGACCTCTAACTTCCCTAACTAGCAGAAACATCACTCTTAGAGATCTCAGCTCATCTTTGCTGATCTTGCAAAACAATAGTTTCATTGGCAAATAGGAGATGCTACATTTTTAATGGCAGACAAGGATAAACTCCTACCTTTGAAACAGTCCATGTATAAAATCCATGAAAAAAAAAAAAAAAAAAAAAAAAAAAAAAAAAAAAGAAGAAGCTGAAATGATAATAAATTCAAAAAGAAAAAAATGAAGCCAGAACTGGAGTAACTGTAACAGTAGCAGAGCAGAGATAAACAGGTCAGTTTTTCTTCTTCATCTAACCGCTTACTTCTTTCCTATTATTTTCCCTTATACTCGTGATTTCATGTTCTTGATCGCAAAGCATCCGTTGGAAACCCAGGGAAAAACAATTTCGTTTCCTCGGAAGAAAAAAAAAATTGCAATAACCAAATTAAAAGAAACAATCAAAAATTCATAACGATGAGTAGATATGTATGTATTGCATGTTAGCTATGCAGCCACAGAGTATCTGTGTACGAAATAACGTATAATGAGAGTGAACAAGGAAAAAATATCAATCATACAGTTCGATTTGAAGTCCGATTCAAAACCTAGCTTTAGCGGAATGAATCACAGAATTTGCTCTCCATCTTCTGCTTCCTTTGTCAACTTCCGATGGAAGTAGTACGTCGTCCGGCGGATTGCAGTATTGCTGCAGTTGAGAGCGGAAGGACGTGAGCGAGTGGATGGCGAAGCAACGGTGGAGAGATAAATTTCCGGGGAACAGACGGCGGAGCAGGGAGAGAAGTTAGCCTTAAAATGAGTAAAAAATAAAATAAAATAGAAATATAAAATTTAAAAATTTAAAAAATAAAAACGAAAACCACAAGGAATGGAAATAGAAAAAAGATACGTGTGGGCTTTCCTCTTACCGTACTACTAAAGTCTAGGAATGGACTGCCTAACCAGCAATAGATTTGTTTTAAGTCAAAAATATAGGACAAATTTCTTTTCATTTTTTTTTTTTCAAAATTTCGTGTGTTTTTTTTTTCCACGAACGTTTTTAAAACTTTTTTTTGTTGTAATAAGAGTGAATATTGTTAGACCCTTAACGGGAACTAAAAAAATGTCGGTATAACAATATGCTCTAAACGATTGTACTTTGAGCTCTTCTAAGTATACAATGCCAAAATTAAAAACCTAATATAGCCCCATTCTTCTTAGTTTTAGCAAAGTAAGAATGTTAAATTAAACAGGTTCCGTCAACTTGAAGTGACAGTGATAAATTTGTAATTTAAGTGAAATTGAATGGCAGTTAATGTTTGGTCTTCTTCAAACACAAGCGAGACGCACAGCAAAAGGAGAAGCACAGCAAACAACAGCAACACAAGCGGACTTGGTCTCGAAAGGAGAAGCACAGCAAAAGCGTCGAAAGGAACATCACAGCCAAAGCGAAATTCGAAAGGAGAAGCACAAGCGGATTTGGTCTTTGCCGATTACCAAAAGGAAAGCCGATTTGGTCTCTTTGCGTCTGGTATGCAATTATGTACAATTATGTTGTCTATTGTAAATTTTAGCATTTGAATGAAGTTTTCTGGGAGGTTTGAGTGTTAGTAAATGGTGTTCTACCAACGCGGGCACTCCTATCATGGTGTTTTTTACTGTATTTCTATTTTGCTCATATTGCCCGTCCCTATTACAGAGGATAAGATATGTGAAAGACTCACGCATAAAGGTTAAATAAAGATAAAGAGGTTGACATCCATATCAGAAAATGATGCCATCATCTTTCTGTTAACCCTGGGATACAAGTTATGCGTTGCGCCAAGTGAAATACCTTTCCTAAAAGAAATTGATGCCATCATCTTTCTACTACTCCAGCCACCCTTTTCTTGTGCTAATACATAGTGCTTTCTTTTTCTTCATCTATCATTTTGCTTCGTACTGACTTCTGGCCTGTTCTAGGATTATCTTCACATTTCATATTCTTCTTGATGTCTTTTATGTTAGGGTTTGGTTCCAGAGAGAAAGATAAATTTAGTTGAGAGCCATGAGAGATATAAAGGAAATTTATTTAGATTGTTTTTTATGATGATTATGGATTATTCACTATCCTTAATTATAAACCATAATCATTGTAATTGTAACACCCCAGATTTTCAAAACTATTAAAACTTTATATAATAAAGATAGAATCTCATTAAATCCCAAAATACGATACAAAGAGTACGGGGTGCTATGCCACACCTAAGCTAGAGAACTCAGGTGCACAGGCTAACTAACTAATATCCTCAATAATGTAAACGCATAGACATGGCACGCAGGCCGAAAGGGAAACTATCTACTTCTACGCTCCAAGTTCTAGCGCGCTCCAGTGACTTACTCTTCTGTGCCTGAAAGCCAAATATATCTGTTCAGCGAGAGATGCTGGTAACCCACTCCAACGCGTTGAAATACAATACATATAGATATATATAAATATATATATATATATATATATATATATATATAGATATACGAAAACCATTTTGAACATGAAGATATATCCTACGAACTCTAGCTTTTGAAACAGGGATAGACTCAACAGATAGGGTTAAGCATAGACAGCAGTTATACCAAGCATATACAGTTTACAACTGGCAAGACAGGTAAGATAAGCACAATTAATAATCATAATCCAACATATACGATTCCCAGTATAAAACCCATAGTCACATCCCCAAGGTACTCATAACAACAACTCATCCGTATCTCATCACATAGCACACTTTGTTGGTGCCACAGGACCAATCGCATGCCCATACATGAGGGTCAGTGCATATAGCTCTGACACGGCCCCGCAGCACCCTGCCCCGTATCGCGACACGGAGGGGTCGATCGCAATCGACCGATGAACCACAGCTCATCATAGTTTGATCGCAACCAAATAGTGGACCGCAGCCCAAGAGTATGTCATCTGACCGCAGCCAGGAAATATGAACCGCAGCTCATGTAGAAATGTTTGATTGCAACCAAACGGTGGACCGCAGCCCAAGAGTGTAAATCTGACCGCAGCCAGCTTCTGAACCGCAGCTCAGGAATAACCAATCCGATCGCAACCGAATTGGGTATCATGCACACATAACACATAGCAAGCACATGCAACCCACATTAACACATTGGGGAGGGGAGAAAATGTATAACAAAACCTATGCGTGATTCTTCACATACTAAGAATAATCCTAAGGGGTTCATACTTCTTTCACCTAGGTCAACGGGATACCAATTCAACTAGCATGCCATATATAAGACTCATACAACCTACGAACGGTACCCAAAATATCAAACTAGACATAGGCACGATAGACGGAGTCCGTTGGGATACCACGGGGTCGGGGGAACATCAAACGGGGAAGCCAAAATCCCAAGGTGGGGTACAAACTAGCGGGTAGCCGGTGGGTGAGGATCACCCGCCGGCGCAGCTATTCCGGGCAGCGGGTGCCCGGCGGGCAGCTGCCCGCTGCCGGCGTTGCCCAAGAAGGCCGCGGGTAGGTGGCGGGTCCCTACCCCCACCTACCCCCACTGACTCTTTTTCACCAAAAACGCCTCGGGAACCTTTGTGGAACCCGAAACCATGCTTAGACACTTTCAAACGCAATTGATAACACACGTAGACAATTAACGGATCAAAGACCGAGAAACATATGGCACATAACCTATCATGCTTTTCTAAACATAATCAACACCCAATCATGCGAATTCCCACCCAATATACCCAGAATAATTCCATACGATACAACCTAGGGTTCTAATCATTTTTAAATCAACAAGGACACAATTCATCTTCTAATATCAAGATTCGGTAAGAATATCACATAAACATCAAGAACATCCTACAATCATCAAGAACATCATATAATCATCAAGAACATCATATAATCATCAAGAACACCATAATTATCAAGAACCTTTCATCATCAAGATCATCCATGAATCATCCCACCAATCATCAACAATAACATCACAAATCATCAATACACAATAATATGGGGAAATCCTAAGAGGGGAATCATAGCTATGAAAATAGGTTTTGTTGAGACATGGGTTACCTCTTAGCCTTAATTAATTCCTTAGCTATGAAGGGTCTTTCTTTAAGCTTTCTTGCTTTCTTGATTTCTTCTAAGGGAATTCTTGGAGCTCTTTGGGGTGGTGAGTCGTTTATTGTGGTGGGGCGGTTCTAGGTGCCTCTTAAGTCCCCTATTTATATATTTAGGAGTCCTGGTTAGGAAGTAATATTATAGGCTTGCTAATTCTATTCCTTTTGGAACTAAGGATTGGTTTAGGGATAAGGTCCCATGGACTATGGTGGGCCTTTCCTAATTAATTATTGTGTTTTAATTCCTTCTTTTGGGTAATTTGTTAAATGATTAATTGGTTTTAGGGATCGTAACACGGGGTGTTATATTCTCCCCCTTAACAGGAAGCTTCGTCCCCGAAGCTTTGGTCCTTGTCGAGTGACTTCTTCTTAGTTACCTGGTGTGAAAAGTTCGGGGTAGCGTTCCTTCATTGTGTCCTTGAGTTCCCATGTCGCTTCCTCGGTCCATGGTTGGTCCAGAGGACTTTCACCATTTCTATGGCTCAACGTCGGGTGGTTCTTGTCTTTGTGTCCAGGATTCTCACGGGTTTTTCTTCGTATACTAGTGACTCGTCGAGGTCCACGACCTCGGGTTGAAGCACGTGGCTTGGGTCGTGCACGTATTTCTTTAGCTGGGATATGTGGAATATGTTGTGTACTCGTTCTAGTTCAACGGGTAGAGCGAGGGATAGGCTAGGTTCCCAACTCTTTCTATGATTTCATAGGGGCCGATAAATCGTGGGCTGAGTTTCCCTTTTCTTCCGAATCTCATTACCCCCCGTGTGGGCGAGATTCTCAACCAGACCTTGTCCCCGGTGTTGAATTCGGCTTGTTTCCTCCTTAGGTCGGCGTA
Source organism: Ipomoea nil (assembly GCF_001879475.1). NCBI lineage: Eukaryota > Viridiplantae > Streptophyta > Magnoliopsida > Solanales > Convolvulaceae > Ipomoea > Ipomoea nil. The sequence continues at coordinate 11,353 of NW_017617084.1, forward strand.
GGACTTCTGGCGGTCCTGTGCAGCCTTCATCCTTTCCTGGATGTGTTTGACCTTGGTTATGGTATCTTGTAGGTATTGGGGTCCTAGTGCTACTGGGTCGACCATATCTTCCCAACATAAGGGGGTTCTACACTTCTGTCCGTATAAAGCTTCGTAGGGTGCCATACGAATGCTTGCGTGGTAGCTGTTGTTGTATGAGAATTCAATAAGGTCTAGGTGTTCCTCCCATGTCCCTTGAAAGTCTAACACACAGGCTCTTAACATGTCTTCGAGAGTCTGAATGGTTCTCTCGGTTTGGCCGTCAGTGGTGGGGTGGAAGGCGGTGCTCAGCTTTAGTTGTGTCCCCAAGGCTAATTGCAGCGATTTCCAGAATTGTGAGAGAAACCGAGAGTCTCTATCGGACACGATGTTCCGGGGAACTCCGTGGTACTTCACTATTCGGCTCAAGTAGGCTTGGGCTAGTTGTGTCATTGTCCATGTTTCCTTCATGGCAATGAATCGTGCCGTTTTGGTTAGTCGGTCCACTATGACCCAAATTTTATCCTTGCCGGTTTTTGTTGGGGGTAACCCTCCGACGAAGTCCATGGATATGGAATCCCACTTTCCTTGTGGTATCTCAAGGGGTTGTACGAGTCCTTGGGTTTGCATCGTTCGGCCTTCACCCTTTGGCAATTCAGGCATTTGGCCACGAAATCTGCGATTTCCCTTCTCATGTTGGGCCACCAAAACGACCTTTTCACATCTTGGTATAGTTTGTCACCCCCTGGGTGAACTGAGTATGGGGAGTTGTGCCCTTCTTCCAAGATCTGTTGTTTCAGGTGGGGTGCGTCGAGGGCACGCACCACCTACCTCGGTAACGGAGACTGCCGTCTTCGTGTATTTCGAAGGGTCCTTCCTTCCCCTGGGTTAGGTCGAGACGGATTTTATCTAGTTCCGGATCCTGCTGTTGTCCTATTTTGATTTCCTCGAAGAGTGTAGGTATGATTTGCGTGTTGAATAAGTGGACGTCGGGGTGGACTTGATCTTGCTCTATTATTTCCAAATTCAGTCTTTGGAAGTCCTTGTACAACTGGTCCGGTAGGATCCAGGTGGTGTTGAGGGAGTGGTTATTCTTCCTGCTTAGGGCGTCTGCCACAATGTTAGCTTTCCCTTCGTGGTATTGGATGTCTAGATCGTAGTCCTTTATGAGTTCTAGCCACCTTCGTTGTCTCATGTTTAGGTCTTTCTGGGTGAAGATGTACTTTAGGCTCTTATGGTCCGTGTAAATCTTGCATTGCACCCCATATAAGTAATGCCTCCAAATCTTTAGTGCGAACACGATAGCGGCTAGTTCGAGGTCGTGGGTGGGGTAGTTCTCTTCGTGGGTTTTGAGTTGCCTGGATGCGTATGCTATTACCCTGCCTTTTTGCATTAGCACGCACCCCAATCCCTTTTTAGACGCGTCACTAAAGATCTCGAACCCTTCATCCCCGGAGGGGATGGCGAGCACGGGTGCCGTGGTCAGCTTATCCTTCAATTCTTGAAAGGCCGAGATGCAGCCATTGTCCCATCGGAAGGGGGTTTCCTTTTTCATGAGTTTGTTGAGGGGTTGGGCTATCCTGGTGAAGTCGGGTACAAACCTCCTGTAGTAGCCAGCCAAGCCTAGGAAGCTTCGGACTTCTGAGAGTGAGCTCGGTGTGGTCCATTCCTTAACGGCACGGATTTTGGCGGGGTCCACCTTAATTCCTTCCTTGGCTATCACGTGGCCTAGGAAGGCCACACTGTCTTTCCAGAATTCGCATTTAGTGAACTTGGCGTATAGTTGGTGTTCTCTCAGGGTCTGCAGGGTTACGCGGAGGTGTCTTTCATGTTCTTCCTTGTTTCGGGAGTAGATTAGGATGTCGTCAATGAATAAAATGACGAAGTCATCCAAGTGGAGTCGGAATACCCGGTTCATGAGGTCCATGAATATGGCGGGTGCGTTGGTGAGTCCGAAGGGCATTACTGTGAATTCATAGTGGTCGTAACGTGTCCGGAAGGCTGTTTTCTGAATGTCTGGTTTGGCCACTTGTATTTGGTGATATCCGGACCTTAGGTCAATTTTGGAGAATACCCCTGCCCTTTTAGTTGGTCGAACAAGTCATCGATCCGAGGGAGGGGTACTTATTCTTTATTGTGACTTGGTTAAGTTCCCGGTAGTCGATGCACAGACGCATGCTTCCATCCTTCTTTTTAACAAATAGTACTGGTGCCCCTCATGGGGAGGTGCTGGGGCGGATGTACCCTTTATCTAGCAATTCCTGTAGTTGTGTTTTCAGTTCCTTCATTTCTTTTGGTGCCAACCTGTAGGGTGGTTTAGAGATCGGGGCAGCGCCAGGTATGAGGCCTATGGTGAACTCGACTTCTCTGACTGGGGGTGCCCCGGGGATTTCGTCCGGGAAGACGTCGGTAAATTCGTTTACCACTGGAATGGTTTGTGGTCCGGGGGTTTTGGTGTTGAGGTCCTCGATCGAGCATAGGAAGGCCTCGCTTCCCTTGGTTAGGTATTTCTTCATTTTCATCATGTTCACCAATTTGATCCCTGATTCCTGGGGGGTCCCCCGGTGTGATACCCTTTTACCGTTTGGTGCCCGTAGGACCACTTTTTGTTCTCCGCATCGGATTTGCGCTTGGAATTTCCCTAGCCAGTCCATGCCCAAGATCACTTGTACCCCATCTAGCTTGAATTGTATTAAGTTGCTGCGAAATTCCACCCCTTGGATGGTAATCATTACGTTCTCGTACATGCGGTCGCATTTTATGATTTCGCCAGAGGCCACCTTGACCTGAAGTCGGACCTTGGTGCTGGTGTTGAGGCCGAGCTGAGTGGCAAACTCGGTTGCTATAAACGAGTTGGTAGCCCCTGAGTCGAATAATATAGTGGCGGGGGTGGCGTGTACCAGGAAGGTTCCGGAGACTGTGTTGTTGTCTCCGATCCTGGCTTTGCTTAGAGTGAGGATCCTTTCCTGAATGGTTGGCGTTGAGACATCGTGAGGTGAGATGGCCCTGGGGTTCTTAGGCCCTCGGGTGGGGTTTGTGTGATCCCCCTTAGGTTTCCTTTTGTACCCCAGACGTGTCTCCCGGGGTTGGTTTGATACTTGTTGTAGTTGGGATGCCTTGGCATAGGCTTCCCGAGGGTTCCTGGCTCTTGTGTGGCCAGGGCTTTTTGGTGTTCGGGATCAAGGCCTGTTATGAACTTCTTGATCTTGATCCTCTCGGTGGGTACTAGCTCGGGGATGAGGCGGGCCAGCCGGTGGAATCGTTGGTAGTATTCCGTGATTGGGGCTGTACCTTGTTTTAGGTGGAGGAACTCTTCATATACGGTGGCTCTTAGATGATTGGGGTAGAATTGTTCTCGTAGTCGTGTTTTTAGAGTTTCCCAGTTAAATTCGTGGTTTTGTTCACATGCGGGTCCCTCGTGGGCCCACCAGGCATCGGCCTCGTGCCTGATGTAGAAGGAGGCTATTCTGACTTGGTGGTCTTCTGGGCATTCGGTTGTCCGGAATATCTTGTCAAAAGTTCCGATCCATTCCTCGAGGGCCGTGGGGTCTTCGTTCCCCGAGAAGGTGGGTGGTTGATGCGTCGAGACTTGGTGGTGGATTTCCAAGTTCTCGTTTGTTGGTAAGGGTTGGGGAAAGGTAGTACTCAGTGCCTGGGCAATTTGGGCCAGGCGTTGTAGATTCTGTGTCAAGAATTCATGAGTGGGGAGTTTCGGTGTTCCTGTCTGTCTCCTTTTTGGTGCCATCCTGGTGTTCATAGGTCGATGTTATTTTGTATTCTCACCTTGATGCAATAAGTGAAGGGGGGAGTTCCTTTAAGTCAGAGAGGGATTAAGTGAGGGGGGTTATGTGTAGGTTTCACGATCTCACCGCGCGTCCTATGATTCCTAAATCTTATGTTCCTATGTATCTAGAGTTTAAGCTTAGTGTCCTAAAGTCCGGTCTTAAGAGTCTCATCCTAGGGTCAAACTTAGGCTCTGATACCAACTGTAACACCCTAGATTTTCAAGACTTTTAAAACTTTATATAATAAAGATAGAATCTCATTAAATCCCAAAATACGATACAAAGAGTACGGGGTGCTATGCCACACCTAAGCTAGAGAACTCAGGTGCACAGGCTAACTAACTAATATCCTCAATAATGTAAACGCATAGACATGGCACGCAGGCCGAAAGGGAAACTATCTACTTCTACGCTCCAAGTTCTAGCGCGCTCCAGTGACTTACTCGTCTGTACCTGAAAGCCAAATATATCTGTTCAGCGAGAGATGCTGGTAACCCACTCCAACGCGTTGAAATACAATACATATAGATATATATATAGATATACGAAAACCATTTTGAACATGAAGATATATCCTACGAACTCTAGCTTTTGAAACAGGGATAGACTCAACAGATAGGGTTAAGCACAGACAGCAGTTATACCAAGCATATACAGTTTACAACAGGCAAGACAGGTAAGATAAGCACAATTAATAATCATAATCCAACATATACGATTCCCAGTATAAAACCCATAGTCACATCCCCAAGGTACTCATAACAACAACTCATCCGTATCTCATCACATAGCACACTTTGTTGGCGCCACAGGACCAATCGCATGCCCATACATGAGGGTCAGCGCATATAGCTCTGACACGGCCCCGCAGCACCCTGCCCCGTATCGCAACACGGAGGGGTCGATCGCAACCGACCGATGAACCGCAGCTCATCATAGTTTGATCGCAACCAAACAGTGGACCGCAGCCCAAGAGTATGTCATCTCACCGCAGCCAGGAAATATGAACCGCAGCTCATGTAGAAACGTTTGATCGCAACCAAATGGTGGACCGCAGCCCAAGAGTGTAAATCTGACCGCAGCTAACTTCTGAACCGCAGCTCAGGAATAACCAATCCGATCGCAACCGAATTGGGGTATCATGCACACATAACACATAGCAAGCACATGCAACCCACATTAACACATTGGGAAGGGGGAGAAAATGTATAACAAAACCTATGCGTGATTCTTCACATACTAAGAATAATCCTAAGGGGTTCATACTTCTTTCACCTAGGTCAACGGGATACCAATTCAACTAGCATGCAATATATAAGACTCATACAACCTACGAACGGTACCCGAAATATCAAACTAGACATAGGCACGATAGACGGAGTCCGTTGGGACACCACGGGGGTCGGGGGAACATCAAACGGGGAAGCCAAAATCCCAAGGTGGGGTACAAACCAGCGGGTAGCCAGTGGGTGAGGGATCACCCGCCGGCGGCAGCTATTCCGGGCAGCGGGTGCCCGGCGGGCAGCTGCCCGCTGCCGGCGTTGCCCAAGAAGGCCGTGGGTAGGTGGCGGGTCCCCTACCCCCACCTACCCCCCACTGACTCTTTTTCACCAAAAACGCCCCGGGAACCTTTGTGGAACCCGAAACCATGCTTAGACACTTTCAAACGCAATTGATAACACACGTAGACAATTAACGGATCAAAGACCGAGAAACATATGGCACATAACCTATCATGCTTTTCTAAACATAATCAACACCCAATCATGCGAATTCCCACCCAATATACCCAGAATAATTCCATACGATACAACCTAGGGTTCTAATCATTTTTAAATCAACAAGGACACAATTCATCTTCTAATATCAAGATTCGGTAAGAATATCACATAAACATCAAGAACATCCTACAATCATCAAGAACATCATATAATCATCAAGAACGTCATATAATCATCAAGAACACCATAATTATCAAGAACCTTTCATCATCAAGATCATCCATGGAATCATCCCACCAATCATCAACAATAACATCACAAATCATCAATACACAATAATATGGGGAAATCCTAAGAGGGGAATCATAGCTATGAAAATAGGTTTTGTTGAGACATGGGTTACCTCTTAGCCTTAATTAATTCCTTGGCTATGAAGGGTCTTTCTTTAAGCTTTCTTGCTTTCTTGATTTCTTCTAAGGGAATTCTTGGAGCTCTTTGGGGTGGTGAGTCGTTTATTGTGGTGGGGTGGTTCTAGGTGCCTCTTAAGTCCCCTATTTATATATTTAGGAGTCCTGGTTAGGAACTAATATTATAGGCTTGCTAATTATATTCCTTTTGGAACTAAGGATTGAGTTTAGGGATAAGGGCCCATGGACTATGGTGGGCCTTTCCTAATTAATTATTGTGTTTTAATTCCTTCTTTTGGGTAATTTGTTAAATGATTAATTGGTTTTAGGGATTGTAACATGGGGTGTTACAGTAATCAATAACCATTAGTTTTGTCAAACAGGCATGCTATAAATATTCACTTGAGATGTATTTAAAAATTTCTCTTGTATAAGGAATCATGATTCTTAAACAATACAATTGTGACAACCCAAAATAATTTTCCCAAATTCCTATTTTTATACAGGTTCAAAATATAACTGTTTTATTTCTATGATGATTATTCTAAAGAGTTGACCCAAAAGTCTATTTGAGACGAACTTGCTATTATCATTCTAGGTCTCAAATCAATCGTTATGTTATGGACCCGTGTCCAGCATGCATTATGGACACGGTAACGGTACCATTAGTGGCACCGTTTTCTTCCACTTTTTTTAAAAAAAAAAAAAAAAAAAATCAGACCGCTTCGTTATAGGAGTATATGTTCATAATTTTACCACTATATGTTCATAATGTCAGAGGTCTGTGTTCATAATTCCATAACTGTACATTCATACTTCCATAACTGTACATTCATAATTCCGTAACTGTACATTCATAATTCAATAACTGTAAATTCATAATTTTCGAAGCTCTATGTTCACAATTTTAGAGCTCTATGTTCATAATTTTATCACTATATGTTCATATTGTAAATTCATAATGCCAGAGCTCTGTGTTCATAATTTCATAACTGTACATTCATAATTCCATAACTGTACATTCATAATTCTATAACTGTACATTCATAATTCCCTAACTGTACATTCATAATTCCATAACTGTACATTCATAATTTTCGAAACTCTATGTTCACAACTTTAGAGCTCTATGTTCATAGTTTTACCACTATATGTTCATAATTGTAAGTTCATAATGTTAGAGCTCTGCGTTCATAATTTCATAACTTACATTCATAATTCCATAACTGTACATTCATAATTCCACAAACGAATAACGCCGTTAACGGCGAGACAAAAGCAAATTTTTTAAAAAAAAAAACTGGAATGCCGCGTTTTCCCTGAAAATGACGTCGTTTTGGACTCGTGTCCACAATGCATTATGGACACGAGTCCACAACATAATTTGCAGTTTCAAATGTTCTAAACCAAATTGATTTAATTTTTGAGCCCAAAATGATTTTATTCCTTAAAATTTGTCTAAGCCCAAATGTTTTAATCTCTAAGTAGTCTTGACCCAAGTATCTAAATCCAATGTATAAAGGTAATATAGAATTTTTCTTGAGCCCAAAGAAAATACCAATTCTACACTTTAGCCCAATTTAAATTTAGAAACCCTACCCTATTTAGATTTATTAATATTGTGTTTTGTTGTTCCATCTGAAAATCAAAAGAGAGCATCAGCCAAACACGCCATGTCTATCTCTTCACCGTAACCCCTCTGTCTCACTCACTGGATCCGTTTCCCCCTCTCTGCTTCTCGTGGACACGATCAAGAAACGGCGACCAGGCAGCAGCCCAGCTACACGCCCTCCATCTTCGTCTCTCCCTCTCTTTCTCTCGGCGTAGCAGGTTGACGACAGAGGTGGATCTCCGGCAGCCAGCAAGGGAAACCGGCGACGAGGCAGCAGGCGACCAGACTCGACGGTCTTCCTCTCCGGCGACCTCCCTCTTGCTTCAGGCGACGTGTTTTTGTTGGAGGATGAAAAAGATGAAAATATCTTTTTCCTTCTTTCCTTCCCTTTCCTTCCCTCTTTCTGTTGTAACCATCTCTCTCCCTCTCCCTTTATATTGTACCAAACTCAACAGTAAGAATAACACTCTGCATTTTCATTCTCTCTTCCTCTCCATAGCTTCAACATGTAACTGCTCAGTTTCCATCATGGTATCAGAGCGGTGATCCTACGCTGCCGTCGTCCCTAGCGTCGCCGGCGTGAATCAAGAGACGCAGGCTACCTGTAACAACCCAAAATTTTGTTTTTATAAATCCAATTTTAAGAAATTCTAAAATAGCCATTTTCACTCCATTAAAAATTTATGCGATCAATTGGTGTTTGAATAAATTATTTTAGTCAAATTTGAATTAATTCAACACCAAAACTTATTTTATTCCAAAATCCTAAATTTTCGGGTACTTCGCGTACCAAGTTTTAAATCGAGAAATCAATGTGAGTGAAACCGGGAGAATTCAAATAAGCTTTAAACAAGTGTTCATCTAGAAAACTTTTTGAGAAAATTCATTTTCAATCCCAAAGTATTTAAAATAGCATTTCTAGCCCTCATCTTTTAGCCATAGAAATTACACTTTTGCCCTCCATCAATCATTGTTGATTCTCCTAGGGTTTAGAGCCCTATAAAATGCAATGTTATCAGATGTAGCCTCTTTGATTCTCTTCTTTGCCTTCCCCAAGCCAACAATTGCAAGAAAACACAGTAAGTTTCATTTCTTCATTCTTCATCTAGCTTCTTTGAATTCCATCTTCCATCCCTTAGAACTTAGCTCTTAAGGCTTGTTGTTTTGGTTGGTTGTCTTGTCTAGGAGGTGAAGGAGGGTGTAGCTAGTTGGGAAGAAGGAGAAATCCCAACAAAAAGGTGGAATCTACAAAGGTATAACCCCATGGACTCCCTCTTTGATTTTGGCTGTACGAAGCCTATTTTATTGAGTAGGAATGAGTAGAAATGGTGGATTTTTGTTGTGTTTGAGCTTGGAAGTGATCTAGTATTTGTATTTGAAGTGTTTAGAATGTTTTGGATGTATTGGACATGCTTGGAATGAATTTTGAAGATGAAAACACCTATCTGGTGCACACACAGTGTGCACCAGATCAGAGCAGCGGCCCTAGCTGCGGCCCATCAGGAGGGCCGCCGGCTAGAGCCGGGGCCAACCGGGCCTACGGCACGGCCCTAGGAGAGGGCCGTTGCCTAAGCCCGGCCAAGAGAAGGCTTACATGGGGCGGCTCATGAGGAGCCCCGCCCCAGGTCCCTGAGTATTGATCTGAGAGGTTTATGAGCAGTGGTCGGGCCCTTGTGGCTTAGCTACGTGTCGTTTCGAGCCAGGTGTCACGGGCCCTTATGGCTCGGTACCTCGGGACCGTCTCGACGGACGTTTTGGCTTTGACTTTGTTGATTTTGGATAAAAAATGAGCATGTTATGATGGATTTATTGTAGAATTGCTTCACAGTATATATTATGAAGTTCACTGTGTTTGAGAAATGCTTTGCTTTGTGTCTGATGTTATTTTTGTATTGAGTAGAGAAGCATGATCACTTTGAAAATATGATTTATTATGAAAGCATGACTAGAATGTGATATTTGAAGCATATTTTGTTGATAGAAATGTATAGAATTTGCTATGTTGCAAGCCGAGTATGATATTGTATCCTTGAGAATTTTGTGGATTATGTACATGGATTTGGAGCATGTTTTAGAGTATTTTGCATCTCACATATATCATATTTCAAAAATGCATAAGTGGCCAACGTGAACCCAAGTATTACTTTCAAAATCCATAAGCATGTGGTATATCATTAGTTGATGCATTGAGAAGTTGTTGAGTTGTTGCATGCATGAGATTGATGAATGAGAGATATATTTATGTATTATCTATATCGGTGAGGTTTTGGAGGATCCCGTTTGGACTATGTCCTCTCGGATGATTTTATGGACATTGCGGTCCCAATATATGTAACGCGGTGTATTCCCACGTTACGAGGTTGGAAACTGCCCGCCAGGCTTGGAATCCTGGTCAGGGGGTGTGCACTCTAATAGTTCTCTACCTGATTCCACAGAGTTTGAGCATAGAACCAAGAGAGTGGTTCGGTGGTACGAGCAGAGTATTAAGTCGGCTAGACGCCGTGCCTAGATAGGTTTATTCACTCTATGGTGAAGTTCCTACCTTGTCTATTTAAAGAGAAAGAATGAGTCATTGCGACTCTAAGAAAGCAAGAAGTGAGTCATTGCGACTCTAAGGAAGGAATGAATGAAAGCAAGTCATTTATGACTCAATGAGACCTCCACAGAAAGTATTCTATTTTACAACGAATGTATGAGTATAGTATTGCACGAGATTGCATATGAGTATATTTATAGTATTGCACGAGATTGCATATGAATATATTTATAGTATTGCACGAGATTGCATATGAGTATAGTATTACTTGAGATTGCATAATGAGAATGTTGATTTAAGATTGTACATCGAGCATGATTGTTTAGTTACATTTGAAGTCTTGTATATCCAGTTTACATGATGAGAACTTGAGAGCATGAAGATAACTTTCGTATGGTTTATTAGCATGTCATTACTTGTAAGCATGAGTTGCTTGATGAGTTTGTTGTGACGTTCACATGTTGAAATATCTATGTTGTTAAGTCTTTTGTTTTGAAGCATGCCGGTTGATATTATAGGATGCAAGTGTATAGAAAGTATGTGGTGTGATTATAGTTGCCTATGAGATGAGATTGTTGTTTATGAATGTTATTATATCAAATGTTTTTCCAAAGTATATTCTATAGTACTTTACAAGGTTGAGTGTGGTTATACTTAGCTTCGTGCTAACGGGTGTTTTCCATTTGTCTATGTGTTGCTTGTAAAACCCCTTTCAGGTGGGCCCAGCGTGGCGAAGTGGTCGAGTTAGACTAGTCAATTAGTTTAGAAGTCTAAACTCTTTGTGTTTTGCTTATGATTTCATCTACCAGATTCTAGACTTATGATGTTTTGTTGTTTTTCGATGATGTAGACATCAGGAGGTGTATCCCCTTATGTTTTAATTAAGTTTGATGGATGGTTAGTTATTTATTTATTTTCTAGTTCTACCCTTAGCCTGTGCAATCACTACGGAGTGGTGGTTGTGGCGGTGACATTCCCACTAGTTATCTTATTTAAGTTATTTATTCGCTGCTTAGTTATGTTAAATATGGATTAGAATTGTAATTAAGTTTTAGAAAAAGTGAGGTGGTACAAATTGGTATCAGAGCGGTACGAACCGCGGGAGACTTAGGAAGTTTGACTCTTAGGATTGAGTATGAGAACTCTAAGTGGAAAGCCTAGGAAGAAACGAATAGGAAATTACCTCTAAGTTGAAATCCTAAGTAGGATGAGTTAAGAACAGGAACTTAATGAAATCCTAGGGAGGATAAGATTAAGGGAAGAACCCTGAGTGATGAGATAAGACGAGCAAGCCTCGAGTTCAGTGGTTAAGTGTGAGAATCGGTGATAAGAAAGCTCTAAGTAACAAATAGGAACGCGGTGAGGTCGTGAGTTACCTTGCCTTGTTATTTATTGTTTATGTGATTTACCAATGTGCTTGTTGTGCTTTTGTTATCTGTTGTGAGCAAAGTAGAGAAGTTAAAAGTGAAGTTGAAAGAGAAAAACCAAGAGTTTGAAAGTTAAAGCATAAAAGAGAAGTTTGTCTTTGTTAAGATGTTAAAGTAGTTGAGAAGAAGTGCCTCTGTTTGTTTTGTGTGCCTTGCTTGTTGCGAGCTTTGTCTTAAGAATAGAAAAGTTAGAATCAGCTAACCTTTAGTCGTGCTAACAAGAATGATCTGTTCTGGTCATGTTCAAAGGACATCGCGATGCCGCCGCGAAGAGTTAGAGAGGAATCTCCTCGCTCCTCAGGACCTGGAGCGTCATCATCTACTGACTTGACCGAGAGCCTGCGCCAGCTCACCTAGTTGACTCAGACCATAGGAGCTGCCATACTCAATGGGAATAACGGTGGCGGTGATGTGTCTAGGAAGATCACGGGACGCAATCCACCGTGTTACTTGGGCTAGGAGGATCCGGAGGTTGTTAATCCACATATAATTCTGATGGGCCAGAACCAAGTCAAACCCGTTAATTAGACAACCCAGTTCATCCAAGCAGCCTGGTCCAAATCAATTAAGCATTCCACCATTTTGGGCTGAACAATCCAACATTCAATTACATTTAATTAAGTAATTAAACTAATTAATTATTTAATGGGCCATTTAATTAACCTAATTAAATAAATATTAGTCCAATTAGCCTAATTAAAGTAATTAATTTAATGACCAATTATCCATCACGGTCCAACAATATTATTTAAAATTTTCAATGCTTACAAATTGCCCCTTCGAGACTTGCTTGACGTGCCTTAAATACAGAGGGAAGGTAGTCTCGAAATTAACCGTAGCAGTCCAAGAGTCCATATTTAGAGGTAGCAACCCATCAAATTATATTTTGATTGCGAAGACTTCCAATTTAGTAAAGGTCCACGTATCCAAAGTCCATAACACTCCATTATGCTCCTCTATTTTTTTAGTCCAAATAAATTGATTAATTGAAAATAAATTGAATTCTAAGCCACACCCAGATTTTCTTGAAATGGAGTCCTCATACCGGTAACAAACCATATCCACTGTCAAATTGATTCGTTCTCCACAATCACTTAATCATAAACGGATTGGGATGAAACAAATTTTGAATTACTGATCCGCTCAAATTCATCCATATCCCCAGCATTCCATAACTATAAATACTTACTCCATGTTCGTTACTTTGCATCCTCGATCGTGTATACATTCTTCTGCATCATTCCACAAGCTGAGATCATAATTACAGGTAACTTTTAATTTATCATCCACCCTATATGTGTATACATGTATTTCTTGCCTCAATTTTTTGCAGCTTGTCACCAGAAGGGATGAAGACAAAGGAATCAAGAAAGGGAAGCATTGGACAAGAGACACCTGGAAATTTACTTTTCAGGCTTGTTTCTACCTTTGCTTGGCTCGCCTTCTTTACCAACAGTGGTCTGAAACTTCTGGAAATTAATTTTTTCGGAATGACCTCCACCACTGTTTGGGCTCTTGGAAATTGGTTTTTTTTTTTTTTTTTTTTTTTTTTTTTTTTTTTTTTTTTTTTTTTTCTGGAATGTCTGCCACCAATTTTTTGGACTTTGGACTCTCGCCATTTTTATCGGATTTGGCGATGAAGGAAACGGAATCACCGGAATGACCTCCACCACTTGGTCTTGATTCCATGGCCACCTGCTCCGGCACGTCTCTCCTGTTGCTACAGGCACTATTGCCATAAAAACTCGCCACAGACGTAGCTCCGGCACGTTCTCTATCGTCGGAGAAGCTGTCTTCCACCATTGGATTTGACTCCATGGTCACTTGCTCCGGAAAACATTGGACTGGAGCTTCTGAAAATTAATCTTTTCAGACTCATGCGCCATTGTTCGGACCTCCCAGCCGGTCACCGTCATCGTAGAAGGAGTACGCGCCATAGGGCCACCTCAGGGGAAAGCATCTGCCGACTTCTACCACTGTTTGGGTTCACGCTGCCGATTATGCCGGCCACCATCATCGGAGATGAAAGCCGTTGGGTACTCTCCGGGCACGTGCTCCGGCACGTTGCCGTCATCCTACGAACCGTCGCCGACGTCGCATACGGTATAGCGATACTGTCGCGGGGAAGATCTCTCCAAGCTTTGGACTTAGCTCCATGGCCACTCACTCGACGAACATCTTGAAAGAGTCCTGCCGTGGACCACCATCCAATTTCACGCTCGACCACGCTGCGGTTGTTGCTACATCGCCGGGTGACCGTCGCCTGACCAAGAGAAACGCAGCTCTGCTTTGAGAAAAAAAAAACTTCTGGGAACCGAATAATGTGCTCCCCTGGGAAAGATACCCATTTAATGTGGTTTCCTTGGAAACAGTAGGAGTCCCATTGCTCATCTTTTTTGCCTTCCCAAGGCTCACCTTTCATCTGCTTGGCGTGTGAATACTGACAACTCTTGCTTCTCACTTTGCAAGCCATGTACATAATATGTACACATACATGGTCCTTAAACATTCATGAATGGGTGTATACATATATAATTTAACGCCTGGGCCCATGTGTTTGTGTTGCATGCATAATGTACGTGCGTATATATATATATATATATATATATATATATATATATATATATATATATATATATATATTACTCTGCTAGTCCATGTGATATTGTGATGGGGGTGTATATATGTATATACTACGTAATATATATATATAATTTGGTTGCATGTAGTGTAGGCATGCTGTGTGTGTACATATATATATGATATATTTATATATTAATATGTAGTGCACTTTTATGTTGTGCGTATCATATAAATATATATAACATGTACACACACCATGTAGCATAATTTATATATATAATATCCTTGTTGCATAAATTGTGGGTATATTTCCTTTGCCATATAATATATGTACTCACTACACACGCATATAATATGTAATATATGTACGTGGTAAGTGTATACACATAATGTATATTATATGGGTTGCCTTGTGCACATATTATGACATGAGAATTTTCCTAACGCCTTCATGGCAATTTCCTTTGAGCCCAATCCTCAAAACGTTTTCCCTTGTTGACATTTTTCGACTTGCCCCTTGATCGTTAATGCGACTTCATATATCAAGAACTATCCATTTTCAATAATGGTGGTGGAATCTGACAAGACAAAACTCATAGTGTCGAGCAATGAGACTGGAAAAGGCAACATGTCACACCAAGAATCCCTTTCAGCCACGACTTGAGTGGAGAACTGTACTTTTGACACCGAAACTTAATCCTCAAAACATGGGCTCTGCAATTCGGCCCACGATATGTGGAATATTCAGATATACTCCCGACTTTAGGGAGATGGATACTTAGGTGGAGCTTCGTGCAACTAGCACCCTGGAATACTCTGATATACCCTGACTTTAGAGAGATGGATACTTAGGTGAAGCTTCGTGCAACTAGCACCCTGGAATACTTTGATATACCCTGACTTTAGGGAGATGGATACTTGAAGGCGGAGCTTCGTGTAACTAGCACCCTCGCTTTAAGGGTGACTCCAATTCTATCAAGGGATACTCGGAACAAACTAAGGCAGTTTCTACTCGCGCAAGAAGTAGTTTCAACTCGTGCCAGGGAGTCTTTAAGGATATGCGGGAGTTTTGACTCGTGCCAGGGAGTCTTTACGGATATGCGGCAGTTTCGACAGGCTACTCTTGCAACATGAATTGGATTTGTTTTTGTTATGACTGAACTTAGATAATTTGATTCTAAGCTGCCTACGTACTCCTATGAAGGAGATCAAGTCAAACGTAGTTCAAATGATTTTCTTTTACAAAGTAGAGCCGTTCACAGTTTAGACTCATGCGGGCCAGGAGCGTCCATGATTTGGGACCACCCATAGACAAAGCGAGATGCATTAGCAGTTTAACCACGTGCTGCATTTTTGGTGGATCAGTCATTCATCACATCTTCATGACTTGTGTTGACACCCAAGTTTAAGGGTGGTAAAGCTTTAGGAACCTTCCATTGATTGGACCGATCTTCAAACCATCTTCACTAATCAACTTATAAGCCCCACTGGTGTAAACTTCTAGAATCACGTAGGGACCATCCCACCTTGAAGTGAACTTGTGACCAGTTTTTCTCGTGATGATGATGGGCCTGCTAACAGCTAGGACCTTGTCCCCAATTTGAAAGGAACGGGTCCTTACCCTTTTGTTAAAATCTTTAGACATGCGAGCTTGATAGCACTCCAGGCTTTGTTGCGCTTGCAGCCGTTTCTCATCCAAGGCTTCTAGCTCGGCCAAGCGTAGTTTAGCATTTTCTTCATCGGTGAGACCCTCCTGTATGGCCAACCTCAAGGAAGGTATTTGGCGCTCTAGAGGCAAGACTGCTTCTACACCATACACCAAAGAGTATGGAGTGCTTTGAGTAGGTGTGCGGTATGTGGTTCTATATGCCCACAAAGCTTCTTCCATTCTATCATGCCAGTCCCTTTTCGATTTTGAGACCACTTTCTTCAACAAATTGCATAGGGTTTTGTTAAAAGCTTCAGCAAGCCCATTTGCAGCTGCATAGTAAGCTGATGAGTTTCGCTGCTTAAAGTCGAAAAGCTTGCAGATCTTGTCCTTCAACTTGTTGTCAAAGGGCTTCCCGTTATCTGTTAAGATATATCGTGGGATACCAAATCGATAGACGATGTGAACACGGAGAAAGTCTGCAACATTCTCTTTCTTCACCTCCTTCAATGCCACGACTTCAGCCCATTTTGAAAAGTAATCAGTGGCAGCTAGTATGTAGGCATGCTCTGCAGATGACTTAGGCGTAATTGGGCCAACCACATCAAGTCCCCAAGCATCAAATGGCCAAGATGCAACTGTTGGGTGTAGAGGTTCTGGTGGCTGATGAATAAAGTTTGCATGATATTGACAAGCTTGGCACCTTCGAGCATAGTCTATGCAATCCTTTACCATTGTAAGCCAATAATATCCCATTCGCTTAATGTGGAAATGCAACTTGGGACCGGATTGATGTGCACCGCAAACCCCAGAATGAGCTTCTTGCATAGCTTGTAAAGCTTCCTCTTCCCCTAGACATCGGAGAAAGATTCCATCAAAGGAACGACGATACAATGTCTCTTTATAGTAGATGAAGCGAGGAGTTCGACGCCTTATATCCACCCTTTTACGGGGATCTTCAGGTAACTTTCCATCAGTGAGGTAGTCAATTAACGGTTGCCTCCAGTCGTCTTTGCCTATATCATACACTGAGGCAGTAGGGAGTTCAACAGTTTCATCAACTAAGCCGTCTTCATTAAAGATTGGTGGAACCACCCACCTTTGACATACTTGTATTCGGGCTGTAGGATGAGCAATAGTTGAAGCCAATGCGGCTAAGGCGTCAGCTTGCTTGTTTTCTTTCCTCGGTACATGTTCAATTGTGATGTCCCCTAACCATTGCATGAGTATCTTTGCATAGTTGTTATATGGGACTAACTCCGCCTTTTTCACTTCATATAGACCCAACACTTGGTTTATGATCAACTTCGAATCTCCATAAATGTTAATTCTCAGTTGCTTCATGTCAGCCGCTATCTCGAGCCCAAGTATCAATGCTTGATACTCAGCAACGTTGTTTGAACATTGCTCGGTCAAGGTGAATGAATATGGCAACACCTCGCCTTCTGGAGTGACGAAGACAACTCCAGCACCCGCCCCTTCTCTATGCGAAGCTCCATCAAAGTACATCTTCCATGGGGGTAGGACTTCAATGATAAGCACATCTTCATCAGGCAAATCGTCAGACAACTCCCATTCAGCAGGTATTGGGTGGTCTGCTAGGAAATCGGCCAAGGCTTGCCCCTTGACAGACTTTTGCGGCACATATACAATTTCGAACTGTTGAAACAATAAGTACCACCTTGCGAGGCGGTCGGAGAGAATGACCTTCGCCATAACATATTTCACCGGGTTCGCTTTGGAGACAAGCCGGATGGTATGAGCCTCGAAGTAGTGCTTAAGTTTTTTGATTGAGAACACGAGTGCCAAACATAGCTTTTCAATTGGGGAGTACTTTAACTCGTTCGGGGTCATCATTCTGCTGAGATAGTAGAGAGCATTCTCCTTCCCTTTGTCATTTTCCTGAGCAAGCAAGGCTCCCACAGAACTGTCTTGGGCGGAGATATAAAGGATCAGCGGGCGGCCATGAACAGGAGCAGTTAACACAGGCGGCTTCATCAAGTATGACTTGATATTCTCAAATGCGTTCTTGCATGCCTCATCCCATATGAACGGGATGCCCTTTTTCATCAACCGACTAAAAGGTTGACATCTTCCTGCTAGGTTTGATATGAACCTTCGGATGTAAGCCAACTTCCCTTGTAAGCTTTTAAGCTCATGAAGATTTCTTGGTTCAGGCATCTTCATTATGGCGTCAATCTTTGCTTGTTCAATCTCGATGCCCCTGTGTCGAACAGTAAAACCGAGGAACTTTCCAGCAGCAACCCCAAAAGCACATTTCAGGGGGTTCATTTTCAGTTGAAACTTTCGTAGGCGGTCGAAGACTTGCCTTAAATGCACCAAGTGATTTGTGCGCAATTTCGACTTCACAACCAAGTCGTCTACGTAGCATTCGACCATTTTATGGAGCATATCATCAAATATTGTCTGCATAGCCCTTTGGTATGTAGCACCTGCATTTTTCAAACCAAAGGGCATTACTTTATAGCAGTAGATGCCTTTTGGCGTTCGGAATGCAGTTAAGTCTTCATCTTCCGGCGCCATGCGGATTTGATTGTAACCGGAGTAGCCATCCATGAATGACAGGATCTCATGCCCAGTCACGGCATCTATCATTAACTCCGTGACAGGAAGCGGGAAGTCATCTTTTGGGCATGCCACATTGAGGTCCCGAAAATCTACGCAGACGCGGATCTGGCCGTTCTTCTTGCGCACAGGCACAATACTGGATATCCAGGTTGGATATTTAACTTCACGAATGAAGCCAGCCTCAATAAGCTTATTAACTTCTGTTTCAATCGAGGGAATGAGCCCGGGGCGGAAGCGTCGTTAAGCTTGCTTAACCGGGCGACACCCCTTCTTCACTGCTAAGCGGTGCACAGCTACCTTTGGGTCTAACCCTGGCATCTCCTTGTATGTCCATGCAAAGACATCAATATATTCTTTCAGCAATGTGACATAGATTTCTTCATCTTCATCAGAAAGGAGTGCGCTAATGAAGATAGGACGAGGATTTTAAGGCGTTCCCAGATCAACTTCTTTTAATTCGTCCACCGCGGCTCGTACCCCTTCTTCTAACTCATGGGGTGCATCTTCTGCATCTTCCCCCTCAATCGGGGTCTCATCACATAAAGTGATATGGAACGACGATGCCACCTCTCCCTGAGTGGTTGGTGGTACGTCATCACTTGAGCCTACGCTTTCATCATTTTCCTCTTTATGTACTCGAGTGTGTACAATGGTCTTCGGTTGGACTTTCAATACTTCACCGCATGTAACATGAATATATGTTTCTCGTCTCATACGAGAAGGAATCATGCTTCTGAGCCTTTTTGGAGGTTCCACTTCAGCAGGAACATTGGCACTGTCTTTAATAACTTGGACAGCTCCAAGTCGATCATGCATTGACTTTCTCTTTAGGGCTTTAGGACTTGACCCCAGTCTATCAAAGACTGAGCGTCGAGAGTCTGCCTTACCGATTCGGTCGAAGACTGACTTCTTTTTGTCTTGCCCATTATCATTGGTAGGAGTGAGGTTTGGGTCATACTCGCTTCCCTCCGCGGAGATACAATTACTTGCAGCCCTGTTTATAAGAATTCGCACTGGTTTAGGGGGGACATAGCCCAACCCTTTGCGCGTTTGAGGCTCTTGGTGACTTGCCTTGCCTTTACCACCGGCTTCTGGGATAAGCTTTCCCAACTTCTGTGGCTCGTTGGGGTTATAGCCAGCCTTGGCTAGAAGCTTGTAAGCGTTAGGGTCGAAACCCTCGGTACGTTTGGCGGGGAATATTTGGCCCACTTTATCACCACATTTCTCTTCGGTTGATTTTGCTGCATTTGTTTTGAGTGTATCAATCCTTGCAAGCGGGAAGATGAGTTTCGTGTTATGTTGATCTCCCCCTACAACTTGTTTTCCCTTTGACTTTGATTGGGAAGGTGGATCGTCATGGCTTTCCTCAATATCTTCAACAATAACTTGCCTTTTAATGTAGAACTTTGCATCTGCAAAGTAAGACTCAGCCTCTGTGAAAGGGCTTTCATCGGCGACAACCTTTTCAACTACGCCGTTCTTTTCAAACATGAGGCATTGATGCCAAGACGAGGGTACCACCACATTTTCATGTATCCATGGCCTTCCAAGTAACAAGTTATAAGATGTCCTTGCATCTATGACATGGCAGGGGACACCTGAACTTAGGTTTCCAATTCTTAAGTCAAACATGGGAGATACATCGGAATCCATGAAAGGATAAGTCTTCTCCTGCCTTTCTTCAATTGTCGGCCTTCTACCACCCCTTGACGGGCCAGAAAATGATCTTGACCTAGGCCTTTCAGTTGCCTTAGTGAAGACTGTCATGGGAGTAGCCTTCACATTCATCACTTCTTTCTTCTCCTGCTTTGGAAAAGGTTTGTTCCACTTTTTAACTTCTTGTTTTCCAGGTGCATTGGAGGAGCTAGGCAAGTTCAATATGTTGAGCCCTCCGCTGGCTTCGATGCTCAATTCCATGTTGTGAGCACAACTGGATAACTGCTCAAAGGACTTTGGCTTAATCCCTTGTAGGATATAGGAGAGTTCAAAGTGCATTCCTTGGATGCACATCTCAATTGCAGAACTTTGGGATATTCTTTCTTTGCAATTCAGGCATAGTTCCCTCCACATTTCGATGTAGGTACCGGCGCGTTCACCTTTCCATTGGCGAGTAGTGGTGAGTTCCAAGAAGCTGACCGTTCTCCTTGTGCTATAGAAACGAGTTAAGAACTCACGTTCCATATCATGCCAGCTATCAATGCAGCCGGGCGCGAGGTCAGTGTACCAATCAAACGCTGTTCCCTTTAACGAACGGACAAACTGCTTTACCAACAGATCGCCATAAGTCCCTGCATCATTGCATGTCTCCACAAAGTGGGCAATGTGCTGTCGGGGATTTCCTTTGCCATCGAATTGCTGGAACTTAGGAGGTCGATAGCCGTAGGGCATTTTCAATTCCTCAATTCTTTGTGTGTAGGGCTTAGCATAGGAATATGAAGGTTGGCCTCCATCCAACTTGCCTTTGATGGCCCCCATTATGTAGTCCTTCAACTGATCCACCGGTATCATGCCTTTGGTAACTGGAATAGTTTTCTCAGTTGCAGGTAAGTGGGAAGCAGCTTCTCCTACCACATGGCTAACATGAGGTGGTGGTGATTGCTGACCAACCTCTTCTTGCCCTTCAGGTTGCTTTCCTGGAGCACGGCTTCCTTGCTCCTCCATGATGCTTCCTACCCTATTATCGAGGGTGTTAAGCCGTTTCTCTTGATTTTGGAGAGCGACAGCCATTCCTTCCAGAGACCTAGCAATTCTAGCTAATTGCTCCTCTACAGACTCTGTGTTTGTCGCCATGGCAGGCATGACATTGTAGACATGCGACCACTCAGGTGCAGCCTTCCATAATGGATGTGGCGGAGTTACAGGGGAAGTGCTCCCACTACTAGCATTCCCTTGCATAGAAGTTGGACTACCACCATCGGTAGCTCCCTTGGGAGAGGGTAGACTTCCAGCAAAAGCGATTGCCTTTGAGGCAGCAGGGTCCTTGTCGAGCCTTCGAACCACCCGTCGTGCCATGGACTGAGGTTTAGGTACCCGGACCCCCAAATCCTTTGCGTGGTTCCTTGTCAGCGGACCTTGCGTTTTCTGGGTTGTGCCAAGGCTAGCTACAAGCGTAGACTTGGACTTGGTAGCTTGGGCTTAGGTCCTCCTGAACATGGGATTGTTCGATGCCATTTGATGCGCAGGTAGAGGTATAGTAGTAGAGAGATGAGAGGCAGAGCTGTCCCACTGGGCGTGCCAAAATATGTAAACGCGAAAAAATTGAATTGTATATATTCAAAATTCAAAGTATCGGTTACAAGTAGTATGTATCAATCAAGAAGGGGTACAATCTCTGTATATGAGAAGTCCTCTGATTCTCTACTAGAAGTATGCCTATTAGAACTGTGCCGAATTCGGAATATGCCGAATTGGAAGTGTGCCGAGCTCAGGGTATGCTGAACTTGAAGTATGCCGAGTTCCTTGTTGGAAGTGTGCTGAGTTCAGAGTATGCTGAACTGGAAGTATGCCGAGTTCGGGAGTATGCCGAACTGGAAGTATGCCGAATTCGGGAGTGTGCCGAATTGGAGTAGTTCCTTGCTAAAGGGCCTCCGGAGTTAGTAGCTTGCTCCTCAGTGAAGGGCTAATATGCAGCTTGATCTTCAAAGATGGGCTTCCGGTGTTCAAGTGGCGTGTTCCTTAGCGCAATATACGCAGTATATATAACTGCGGGCGTGTTCCAGACGATGTCCCGGCGAGATTTCGGCAGAGCTTCGATATGCAGATTTCCAGAGCTCTATTCTTTGGAAATGAAACCACTATTTATAGTGGTGAGAGTGAGGGAAAATCTCCAACCAACTCTTAATTCCTAATTTAATTTAATTATTTTAATTAAATTAAGGAATGTATCGGGACACCATCGCGTCCAGGTTCATGATCTCATCAAATCTTCAAATAATATCAAATTATTCATATTTCTCCAAAATTATATAATCCACATAATTCTGATGGGCCAGAACCAAGTCAAACCCGTTAATTAGACAACCCAGTTCATCCAAGCAGCCTGGTCCAAATCAATTAAGCATTCCACCATTTTGGGCTGAACAATCCAACATTCAATTACATTTAATTAAGTAATTAAACTAATTAATTATTTAATGGGCCATTTAATTAACCCAATTAAATAAATATTAGTCCAATTAGCCTAATTAAAGTAATTAATTTAATGACCAATTATCCATCACGGTCCAACAATATTATTTAAAATTTTCAATGCTTACAAATTGCCCCTTCGAGACTTGCTTGACGTGCCTTAAATGCAGAGGGAAGGTAGTCTCGAAATTAACCGTAGCAGTCCAAGAGTCCATATTTAGAGGTAGCAACCCATCAAATTATATTTTGATTGCGAAGACTTCCAATTTAGTAAAGGTCCACGTATCCAAAGTCCATAACACTCCATTATGCTCCTCTATTTTTTTAGTCCAAATAAATTGATTAATTG
Source organism: Ipomoea nil (assembly GCF_001879475.1). Lineage (NCBI taxonomy): Eukaryota > Viridiplantae > Streptophyta > Magnoliopsida > Solanales > Convolvulaceae > Ipomoea > Ipomoea nil. The sequence goes on from NW_017617084.1 coordinate 34,156, forward strand.
AAAATAAATTGAATTCTAAGCCACACCCAGATTTTCTTGAAATGGAGTCCTCATACTGGTAACAAACCATATCCACTGTCAAATTGATTCGTTCTCCACAATCACTTAATCATAAACGGATTGGGATGAAACAAATTTTGAATTACTGATCCGCTCAAATTCATCCATATCCCCAGCATTCCATAACTATAAATACTTACTCCATGTTCGTTACTTTGCATCCTCGATCGTGTATACATTCTTCTGCATCCGGAAAACATTGGACTGGAGCTTCTGAAAATTAATCTTTTCAGACTCATGCGCCATTGTTCGGACCTCCCAGCCGGTCACCGTCATCGTAGAAGGAGTACGTGCCATAGGGCCACCTCAGGGGAAAGCATCTGCCGACTTCTAGCTCGGCCAAGCGTAGTTTAACATTTTCTTCATCGGTGAGACCCTCCTGTATGGCCAACCTCAAGGAAGGTATTTGGCGCTCTAGAGGCAAGACCGCTTCTACACCATACACCAAAGAGTATGGAGTGCTTTGAGTAGGTGTGCGGTATGTGGTTCTATATGCCCACAAAGCTTCTTCCATTCTATCATGCCAGTCCCTTTTCGATTTTGAGACCACTTTCTTCAACAAATTGCATAGGGTTTTGTTAAAAGCTTCAGCAAGCCCATTTGCAGCTGCATAGTAAGCTGATGAGGAGTTCTTGCATCTCGAGCAAGGAAGCTCAACTGTCCAGGAGTATCATGCCCGCTTTGTGGCACTATCTCGATTCGCTCCTACCTTGGCACCTGATGAGGCTAGTAGGGCTCGCAAGTTTGAATTAATTCAACACCAAAACTTATTTTTATTCCAAAATCCTAAATTTTCGGGTACTTCGCGTACCAAGTTTTAAATCGAGAAATCAATGTGAGTGAAACCGGGAGAATTCAAAGAAGCTTTAAACAAGTGTTCATCTAGAAAACTTTTTGAGAAAATTCATTTTCAACCCCAAAGTATTTAAAATAACATTTCTAGCCCTCATCTTTTAGCCACAGAAATTACACTTTTGCCCTCCACCAATCATTGTTGATTCTCCTAGGGTTTAGAGCCCTATAAAATGGAATGTTATCAGATGTAGCCTCTTTGATTCTCTTCCTTGTCTTCCCCAAGCCAACAACTGCAAGAAAACACAGTAAGTTTCATTGTTTCATTCTTCACCTAGCTTCTTTGAATTCCATCTTCCATCCCTTAGAACTTAGCTCTTAAGGCTTTGTTGTTTTGGTTGGTTGTCTTGTCTAGGGGGTGAAGGAGGGTGTAGCTAGTTGGGAAGAAGGAGAAATCCCAACAAAAAGGAGGAATCTACAAAGGTATAACCCCATGGACTCCCTCTTTGATTTTGGCTCTGTGAAGCCTATTTTATTGAGTAGGAATGTAACACCCCCGATTTCCATACCAATTTAAACCTTACTCACGCAGATAAACTAACCATAAAAACATACACAGCGGAAGACTAAATATGAGATATATGGAAAACATAGAGTGCTATGCCACGCCAACCCAACGGTGAACGCACAGGCGTAAGCATCTGCAACATAATCTATCTATCCAAAGACAAAGTCAACAACAATAAGTCTAGAGTCTAACAAAGGCACGCAGGCCCAAACCATCACAAGGTTCAAGGGATCTATACTAACTGTCTCTAGACCGCGCTCTCGTCTACTCAGCGCCTGAAAGAAACACATAATATATGGGACGACGGCCGATCAGCGAATAATGCTGGTAACCCACCAATACATGTGAAATATCATATGTAGATAGGATATATATATACACAATCATTTGCGAAACGGAATATAGTATATATAGCTCAAATCCAAGAGTAGAAGTCAAACACAAGACTCTTTGCACTCACAATAAAGATAAAGGAACACATCCCAAGACATCAAGAAGTACAACAACACACAAGAACGGCTCAAGGCGTAATCTACCATCACACAGTAGATTATCACCCGACATGCATAACACAAGAGAATAAGGACACAACCATTGACAACACATGCCTTTGTGACAACACATGTCACAAATAGAGAAATACACAACAATGGCAACACATGCCTTCGTGACATCACCCATCACGAATTGATATGCCTTCCTTATGCCCGGTTCCAACCTTATGGCTACCTCCAACCGTATGTCTAGTTCCAACCATTACCTCCAGGACCCCTGTACACCAAGTCCAACCTTTTCCCTCCGAGGATCGTCGTCCCCATCCACCAACGACCGCCAACAATTTCACCAATTTAATAGTACACGAGGTACTGATCACACACATGGCAACACATGCCTTGGCAACACATGCCTCCCAAGAAATACGTGAACCCGACACACAGGTCACAAACTCCATAATCACGTCATGGCCACCACGAGGACCACTGCCGTACCTTGGTGACTAATGTCCCATACCATTAATCGTGCAATCCAGGTACAACCACACACACCACACCACAATAGGAATCAATCAACGGATCACAACGAAGATATGAAGCCATACTCGATCAAGGAATGGATCACAATTCGACAACAACAACAACAATGATTAACACAAGCCATCTTCCACAATAGGAAAGGACAAACCACACACGCTAGCATTTAAACACCAAACTAGCATGCTTATCAAACGGATAAACCAAACATAGTTCCGAAGAACACACAAGACTCATCATGGTTCAACGAATCACAAGGTTGAACACTTAGCACGATTCAAGACACCAAAACCTACATGGATTCCTACCATATAGTTCTAGACATACGAAACATCAAGAAGACACTCAAATAGTTCCACAAAAGAACATCGGGAAGTCAAAAGACCAAATACCGAGTCAAAAGAATCACGGGGAACAAATCCCCGCCCAACTCCATATATGTACCCGCGGGTGGAGCCACGGGTGGACCCCCACCCGTGGTTCCACCCGCGGGAACACAATCTCCCACGCTTTGTACCCCGCGGGTGGGGCGGCGGGTGGTGCACTACCCCCCGTTCCGCCCACGGGTACACCTCTGTACCACAAATCTATCCCTTCGGGGATTTTCAACACCAAGCTCAAATTCAAGTCCAAAACATGCCAAATCTCACCAAATACAATAAAATGACTTGAATCAAAGGAATAGCCAAGCAATGACATACAAGAACCCTAATAGCAAGCTCTAGATATGCATTTTCACAAGACAATGCATCAACACTCACATTTCATAGCAAAATCACATGTAGAATCCAATGAATCATCATATAGGTAAGCAAAATAGATTTTGTAGAGCATGGGTTACCTCTTGTAGACAAAAACCTTCACTTAACACTTCTCAAAGCTCCTAACAAGGTTCACCTTCCACACCCACTTCAAGAACACACCAAAAGGTCATAAAGATTCTATCTTTAAGAAAAGACACCTTAGAAGACACTAAAAACACAAAAGAAACATAGATCTTACCCTCCTAGATGCTCAAAGGTAGGAAAGGTGGAATCTTGGAGATGAACTTTGAAGATCTTGGAAAGTCTAAACTTAGCTTGGAGAGAAAGCTAAGGTTTTTAGAGAGAAGGGAGAGCTTTTTGCTTCGAAAGTGTTAGGATAGAAATGAGAGGTGTCTCCTAGGTTAACTTGGAATACAATCATGAAAGGAAATGTCCAATTTACCCTTACTAAAATGAAGAGGTGTAAGGGAACAAAGAACTACTCACAAAGCTTTAGGTACACTACCTTGACTTGGGTTGACTAGTCAATTACTAGTCCCCAACTATTGAATTTTCAGGAATTTAAGGAATTAAATTATCAATTGGATTAGGATTAGTTACTTAATTAATCCCCAAATTGAATTTGGATTACGGGGTGTCACAAGGAATGAGTAGAAATGGTGGATTTTTGTTGTGTTTGAGCTTGGAAGTGATCTAGTATTTGTATTTGAAGTGTTGAGAATGTTTTGGATGTTTTGGACATGCTTGGAATGAATTTTGCAAATAAAAACACCTATCTAGTGCACACACAGTGTGCACCAGATCAGAGCAGCGGCTCTAGCCGCGGCCCATCAGGAGGGCCGCCGGCTAGAGCCAGGGACAACCAGGCCTAGGGCACGGCCCTAGGATAGAGCCGTTGCCTAGGCCCGGCCAAGTGACGGCTTACATTGGGCGGCTCATGAGGAGTCCCGCGCCCCAGGTCCCTGAGTATTGATCTGAGAGGTTTATGAGCAGTGGCCGAGCCCTTGTGGCTTAGCTACGTGTCGTTTCGAGCCAGGTGTCACGGGCCCTTATGGCTCGGTACCTCGGGACCGTCTCGACGGACGTTTTGTCTTTGACTTTGTTGATTTTGGATAAAAAATGAGCATGTTCTGATGGATTTATTGTAGAATTGCTTCACAGCATATATTATGAAGTTCACTGTGTTTGAGAAATGCTTTGCTTTGTGTCTGATGTTATTTTTGTATTGAGTAGAGAAGCATGATCACTTTGAAAATATGATTTATTATGAAAGCATGACTAGAATGTGATGTTTGATCAATGAGATTTGAAGCATATTTTGTTGATAGAAATGTATGGAATTTGCTATGTTGCAAACCGAGTATGATATTGTATCCTTGAGAATTTTGTGGATTATATACATGGATTTGGAGCATGTTGTAGAGTATTTTGCATCTCACGTATATCATATTTCAAAAATGCATAAGTGGCCAACGTGAGCCCAAGTATTACTTTCAAAATCCATAAGCATGTGATATATCATTAGTTGATGCATTGAGAAGTTGTTGAGTTGTTGCATGCATGAGATTGATGAATGAGAGATATATTTATGTATTATCTATATCGGTGAGGTTTTGGAGGATTCCGTTTGGACTATGTCTTCTCGGATGATTTTATGGACATTGCGGTCCCAATATATGTAACGCGGTGTATTCCCACGTTACCAGGTTGGAAACTGCCCGCCAGGTTTGGAATCCTGGTCAGGGGCTGTGCACGCTAATAGTTCGATACCTGATTCCATAGAGTTTGAGCATAGAACCAAGAGAGTGGTCTGGTGGACGAGCAGAGTATTAGGTCGGCTAGACGCCGTGCCCAGATAGGTTCATTCACTCTATGGTGAAGTTCCTACCTCGTCCATTTAAAGAGAAAGATTGAGTCATTGCGACTCCAAGAAGAGAAAGCAAGAGTCATTGCGACTCTAAGAAAGCAAGAAGTGAGTCATTGCGACTCTAAGGAAATAAAGAAAGAAAGCAAGTCATTTATGACTCAATGAGACCTCCACAGAAAGTATTCTATTTTACAACGAGTGTATGAGTATAGTATTGCACGAGATTGCATATGAGTATATTTATAGTACTGCACGAGATTGCATATGAGTATATTTATAGTACTGCACGAGATTGCATATGAGTATATTTATAGTATTGCACGAGATTGCATATCAGTATATTTATAGTATTGCACGAGATTGCATATGAGTATAATATTGGTTGAGATTGCATAATGAGAATGTTGATTTAAGATTGTACATCGAACATGATATTTTAGTTACATTTGAAGTCTTGTATATCCAGTTTACATGATGAGAACTTGAGAGCATGAATATAACTTTCGTATGGTTTATTAGCATGTTATTACTTGTAAGCATGAGTTGCTTGATGAGTTTGTTGTGACGTTCGCTTGTTGAAATATCTATGTTGTTATGTCTTTTGTTTTGAAGCATGCCGGTTGATATTATAGGATGCAAGTGTATAGAAAGTATGTGGTGTGATTATAGTTGCCTATGAGATGAGATTGTTGTTTATGAATGTTATCAAATGTTTTTCCAAAGTATACTCTATAGCACTTTACAGGGTTGAGTGCGGTTATACTTTGCTTCGTGCTAACGGGTGTTTTCCTATTTGTCTATGTGTTGCTTGTAAAACCCCTTTCAGGTGGGCCCAGCGTGTCGAAGTGATCGAGTTAGACTATTCTATTAGTTTAGAAGTCTAAACTCTTTGTGTTTTGGTTATGATTTCATCTACCAGATTCTAGACTTATGATGTTTTGTTATTTTTCGATGATGTAGACATCGGGGTTTGTATCCCCCCATATGTTTTAATTAAGTTTGATGGATGGTTAGTTATTTATTTATTTATTTTCTAGTTCTACCCTTAGCCTGTGCAATCACTACGGAGTGGTGGTTGTGGCGGTGACATTCCCACTAGTTATCTTATTTAAGTTATTTATCCGCTGCTTAGTTATGTTAAATATGGATTAGAATTGTAATTAAGTTTTAGAAAAAGTGGGGTGTTCCACTACCACTCCTGTCGCACAATCTCCAGCCACACAATCTCCAGTCATGCGATTCCTACTCGTGTTGTTCTAGAGTCAGTTTCACAGAGGAACTCGATCAACCGTGCTCACAGGAGTCTTAACTCTGATGATCCTACTCGTGTTGTTCCAGAGTCAGTTTCGCAGAGGAACTCGATCAACCATGCTCACAGGAGTCTCAACTCAGATGATCTAGGCATCTCATCTAAGCAGTAGAATAAGCTGATATCTCTTCTTCAATCCCAAGCAATGGAGAGGATTACTGCTACGCAGAGTAGAAACAACGCCGACGCTAGATCACCAGTCCGATCAGCATCAACAACGATTCCGCAGAGGAATATGAATTCGCAACAGCAAAGAAGCCAAAATCCAGAAGATATGGAGTTTCCGATCACTCGATCTCTAGTTTTGGCGACCTCCACAGCAGTTCCGAAGCGGAAGGAAGGAGTTCGTCCGTCGATCTCCAGTTCAGGCGACCTCCACAGCCGTTCCGCAGTGGAATGAAGGAGTTCGTAATCTACACCGAATCTCAGGTCTACAGAATGGGATTCTCAGTCTAAAACAGATGGAGCAGTCCTCCGACTCAGCCACAACGGTTGTGTCTCTCATTCCGAAGCGATCGCAGGAGTTCACAAAGGAAGCTGCTAAGTGCTGCAGGAGCTGACAATTAGAGGCTCCGCCAAGCTATCTGACGTTGTTTTGGAGGCGTCTGAGTGGTCCAAAGAAATCGCCGCCGAAGCGTCCAAGCGATCTGAGGAGATCGTGGCGGAGGCTTCCAAGCGCACGGAAGCGATCAAAGTCGACGACAGCAAATCGATGGCGAGGCCGAGATCAAATAGAATGCCGTTACGAAGCATTCCAAACTCCAACAATGGCGTTAGACATTTGTCCAGGTTCACCAAACCAAGAAGAAGCTACCGGAAACGAAAGAACAAGAAGAAGCCGTCGTCGGTGATAGCTCGCTTGATCGTCTCCTTCTTGTTCACTCCGACCTCTTCTCTCTCGTTCACCAGATTGATGAACTTGTTGTGCAAAGCACTAACCAGCAAGAAGGAAATTAAAGAAATCAAATCTTTTGCAGATTTCCTGTCTGAAATGCAAGTGTCTTTGAAGCCATGGGTTTCTAGATTTTAGAAAGCTCTTTCTGATACATCCACAAGGCTTGAAAATACAGTGGAACAACCCCTGGAAAGTAAGGTAGTCCTAGTCTTTACTGTTAATGAGGATATGAGAAATGTTGTTGACAGCCCTGAACAGTGTAAATGGGATTCTCTAGTTTGCTCATCCCCCCTGGTGTCTTGGCCTGCAGACTACACTTCTGAATGTGGCAGGCAACTTTTTCTCCTCACTCCTTTGCCCCAATCTAAGGGTCTTTTATCCAAGTTCAGGGAGTCTTCTAAATTAATAGTTGAGAAGATTAAACCTGACCAAATTCCTCAGCTGCCATAAGAAAAAGAGTGTCCACTTCAGTTGCTGTTTCCAAAACAAATGGGTTTATATCTCCTATGTGGGCAGGAGTTGTTGTTTGGAATCCTCCCTCCTGTTCAAAGAATTCAGAAACAGTTTGATCCAAGAAGAATGGAGTCTAGAAGTGGATTAAGCAGCAGTTTTATTGATTCTCCATTTCCTTCTTTTGTATCTAAGTTAGGCATGTAGGATCTACATGTTCCAGCTTACGGGGGGTGTTGGAGGATGAAAAAGATGAAAATATCTTTTTCCTTCTTTCCTTCCCTTTCCTTCCCTCTTTCTGTTGTAACCGTCTCTCTCCCTCTCACTTTATATTGTACTAAACTCAACAGTAAGAATAACACTCTGCATTTTCATTCTCTCTTCCTCTCCATAGCTTCAACATGTAACTGCTCAGTTTCCATCAGTTTTCCCGGTGAGAATAACAGATCTGGCGTAGCCGGTCACAGTCCGGCGACGAGAGACCGCAACTCCTGCATAGCAGGTGGTCAGCGGCTGGAGCTCGTTTCCTCCCCCTCTCCTCTGTTCCTGACGAAGTTTTCCGGTGATGTACAGCTCCGGTAGGCAGTGGTGGTTGGCATGATCGTTCAACGAAGAGAGGAAATGGGCGGTATCGTTAGTCCAGTCGTGGAAGTTGGCGGGCAGATGTTCGAAAATGAGGGTAAGGTAGTGCTTTGGTATTTTGACCAAGTTTAAAATTGTTAATGAAGTTTTAGTGGGGGATTAGTTATTAATAAGTAGTGTGGTGTAATGGTTAAAGTATTGATGTGGTATGAGGATGGTTAGGGTTTGAATTTTATTTTTAACATTTTAGCTTCATTATATATATTATTTTGGGAAGACAAGTGAGGATGTTATAATAATAATGATGAAGTTAAGGGTGGAGTAATAATAATATATTAGTGTATAATTATTATTGGTTGATGGAGAGATATTGATGATATTCACTGTATGATAATGGAGTGTTAACGAGCTAATGATGGAGTTTAATCGTGACTATGGATAAATATCATGGAAGATGATGAAGCTAGTATTATTAAAAGACGATGAAGGATAATGATAATAATAACTAGTTAGTGATTTTAGGTTAACGAAAGTGAAGTGGTTTTTAAAGTCTGAGAACACCCAGACGTGAGAATGAAGAAGATGAAGATGAACTTACAGTAAAAATATTCTCACAAGGAAAAATACTAGTTTAACTAGTATGGGATTAAATTGAAGAATATTTTTAAATCCCAAAGATACAAGGACCACTTCAGAGCTGATCAGAGAAGCCTTTTCTACACCCAGATATTCCCACTCAACGTAAAACCAGAGGAATATCAGATGAAGTTTGTGAAACCATTCGCATGAAGTTCAAAGCTCTCTCAAACGGCTAGCTTATCCTTTCTGACAACTTTGCAGAAGATAAGATAAGATCTCTGACAAAAGATACAAGATTTCAAAAATGAGAGCGTCTCTTTCCAACGGACAGATTCTCATTACCAGCTATAAAATGATGAAGATATGAAGACTTGAAGATCACGAACTAGAGAGCAGAAAATACGAACTCATCAAGAGGAACGAATAGAGCAATAAAGCTTAAAAGAGCATAGAGCAAATGTAACACCCCAGATTTTCAAGATATTTAAAACTTATAAAATAAAGGTGAAATCTCAATAAATCCCAAATTACGATACAAAGAGTACGGGGTGCTATGCCACACCCGAGCTAGAGAACTCGGGTGCATAGGCTAAATTCTAAAACCTCAATCAGTATCAATACTAAATCATGGCACGCAGGCCGACAAGGGAAACTATCTAAGCTACGCCTCAAGCTTCTAACGCGCTCCAGTGATCTACTCGTCTGTGCCTGAAAGCCAAATATATCTGTTCAGCGAGAGATGCTGGTAACCCACTCCAACGTGTTGAAATACAATACATATAGATATATATATATATAGATATACGAAAACCATTTTTGAACATGAAGATATATCCTACGAACTCTAGCTTTTAAAATAGGGATAGACTCAACAGATAGAGCTAAGCACAGACAGCAGTTATACCCAGCATATACGGTTCACAACAGGCAAGACAGATAAGACAAGCACAATTAATAATCATAACTAAGCATTACTAGCAAGAGCCCTATAACAGTCACAACATCAACCCTTCTTATCTCATCATATAGCACACTTTGTTGGCGCCACATGACCAATCGCATGCCCATACATGAGGGTCAGTGCATATAGCTTTGACACGGCCCCGCAGCACCCTGCCCCGTCTCACAGCACGGAGGGGTCGATCGCAACCGACCGATGAGCCGCAGCTCTATATAATATTTATATACCTGACCGGTCTTTACCAGCCTGGTTAACAGTTGGGATGGTTCTCAACCCATTCAACTGCCCGTATAGTGGACCTTTGTCCTATATCATATTTATATACCTGACTGGTCTCTACCAGCCTGGTTAACAGTTGGGATGGTTCTCAACCCATTCAACTGCCCGTATAGTGGATCTTAGTCCTATATAATATTTATATACCTGACCAGTCTCTACCAGCCTGGTTAACAGCCGGTATGGTTCTCAGCCCACCCGACTACCCGTATAGCCCGATTGATCTCAACCAAATCGGGGTAACATGCACACATAACACATAGCAAGCACATGCAAGCCACATTAACACATTGGGAAGGGGGAGAAAACGTATAACAAAACCTATGCGTGATCCTTCACATTCTAAGAATAGTCCTAAGGGTTCATACTTCTTTCACCTAGGTCAACGGCATACCAATTCAACTAGCATGCAATATATAAGACTCATACGACCTACGAACGGTACCCGAAAATCAAACTAGACATAGGCACGATAGACGGAGTCCGTTGCGACACCACGAGGGTCGGGGGAACATCAAACGGGGAAGCCGGGGTCCCGAAGGGTGGGAATTTCCAGCGGGTAGCCGGTGGGTGGGGGTTCACCCGCCGGCTGCCCGCCGGTATGTACTGTTCCGGGCAGCGGGTGCCCGGCGGGCAGCTGCCCGACCGCCGGCTGCCCGCTGCCGGAGCTCCTCTTTTGGCCGCGGGTAGGTGGCGGGTCCCCTACCCCCACCTACCCCCCACTGACTCTTTTCACCAAAAACGCCCCGGGAACCTTTTTGGAACCCGGAACCATGCTTAGACATTTTCAAACGCAATTGATAACACACGTAGACAATTAACGGATCGGAATCAAGAAACAAACGGCACATAACCTATCATGCTTTTCTAAACATAATAAACACCCAATCATGCGAAATCCCACCCCATATACCAAGAATAATACCATACGATACAACCTAGGGTTCTAACCGTTTTTAAATTAACAAGGACACAATTCATCTTTTAATATCAAGATTCGGTAAGAATATCACATAAACATCAATAACATCCTACAATCATTAAGAACATCATATAATCGTCAAGAACATCATATAATCATCAAGGACACCATAATTACCAAGAACCTTTCGTCATCAAGATCACCCATGGAATTATCCCATTAATCATCAATAATAATAATACAAATCATCAATACACAATAATATGGGGAAATCCTACGGGGGAAATCATAGCTATGAAAATAGGTTTTGTTGAGACATGGGTTACCTCTTAGCCTTAACTAATTCCTTGGCTATGAAGGGTCTTTCTTTAAGCTTTCTTGCTTTCTTGATTTCTTCTAAGGAAATTCTTGGAGCTCTTTGGGGTGGTGGAACGTTTATTGTGGTGGGGTGTTCTAGGTGCCTCTTAAGTCCCCTATTTATATATTTAGGAGTCCTAGTTGGGAACTAATATTATAGGCTTGCTAATTCTATTTTTTTTGGGACTAAGGATTGGGTTTAGGGATAAGGGCCCGTGGACTATGGTGGGTCTTTCCTAATTAATTATTGTGATTTAATTCTTTCTTTTGGGTAATTGATTAAATGATTTAATTGATTTTAGGGGTCGTAACACGGGGTGTTACAGCAAAAATCTCATTTTGTACAGAGCATACCAAAAATCTTCAAGTGAGAAGTGAGAAAAGAAAAAGAACTCAGAGAGCTTCAAAAGAAAATATTCTGAGAGTTCTTAAACAGAGCAAAACAGAGCAAAAATATCAAGTTGATATATTCAAAGAGAGAAAACACTCAGAGCTATCAAGATAAATCATTCTAGAGTGTTTATCTTCATCAAAGAGACATGCGCATCATTGAAGATCAACTACAGAGTCTCAGAAGTTGGAAGCAAGACAACACTTGTTTTGGAGCAAAACAAGAGAAAGGGAGGAAAGTAGCACGGAGCTGTGAAATCCTGGATTGTCACACGGAGCTGTGAGATCCGAAGCAGCAGTGTCGGAGGCACTGGGCGTGATTAGTGCGGGCTTTGTGATCAAAGCACTAGATCACGGGATACGTTTCTACCGGAGTGTGGAAGACGGGGGGAAAGTAACGCGGAGTCGTGAAATACTGGGATAGTAGCGCGGCGACGTGAAACCCGAAGCAGCAGTGTGGTGTCACTAGGCGTGATTAGTGCGGGCTTTGTGATCAAAGCACTAGATCACGGAAATTCATTGTATCTTGGAACCAAGGAGTGGTAGATATAGTGAATTGCTCTTGAAGATAAGAGCAAGTGGAGTAGGAGGATTACACCACCTCGCGAACCACTATAATTGTCTTGTGTTCTTTACTACTTTTCTTTACTTACTGCTCTTTACATAATCGCTCTACACGAGATATACTGCTCGCACAATCTCACACACACTTTATGTTTGTTTATTTCCGCTGTGCACCATACTCTAACAATCTAGTTAAGAGTTTTTGTTTATCTCTGGCTTAGCAATTGTTGTGCTGTGCGAAAAAGTTTGAAAGTCTATTCACCCCCCCCTCTAGACTTTCACCTTAGTAGACAGAAGTTGCATGAGATGTATATATATGCTATCTATTGTGAGGAAAATAATATTTCGGAGGATTGTTAGGACTATGTCCTTTCGGAAGAAAAGAGAAAGAAAGAAGTTTGAGAAAGGAAAGAAACAGTCACAGAGCACCAGCAAATATTTTAGAAGCAACTTGGTTGATATTCCCGAGTTGCTAGGTTGGATACTACCCACCGGGCTTGGAATCCTGTTTAGGGGGTGTGCACACTGAAAGTACGATACTTGATTCAACAGAGAAAGAAAGAAAGAAAGAAAGATTAAGAACCACGAGTAACGGTTCTGTAGGCGAGTTGAGTATTAAGCCGACTAGATTGCCGAGCCCGGATAGGTTCATTCATGATTCGTGAAGTTCCTACCTCCCCCACGAGTTTGAGGTTCTATTGATATAGATGTGGCGGCTGCAAGAGTTGCACCGTTCGCTAGGGCTTCGTTACGGCGGAGTACCTGCCTCGCACAAAGAGAAAGATTGAGAAAGAAGAGAAAAGATAATCATGAGAAAGATTGAGAAAGAATAAAGAAAGTAAGTAAGAAAGAAGAAAAAAGGAAGAAGACTCAACAGAAACCTCCATAGAAAATAATCTTTTATATATGAGATAGAGTTTCTCTATATTTAAAGAATCTTATTACATCTTGTTGCATGATTTAGCATGAGTTGCATTTAGAGTATTTTGATAAGTATAGCATTGGTTATTGTTTAAGAGTTGGCATGTTAGCATGATCTTACTTGTTGAGTTTTAGTTATCTCTTTATCTATCAGTTTGAGTATTGCATGATGAGCTATGTTTAGAGATATCTGTTTATAGCATGAGAATTGAGTTAAAGTTGAGTATTTGATAAAAGCATGTTTATATGAAGTATAGGTTGCAAGCATATAGAGATGTTTATGAGTATGTATTGAGATTGTTGATTAAGTGTTGTAAGTGATTATATTCATACTTGAGATTACTTGTGAATGCCAAATGTTTTTCAAATATATATCTATAGTACTTTACAGGGTTGAGTGGTTTTATACTTAGCATTAATTTGCTAACGGGTTTATTTTCCTACTTGTTTTTATAACCCCTTTCTGGTGGGCCTAGTATTTGAGCACGCACGTGGTAGTTTAGTACGTAGATTGAGGTGGTAGTTACTAGAGTAGTTTCTACCTTAGTTAATTCGTTGTTAGTTGATGTTTAAACTAATCTTTTGTTGTGCGTGGACACCAGGGTTTGTTCCCCAAGTTATTGATGTTGTAGAGCTTGACTCTAGTTTTAGTTATCTGTTTTGTAGCACCCTTAGTTGTTGGGTTGAATGGTTTTAGTTGTTTATTTACCTTTTTTAAGTTAAAGTATTTGAGATTTAGATTTTAGAAAAATGGAGTGTTTCAAGTTGGTATTAGAGCGGTGCGAACCGCGGGACATATGAAAACTGAGTTTTGAGACTGAGTATAAGAGCCCTAGGTTGAAGTCCTAGGGTGGTTAAAGTTAAAGAAATGAGCCCTAAGTTGTAAGTTATAGGGTGAAGAAGATTGCTTTACTTGAGCCTAGAGAGCTTGACCATAACCTAAGTGTTTAAGAATAAGATTTTCAGGCTAAGATGTTTCTTTGAAGTTATCAGTTTTGTATAGGGACGCGGTGAGATTGTGTGATTTATGCGCATGCTTAATGTCATTTCATGCTTTATTAAACTGTTAAGCATTCGGCTTATTTTATCCGTAGAAGTTGATAGCTATGTGTTAAAGATTTCTTGAATCTTGAGTATATCGTTGTGTTTATTGTGCCAATCTTCTATTCTAAATCCCTTATTGTTGATGACATGATAATCCTTGATATTGTACTGTCGAGTTTGAGCTTTTGGTTTCTGGAAATTATCTCGTAGCTTATTGTTGACCCCTTTGTTATTCTGATTACCTCCAGTTTGCTTTTAATGTCTATCGAAGCTATCTAATGTCTAGAGCTGAGTATGAGAAATTGTTTTGATGGAGTTGAGCATTGAATTGTTGATAACATCTATTCTTGACATTTTCCACGACTTGTTGTTGAATTTGTATCTAGGATGCTTATAAATTTTTTCTAAGTATTCTTGTGAGCTTTTCGTTGACTTGCAATGCTAGTATAATTGAGTCTTAATGCTAGTGTGATCTTGTTGCCATCTTTATCGTGGAATCTTGTTGTATTTGACTTGAGCTTATTATCCTTGAATACCTATTGTTGGAATCCATTGAGTTGTTAAGTCAAGATCTATTCGTTGTTGTTATGCCATTGGAATCCGTATTTGTGGAGTTATTCCTTTGAGCTTATGTCTGTTGAGTATTATTGAAAGTGTTTTGTTCTTGAAGAGCTATTGTATTGACTATGTGTCCTTTTTGTACTCTCGGATCATGTTGCTATTGTCTTGAGATCGTCCATTGTGGTATTCTTTCTTTGTTATTGAGTTATTGAGCTATTGCTTCGAGATCATCTCTCTTTTATATCTCCATTTGGAATCTACTGGTGTTGATCTATTGCTTGGGATTAAATCCTTATTGCATCTTTATTTGGAGTCCGTTAGTATTGAGTTATTTCCTTGAGATCATTCTTTGTTGTGTCCTTCTCTTGGAATCCGTTTTGCAGCCTTTGTTTCACGAGACTCCTTTGTTGAATCTTCGAAAACCATGACTTTGATAATCATGACTTTGTTTGTAACCAATAGTACTCTCGAGTTTCAAATTTAGAAACCTCTTACTTTCTTCCTTTGTGAAGTCAAAATCCTTCAAATCAAGTGTGCACCTATCTGGTAAGTTCCTATTTGTTAGTTAAGTAGTTGCTTTGATTAACCTTGTTAATACCCTTGAAAAGTTGAAAGTTGAAAGTTATGTGAAAGTTGTTAATGTGATAAGAATAAGAGTTATGCTTATATCCTGTTAGTGTGCTTTACTTATGTGATCTTTACTTTTGAGAAAAGAAAGTTAGAAGTAGTGAGATTTTATTTTTGCAAAGTAGTAAGGTAGTAGCGTATGCATCTAGACAACCGAAGAACCTGATGAAGAAAGCTACTCTACTTGCTGTTTGGAGTCAGTTGTAGCAGTCTTTGCTCGAAATGACCGGCATCATCACTCATGCATCATCGTCTGCAAGACCTAAGCTAACCCCAAGGATTGAAGTGAATCTTCGTGTAACTAGAGACAAATATGAAGAAAGGGAAGTGATTATAACTTAAAGGCTTCGGGTTAAGGATTCTCAATCTTGGAAGAAAGACAAGTGTAAATGTTGATGCAACAAGAAAAAGTCAAACTCACCCAAGTGGATGCTTTTTGGATCAATGGTGAAGAGAATTTTAAAGATTAAACTCGGAGTTAAAAGTAAAACTTGGAACACCGAGAATTTGGACTTAAGGTTGGATTAAACAAACGTGAAGGTGATTCAATCTATCTTTGAAGAGATAAGGAAAGGATAAGTTAGGAGTTGTGAACTCCGAAAGAATGAAGTCTAAGACGATTGTTAATAACTTTGGACTTGTGAGATATATGAAGGTGGGAAGAAAAGTTATAAGTAGGTTGTGTGTTTTTATGAAGTGTGAGGAACTAAGAATTGAATTAAGTAGGGAAATGGCAAGTTAAGGATGTGAACTTGGAAATGATAAGTTGTGTGAGAGCTTAAAGAAAGAAACTTAGTGATGAGAATGAAGTAAGAAGTATTTGAGTTTATGATAAGTGGATTGAAATGTTGAAGGACTAAGATTGTATTACTGAGAGTTTCATCTGAAAGAAAATGATGAATATTAGTAAGAATGAGAGCTATCGAATCATTAAAGCGTTGTGATCGAATCGTTAAACCGAAGAAACCCCTTTCAAGTTGAATTTCTTATTCCTTTTTGAGATGGAATTCCTCATTCTTCCTTATAGAGTTGAATACCCCTTTTGTTGAGAAACCCCTTCTATCTTTTCAGACCTCATTCTTGTTTTCCTTTCGAATTGATTATGTACAAGGTGACAACGTTATCTCCTAAGTTGTAATCTTGATAATCTAGACCCTATTGTTAATCAATAGCATCCCTATGATCAA
This sequence comes from Ipomoea nil, assembly GCF_001879475.1. Lineage (NCBI taxonomy): Eukaryota > Viridiplantae > Streptophyta > Magnoliopsida > Solanales > Convolvulaceae > Ipomoea > Ipomoea nil. The sequence goes on from NW_017617084.1 coordinate 50,863, forward strand.
TCTTGCAACTCTTATCATATTCTTTTGGTCCTAAAGCCTTTTGAGAACATGTCTCAAGTTGTATTTCCAAAGAAACTCTATCCAATCTCTTCAAATCTACCCGGTCTACGCTTCGGGGACGAAGCTTGTTTTTAAGGTGGGTAGAATGTGACAACCCAAAATATTTTTCTCAAATTCCTATTTTTATAAAGTTTCAAAATATAATTATTTTATTTTTATGATGATTATTCTAAAGTGTTGACCCAAAAGTCTATTTGAGACGAACCTGCTATTGTCATTTTTGGTCTCAAATGTTCTAAACGAAATTGATTTAATTTTTGAGCCCAAAATGATTTTATTCCTTAAAATTTATCTAAGCCCAAATGTTTTAATCTCTGAATACTCTTGACCCAAGTATCTAAGCCCAATGTATAAAGGTAACGCAAATTATGCTGTGCAACCGAATGCACCTTGCAAGGTGCATACGGTTGCAAAACGGCGCTGTTTTGGTTAAAAAAACGCGCGTCCCACTTAAAGAAGAAATCAGGTTCGATTCCCGGCAATAGCATTTTTATATATCCAGAAATTCATAACTATATAACCACAATTTCATAACTATATATCCACAATTTCATAACTATATATCCACAGTGAATGAATGAAGTAAAAATCCACAATGAATGAATGAATGAAGTAAAAATCCACAATGAATGAATGAATGAAGTAAAAATCCACAATGAATGAACTAAATATCCACAATATATGATTGAACTAAATATCCACAATGAATGAACTAAATATCCATAAATTCATAACTATATAACCACAATTTCATAACTATATATCCACAATTTCATAACTATATATCCACAGTGAATGAATGAAGTAAAAATCCACAATGAATGAATGAAGTAAAAATTCACAATGAATGAATGAATGAAGTAAAAATCCACAATGAATGAACTAAATATCCACAATATATGATTGAACTAAATATCCACAATGAATGAACTAAATATCCATAAATTCATAACTATATAACCATAATTTCATAACTATATATCCACAATTTTATAACTATATATCCACAATAATGCTATTGCTGAGAGTTGAACCTGATTTTTTTTTTTTTTTAAGTGGGACGCGCGTTTTTAATCAAAACGACGTCGTTTTGAACCGTATGCACCATGCGCATGGTACATTCGGTTGCACAGCATAATTATTGATAAAGGTAATACAAAATTCTTCTTGAGCCCAAAGAAAATACCAATTCTACACTTTAGCCCAATTTAAATTTAGAAACCCTACCCTATTTAGATTTATTAATATTGTGTCTTGTTGTTCCATCTGAAAATCAAAAGAGAGCATCATCTAAACACCCTCTATCTATCTCTTCACCGTAACCCCTCTCTCTCACTCACTAGATCCGTTTCCCCCTCTCTGCTTCTCGTGGACACGATAAAGAAACAGCGACCGGGCAGCAACCCAGCTACACTTGTAACACCCCACTTTTCTTAAACTTAATTACAGTTCTAAAACCAAAATCAAGATAAACTAAGAAGCGGATAAACAAACTTAAATAATGAACTAGTGGGAATGTCACTGCCACAACCACCTCTCCACGGTGATTACACAGGCTAAGGATGGAACTAAATCATTAAACCAAACTAACATTCGAATTACTTAAATTAAAAGTCATTTTGGGGGAAAAACACCCTGATGTCTAACATCAACATAAACTTCAAAGTCTACAATCCATCAAAAGAACAACATAATAATAAAGATAGTTTAGACTACTAGATCTACTAGACTAGTCTAACTCGATCATCTCTCAAACGCGGGGCCCACCTGAAAGGGGTTTTGCACAACAACAAGTAGACAAGTAGGAAAACACCCGTTAGCATGAAGCTAAGTATAACCACACTCAACCCTGTAAAGTATTACAGTATATACTTTGGAAAAAGATTTGTTCACAAACTCTAATCAACAAACTCTAATCAAGATACATCACAGACTTTCTATATGCTTGCAACCTATAATATCAACATGCATGCTTCAAATATATAAAGCTCATCAACATAGATACTCCAACACATATTTCTCATAACAATCTCATCATAACGAACTCAAGCTATCAACCAATACGAAATTATCTTCATGCTTTCAAGTTCTCATCATGCAAACTAGATATATAAGGAATCAAAATGCAACTAAGGCAATCATGCTCAGTATACAATCCCGATTAATCATACTCATTATGCAATCTAATGCAATACTATACTCAAATGCAATCTCGTGCAAACATTCTCATTATGCAATCTTGTGCAACATTCTCACTATGCAATCTCGTGCAATACTATAAGTATACTCATACTGTAACACCCCGTGTTACGATCCCTAAAATCAATTAAATCATTTAATCAATTACCCAAAAGAAAGAATTAAATCACAATAATTAATTAGGAAAGACCCACCATAGTCCACGGGCCCTTATCCCTAAACCCAATCCTTAGTCCCAAAAAAAATAGAATTAGCAAGCCTATAATATTAGTTCCCAACTAGGACTCCTAAATATATAAATAGGGGACTTAAGAGGCACCTAGAACACCCCACCACAATAAACGTTCCACCACCCCAAAGAGCTCCAAGAATTTCCTTAGAAGAAATCAAGAAAGCAAGAAAGCTTAAAGAAAGACCCTTCATAGCCAAGGAATTAGTTAAGGCTAAGAGGTAACCCATGTCTCAACAAAACCTATTTTCATAGCTATGATTTCCCCCGTAGGATTTCCCGATATTATTGTGTATTGATGATTTGTGATATTATTATTGATGATTGGTGGGATGATTTCCATGGGTGATCTTGATGATGAAAGGTTCTTGATAATTATGGTGTTCTTGATGATTATATGATGTTCTTGATAATTATATGGTGTTCTTGATGTTCTTAATGATTATATGAGGTTCTTGATAGTTATATGATATTCCTACCGAATCTTGATTTTGGAAGATGGATTGTGTTCTTGTTGATTTAAAAATAATTAGAACCCTAGGTTATATCGTGGAATTCGTATAGTATTATTCTTGGTATATTGGGTGGGATTTTGCATGATTGGGTGTTTATTATGTTTAGAAAAGCATGATAGGTTATGTGCCGTTTGTTTCTTGATTTGATCCGTTAATTGTCTACGTGTGTTATCAATTGCGTTTGAAAGTGTCTAAGCATGGTTTCGGGTTCCATAAAGGTTTCCGGGGCGTTTTTGTTGAAAAAGAGTCAATGGGGGGTAGGTGGGGGTAGGGGACCCGCCACCTACCCGCGGCCAAACTGGGCAACGCCGGCAGCGGGCAGCTGCCCGGATTAGTAGAACAGCGGCGGGCAGCCGGCGGGTGACCCCCACCCACCGGCTACCCGCTGGTTTATACCCCACATCGGGATCCCAGCTTCCCCGTTTGATGTTCCCCCGACCCCCGTGGTGTCCCAACGGACTTCGTCTATCGTGCCTATGTCTAGTTTGATTTTCGGGTACCGTTCGTAGGTCGTATGAGTCTTATATATTGCATGCTAGTTGAATTGGTATCCCGTTGACCTAGGTGAAAGAAGTATGAATCCCTTAGGACTATTCTTAGTATGTGAAGGATCACGCATAGGTTTTGTTATGCGTTTTCTCCCCCTTCCCAATGTGTTAATGTGGGTTGTATGTGCTTGCTATGTGTTATGTGTGCATGTTACCCCGATTTGGTTGAGATCAATCGGGCTATACGGGCAGTCGGGTGGGCTGAGAACCATACCGGCTATTAACCAGGCTGGTAGAGACCGGTCAGGTATATAAATATTATATAGGACTAAGATCCACTATACGGGCAGTTGAATGGGTTGAGAACCATCCCAACTGTTAACCAGGCTGGTAGAGACCGGTCAGGTATATAAATATTATATAGGACAATGGTCCACTATACGGGCAGTTGAATGGGTTGAGAACCATCCCAACTGTTAACCAGGCTGGTAAAGACCGGTCAGGTATATAAATATTATATAGAGCTGCGGCTCCTCGGTCGGTTGCGATCGACCCCTCTGTGCTATGAGACACAGGGCAGGGTGCTGCGGGGCCGTGTCAGAGCTATATGCGCTGACCCTCATGTATGGGCATGCGATTGGTCCTGTGGCGCCAACAAAGTGTGCTATGTGATGAAGTATGGATGAGTTGTTGTTATGAGTATCTTGGGGATGAGACTATGGGATTTGTACCGGGGATCGTATATGTTGGGTTATGATTATTAATTGTGCTTATCTTATCTGTCTTGCCTGTTGTAAACTGTATATGCTTGGTATAACTGCTGTCTGTGTTTAGCCCTATCTGTTGAGTCTATCCCTGTTTCAAAAGCTAGAGTTCGTAGGAGATATCTTCATGTTCAAAATGACTTTTCGTATATCTATATATATATATATCTATATGTATTGTATTTCAACGTGTTGGAGTGGGTTACCAGCATCTCTCGCTGAACAGATATATTTGGCTTTCAGGCACAGAAGAGTAGGTCACTGGAGCGCGCTAGAACTTGGAACGTAGAAGTAGATAGCTTCCCTTTCGGCCTGCGTGCCATGTTTATGCGTTACATTACTGGGGATATTAGTTAGTTAGCTTGTGCACCTGAGTTCTCTAGCTCAGGTGTGGCATAGCACCCCGTACTCTTGTATTATGTTTTGGGATTTAATGAGATTTCACCTTTATTTTATAAGTTTTAAATATCTTGAAAATCTGGGGTGTTACAGTTGGTATCAGAGCCTAAGATTGACCCTAGGGTAAGACTCTTAAGACCAGACTTTAGGGCATTAAGCTCAAACTCTAGGTATTTAGGAACATAAGATTTGGAAATCCTAGGACGCGCAGTGAGATTGTGAAACCTACACATAACCCACCACTTACTCCCTCTCTAAAAAGAAACTCCCCCCTTCACTTATTGCATCCAGGTAAGAATACAAAATAAACATCGACTTATGAAAACCAGGATGGCACCGAAAAAGGGACAGACAGGAACACCGAAACTCCCCACTCAGGAATTCTTGACACAGAATCTGCAACGCCTGGCCCAAATTGCCCAAGCGCTGAGGACTACCATTCCCCAACCCTTACCAACAAACGAGAACTTGGAAATCCACCACCAAGTCTCGGCACATCAACCACCCACCTTCTCAGGGAACGAAGACCCCACAGCCCTCGAGGAATGGATCGGAACTTTCGACAAGATATTCAGGGAAACCAAATGCACGGAAGACCACCAAGTAAGAATAGCCTCCTTCTACTTCAAGCACGAGGCCGATACCTGGTGGGACCACTAGGGACCCACATGCAAACATAACCATGAATTCAACTGGGAATCCCTAAAGGCACGACTACGAGAACGATTCTATCCCAATCATCTAAGAGCCACCATATACGAAGAATTCTTCCACATAAGACAAGGAGCAACCTCGATCACGGAATACTACCAACAATTCCACCGACTGGCTCGCCTCATCCCCGAGCTAGTACCCACCGAGAGGATCAAGATCGAAAAATTCATAACAGGCCTTGACCCTGAATATCAAAAAGCCCTGGCCACACAAGAGCTAGGAACCCTCGGGGAGGCCTATGCCAAGGCATCCCAACTACAACAAGTGCCAAACCAACCCCGGGAGACACACCTGGGGTACAAAAGGAAATCCGAAGGAAATCACATGAACTCCAACCGCGGACCTAAAAACCCCAGGGCCACCTCACCTCAACAGGTCACAACACCAACCACTCAAGGGAGAATCCTTACTCTAAACAAAGCCAGGATTGGAGATAGCAACATAGTCTCCGGAACCTTTCTGGTACACGCCACCCCCGCCACTATACTATTTGACTCGGGGGCTACCAACTCGTTTATAGCAACTGAGTTTGCCACTCAGCTCGACCTCAACGCCAGCACCAAGGTCCGACTTTAGGTCAAGGTGGCCTCCGGCGAGATCCTGAAATGCGACCGCATGTACGAAAATGTAATGATTACCATACAAGGGCTGGATTTTCCCAGCGACCTTATCCGATTCAAACTAGATGGAGTACAAGTGATTTTAGGCATGGATTGGTTAGGGAAATACCAAGCACAGATCCTATGCGGAGAACAGAAAGTGGTCTTACGGGGACCGAACGGTAAGAGAGTGTCATACCGTGGGACCCACCGGGAAGCCGGGATCAAATTGGTAAACATGGTGAAAATGAAGAAATACCTAAACAAGGGAAGCGAGGCCTTCCTATGTACGGTCGAGGACCTCAACACCAAAATCCCCGAACCACAAACCATTCCAGTAGTAAACGAGTTCACCGACGTCTTCCCGGACGAAATCCCCGGGGCACCCCCAGCCAGAGAAGTCGAGTTCACCATAGATCTCATACCAGGCGCTGCCCCGATTTCTAAGCCACCCTACCGGTTGGCACCAAAAGAAATGAAGGAACTGAAAACGCAACTACAGGAATTGGTAGACAAGGGTTACATCCGCCCTAGCACCTCCCCATGGGGAGCGCCAGTGTTGTTTGTTAAAAAGAAGGATGGAAGCATGCGCCTGTGCATCGACTACAGGGAACTTAACCAAGTCACAATAAAGAATAAGTACCCCCTTCCCCGAATTGACGACTTATTCGACCAACTTAAAGGGGCTGGGGTATTTTCGAAAATCGATCTGAGATCCGGGTATCACCAAATACAAGTGGCCCAATCGGAAATTCAGAAAACAGCTTTCCGAACACGTTACGGCCACTACGAATTCACAGTAATGCCCTTCGGACTCACTAACACACCTGCCATATTCATGGACCTTATGAACCGAGTATTCCGACCCCACTTGGATGACTTCATCATTGTATTCATCGACGACATCCTAGTCTACTCCCGCAACAAGGAAGAACATGAAAGACACCTCCGCATAACCCTGCAAACACTAAGGAAGCACCAACTTTACGCCAAGTTCTCTAAATGCGAATTCTAGAAGGACAGTGTGGCCTTCCTGGGCCACGTGATAACCAAGGAAGGAATTAAGGTAGACCCCGCCAAGATCCGTGCCGTTAAGGAATGGACCACACCGAGCTCACTCACAGAAGTCCGAAGCTTCCTAGGCTTGGCAGGCTACTACAGAAGGTTTGTACCCGACTTTACCAGGATAGCCCAACCCCTCAACAAACTCATGAAAAAAGGAAACCCCCTTCCGATGGGACAACGACTGCATCTTGGCTTTTCAAGAATTGAAGGATAAGCTAACCACGGCACCCGTACTCGCCATCCCCTCCGGAGAAGAAGGATTCGAGGTCTTCAGTGATGCATCCAAAAAGGGACTGGGGTGCGTGCTAATGCAAAAGGGTCGAGTAATAGCCTACGCATCCAGGCATCTCAAAACCCACGAAGAGAACTACCCCACCCACGACCTCGAACTAGCCGCCATCGTGTTCGCACTAAAAATTTGGAGGCATTACTTATATGGGGTGCAATGCAAGATTTACACGGACCATAAGAGCCTAAAATACATCTTCACCCAGAAGGACCTAAACATGAGACAACGAAGGTGGTTAGAACTCATAAAAGACTACGACCTGGACATCCAATACCATGAGGGAAAAGCTAACGTTGTGGCGGATGCCCTAAGTAGGAAGACTAGCCACGCCTTCAACACCACCTGGATCCTACCGGACCAGCTGTACAGGGACTTCCAAAGACTGAATTTGGAAATAATAAAGCAAGATCAAATCTACCCCGACGCCCACTTGCTCAACGCACAAGTCATACCTACACTCTTCGAAGAAATCAAAATAGGACAACAGCAGGACCCGGAACTAGATAAGATCCGCCGCGACCTGACCTAGGGGAAGGAAGGGCCCTTCAAAATACACGAAGACGACAGTCTCCGTTACCAAGGGAGGTGGTGCGTGCCCTCAACGCACCCCCACTTGAAACAACAAATCTTGGAAGAAGGACATAACTCCCCATACTCAGTTCACCCAGGAGGTGACAAACTATACCAAGACATAAAAAGGTCGTTTTGGTGGCACAACATGAAAAAGGAGATCGCGGATTTCGTGGCCAAGTGCCTGAATTGCCAAAGGGTGAAGGCCGAACGAAGCAAACCCAAGGGACTCGTACAACCCCTCGAGATACCACAAGGAAAGTGGGATTCCATATCCATGGACTTCGTCGGAGGATTACCCCCAACAAAGACCGGCAAGGATAAGATTTGGGTCATAGTGGACCGACTAACCAAAACTGCGCGATTCATCGCTATGAAGGAAACGTGGACAATGACACAATTAGCCCAAGCCTACTTGAGTCGAGTAGTGAAGTACCACGGAGTCCCCCGAAACATCGTATCCGACAGTGACTCCAGGTTCCTATCACAATTCTGGAAATCCCTGCAGCTAGCCTTGGGAACACAACTAAAGCTAAGCACCGCCTTCCACCCCACCACGGACGGCCAGACCGAGAGAACCATTCAAACTCTCGAAGACATGCTAAGAGCCTGTGTGTTAGACTTTCAAGGGACATGGGAGGAACACCTAGACCTCATCGAATTTTCATACAACAACAGCTACCACGCAAGCATTCGTATGGCGCCCTACGAAGCTCTATACAGACAAAAGTGTAGAACCCCCTTATGTTGGGAAGACATGGTCGACCCAATAGCACTAGGGCCCCAACACCTACAAGATACCATCACCAAGATCAAGCACATCCGGGAAAGGATGAAGACTGCCTAGGACCGCCAGAAGTCCTATGCCGACCTAAAGAGGAAACAAGCAGAGTTCAACACCGGGGACAAGGTTTGGTTAAGAATCTCGCCCACACGAGGGGTGATGAGATTCGAAAGAAAAGGGAAGCTCAGCCCACGATTCATCGGCCCCTACGAGATCATAGAAAGAGTTGGGAACCTAGCCTATCGCCTCGCGCTACCCGTTGAACTAGAACGAGTACACAACGTATTCCACGTATCCCAGCTAAAGAAATACGTGCACGACCCGAGACACGTACTTCAACCCGAGGTCGTGGACCTCGACGAGTCACTAGTATACGAAGAAAAACCCGTGAGAATCCTGGACACCAAGACGAGGACCACACGACGTCGAACCATAGAAATGGTGAAAGTTCTCTGGACCAATCATGGGACCGAGGAAGCAACATGGGAACTCAAGGACACGATGAGGGAATGCTACCCCGAACTATTCGCACCAGGTAACTAGGAAGAAGTCACTCGACAAGGACCAAGCTTCGGGGACGAAGCTTCCTGTTAAGGGGGGGAGAGTGTAACACCTCGTGTTACGATCCCTAAAATCAATTAAATCATTTAATCAATTACCCAAAAGAAAGAATTAAATCATAATAATTAATTAGGAAAGGCCCACCATAGTCCACGGGCCCTTATCCCTAAACTCAATCCTTAGTTCCAAAAGAAATAGAATTAGCAAGCCTATAATATTAGTTCCTAACTAGGACTCCTAAATATATAAATAGGGGACTTAAGAGGAACCTAGAACGCCCCCACCACAATAAACATTCCATCACCCCAAAGAGCTCCAAGAATTCCGTTAGAAGAAATCAAGAAAGCATGAAAGCTTAAAGAAAGACCCTTCATAGCCAATGAATTAATTAAGGCTAAGAGGTAACCCATGTCTCAACAAAACCTATTTTCTTAGCTATGATTCCCCTCTTAGGATTTCCCCATATTATTGTGTATTGATGATTTGTGATATTATTATTGATGATTTCCATGGGTGATCTTGATGATGAAAGGTTCTTGATAATTATGGTGTTCTTGATGATTATATGACGTTCTTGATAACTATATGGTGTTCTTGATGTTCTTAATGATTATATGAGGTTCTTGATAGTTATATGATATTCCTACCGAATCTTGATTTTGGAAGATGAATTGTGTTCTTGTTGATTTAAAAATAATTAGAATCCTAGGTTATATCGTGGAATTCGTATAGAATTATTCTTGGTATATTAGGTGGGATTTCGCATGATTGGGTGTTTATTATGTTTAGAAAAGCATGATAGGTTATGTGCCGTTTGTTTATTGATTTGATCTGTTAATTGTCTATGTGTGTTATCAATTGCGTTTGAAAGTGTCTAAGCATGGTTTCGGGTTCCACAAAGGTTCCCGGGGCGTTTTTGATGAAAAAGAGTCAGTGGGGTGTAGGTGGGGGTAGGGGACCCGCCACCTACCCGCGGCCAAACTGGGCAACGCCGACAGCGGGCAGCCGGCGGGCGGGCAGCTGCCCGCCGGGCACCCGCTGCCTGGATTAGTAGAACGCCGGCGGGCAGCCGGCGGGTGACCCCCACCCACCGGCTACCCACTAGTTTATACCCCACATCGGGATCCCGGCTTCCCCGTTTGATGTTCCCCCGACCCCCGTGGTGTCCCAACGGACTCCGTCTATCGTGCCTATGTCTAGTTTGATTTTCGGGTACCGTTCGTAGGTCGTATGAGTCTTATATATTGCATGCTAGTTGAATTGGTATCCCGTTGACCTAGGTGAAAGAAGTATGAACCCCTTAGGACTATTCTTAGTATGTGAAGGATCACGCATAGGTTTTGTTATACGTTTTCTCCCCCTTCCCAATGTGTTAATGTGGGTTGTATGTGCTTGCTATGTGTTATGTGTGCATGTTACCCTGATTTGGTTGAGATCAATCGGGCTATACGGGCAGTCGGGTGGGCTGAGAACCATACCGGCTGTTAACCAGGCTGGTAGAGACCGGTCAGGTATATAAATATTATATAGGACTAAGATCCACTATACGGGCAATTGAATGGGTTGAGAACCATCCCAACTGTTAACCAGGCTGGTAGAGACCGGTCAGGTATATAAATATTATATAGGACAATGGTCCACTATACGGGCAGTTGAATGGGTTGAGAACCATCCCAATTGTTAACCAGGCTGGTAAAGACCGGTCAGGTATATAAATATTATATAGAGCTGCGGCTCCTCGGTCGGTTGCGATCGACCCCTCCGTGCTGTGAGACGGGCAGGGTGCTGCGGGGCCGTGTCAGAGCTATATGCGCTGACCCTCATGTATGGGCATGCGATTGGTCCTGTGGCGCTAACAAATTGTGCTATGTGATGAAGTATGGATGAGTTGTTGTTATGAGTATCTTGGGGATGAGACTATGGGATTTGTACCGGGGATCGTATATGTTGGGTTATGATTATTAATTGTGCTTATCTTATCTGTCTTGCCTGTTGTAAACTGTATATGCTTGGTATAACTGCTGTCTGTGTTTAGCCCTATCTGTTGAGTCTATCCCTGTTTCAAAAGCTAGAGTTCGTAGGAGATATCTTCATGTTCAAAATGACTTTTCGTATATCTTATCTATATGTATTGTATTTCAACGCGTTGGAGTGGGTTACCAGCATCTCTCGTTGAACAGATATATTTGGCTTTCAGGCACAGAAGAGTAGGTCACTGGAGCGCGCTAGAACTTGGAACGTAGAAGTAGATAGCTTCCCTTTCGGCCTGCGTGCCATGTTTATGCGTTACATTACTGGGGATATTAGTTAGTTAGCCTGTGCACCTGAGTTCTCTAGCTCAGGTGTGGCATAGCACCCCGTACTCTTGTATTATATTTTGGGATTTAATGAGATTTCACCTTTATTTTATAAGTTTTAAATATCTTGAAAATCTGGGGTGTTACACATACACTCGTTGTAAAATAGAATACTTATATTTAAAAATCTGGGGTGTTACACATACACTCGTTGTAAAATAGAATACTTTTCTGTGGAGGTTTTTTAGAGTCACGATGACTCGCTTTCTTTCTTTTGAGTCTCTTGACTCGATATCTTTCTTGCTCAAACTTTCTCATACTTCTCATTTCTCTTCTTTTGCGAGGCATGTACTCCGCCGCGGCAAAGCCCTAGCGTACGGTGCAATCTCGTGCATCCGCCACATCTGTATCTACGGAACCTCTAACTCGTGTGGAGGTAGGTCTTCACGAATCATGAATGGACCTAATCGGCTCGGCAATCTAGCCGGCCACATACTCAACTCGTGGCGGGTAGTCTCCAACCCCGTAACGTGGGAATACGCCACGTTACATGATAAATCTGTTGGATCGCAATGTCCGTTACTTTCTCTTTTACTCCGAAAGGACAAAGTCCCAACGGGTCCTCCAAAACCTCACATATATAGATAGCATATATATATCGCATGCAACTCTTTTACTTATGCAAACTTATGCATGTCACTTCTCAACAAATTCTCAATGCAACAAGATAAAGACTTTCCACATGCTCATGAGCTTTGGAAAATAATGCTTAGGCTCACGTTGGCCACTTATGCACTTTTAAAACATGAAATGCTTAGAATGTAAATTACATTGCCACATGCTTCAATTCTATAAATTACTGTGAACTCTGAAAGGACACATAATCAAGCTTGAAATTCATAATCTGACAAATAATAACAAATAATTCTCATGCATTTGGAACTCAAATTTCTCAATTTAAACTCATTCTCTGGATAAATACATTTAAGACTAACATGCTCTGTAGACTTCAATACTTGGAATTTTGACAATAATCTCTACAAATCAAAACATACACCTTAGGCATGCTTTTCTAACAAAACTTAACAATTATTGATCATAATCCATTATCTAACACTCCTATGATTCTCATGCTTCTCAAATAAATAGCCAAAACCAACACTTAGCAATTTCTTCACTGTAAACCTTCACAACAATTCTTTGCAACATTCTTCTTCACAAATTCTAACACAAAATGCTCATTTCAACTCCAAATTTAACTAAATCAAAGCCCAAACGTGCGTCATGACGGCCCCAAGGTACTGAGCCACAAGTCCCGTGACACCCAGTTCGAAACGACACGTAGCTGAGCCACAAGGGCCCGGCCACTGCACAGACCAAGACAACGGGGCTTGCGGCGAGGCTAGAGGAGCACCGCCGCCTAGGACCGCCTTGGCAACGGCCTAGAGCCACGTCTCTAACCTGGAGCCGTGCCCTAGGGCTGCTCCTCCACGGGGCTTGCCAACGGCCCCTGCCTAGGGCCATTGGCTAGTCTTGTGTCTCATCTGGTGCACACTGTTTTGTGCACCAGAGAGTTTCTCCTTCACTTGTAAAACAAAATCAGGCAACCAAACACTCCCAAATCATCAACAACACATCATAGACAAGTAATAGATCACTTAGTAGCTCAAACACTTCAAAAATCTAGCATTTCTACTCATTTCTACCTATAAAACAAAGCTTCACAGAGCCAAAACTTAAAAGTGGGAGTCCATGGCGTTATACCTCTTCTTGTTCTTCCTTCTTGTGTGGGTCTCAGCCTCCATTCTGCTCAAACACCACTCCATTCACCACCAAGACACCTCGACCGACAATACAAACAAAGATTAAGATAGAAACTCAGAGATAGAAGGCAACAGTGATGGAAACCTTAAGGAAGAGAGATGAAGGCATGAGATGAAAGCTTAGGATCTTACTGTTGTTTTGCTTCTTCTTGTAAATGAAAGATCAGACTTGGTGAAGAGGCAAAGAAAAGATAATCAGGAATGAGCAGATGAGATAATGAAGCTTATAAAGGGTGCAAAACCCTAGGAAATTCTCTCATGATTGGTGGATGGCAAAATGGTAATTTTTGGTTAATTCTATAAAACATCAGACATAGATGGATTCTTGTGGTCTACCATGCTACATGAACCAAGGTCTAGAATCATAGGTTAAAATAGTTTTGGGGTCAAAATACATTTTTCCAAAAATACTTTCTAGACAACCACTTAGTTTAGGTTTCTCAGATTTCCCCCGGTTTCACTCAGATTGACTTTCGGATAAAAAACTAGGTACGCAATGTACCTGAGAATTTAGGATTTTAGATTTAAAATAAGTCCCGATGTTGAATTTGTTTAAAAGTGGTTCAAAATAATTTACTCAAACACCGATTTCATCGCAAAAATTTTTATAGAGTGAAAATGGCTATTTTGAAATTTCTTAAAAACTGAATTTATAAAATAAAATTTTGGGTTGTCACACACGCCCTCCATCTTCGTCTCTCCCGCTCTTTCTCTCGGCGTAGCAGGTTGACGGCAGAGGCGGATCTCTAGTAGCCAGCAAGGGAAATCGGCGACGAGGCAACAGGTAACCAGACTCGACGGTCTTCCTCTCCGGCGACCTCCCTTTTGCTTCACGCGACGTGTTTTCCGGGTGAGAAGAATAGATTTGGTGTAGCAGTTCCTTCTTATGTTTTCCGGCGTAGCCAGTCATAGTCCGGTGACGAGAGACCGCAACTCCAGCGTAGTAGGTGGTCAGCGGCTGGAGCTCGTTTCCTCCCCCTCAATTCTGTTCCTGGCAAAGTTTTCCGGTGACGTACAGCTCCGGCGACCTCGGCTCCGGCAGGCACTGGTGGTTGGCGTGATCGTTTGACGAAAAGAGGAAATGGGCGGTATCGTTAGTCCAGTCGTGGAAGTTGGCGGGCAGATGTTTGAAAATGAGGGTGGGGTAGTGCTTTGGCATTTGGACCAAGTTTAAAACTATTAATGAAGTTTTAGTGGAGGATTAGTTATTAATAAGCAGTGTGGGTGTAAGTTGATTTCCAAAATGTGAGAAAGAGATAATGTTTGAGATTTATGTGCATTGCAAAGCTTGCATATGTTAGAGTTTATTGCATGAGATGTATATATATGCTAGCTATTGTGAGGAAAATAGTATTTTGGAGGACAGTTAGGATTATGTCCTTTCGTAAGAAAAGAGAAAGAACGAAGTTTGAGAAAGGAAAGAAACAGTCACAGAGCACCAAAAGATATTTTAGAAGTAACTAGGTCGATATTTCCGAGTTGCTAGGTTGGATACTGTGACACCTGATATGCACATTTTACACTCATATTTTAGGTAAATTTTTAGAATAATTTTGCATTGGTTATTTAATATTATCTAATAATTAGTTCTTTTTATATATAATACAATATATAATATATAATATATAATATATATAATATATAATATATATATAATACATACTAATTAATATATATATATATATATATATATATATATATATATATTATAAATCTAAACTTTACAATTGATTTTTTCTTTTTTGTACAGGCATGCATCATAATAACATGGCTAGAATTGTGGAAGACTCAGGCATAAGGCAAAATAATAGGAAAAATGAGTGGTAGAAAATGATTGGGAAAATATATAAATAGTTAAGGTTTTCTATTGTAAAATGTTCATTCTTCCTTCCTCTATAGTATTCGTTGAAGTTGTTATCAATGTTCATTTGTGGCTAATTTCTAGTTGGTTTAGTGAATTGAAGCCCCGGAGTTCATAACGTTGTAAGGTTATTTATTTAACTTTATTATATATATGTTTTTATGCATTTTGAGTATTAAATATTCTTCTAAATTATTTGAATAGTTGTATCATTTAATTGCTAGGGAGGCCTACTAGTTATTTATTTGATATAATTATTTGCTATATTAGATAATGTTGTGCTACAAATTATTCTAATATTCAGTAGCAACTGAGGTTAATTATTGACGGCTTAGTGATAATTGGTCTCGGGTAGAATATTTTCCTAAATTAAATGCAACCGCTTGTGCTTGTGTTATTTAGTTTGTCGGTTTTCCTAGTTCCTATTGCTGCTACTAAATTAAATCTATAGCGCTTGTCTTAGATTATTTAGTAGTTAGGGGTAATTAAACCGCTTGTGCTTTATTTACCTACAACTAAGGGAAAACAGAAATGAAATAATTTCACGACAAATATTCAATTGCATATTAATTACTTTATTAATCAATGATCAGTGTTGAATTCCGGTGGTGGATCTTTACTAACCAAGGCCTCCTATTATAAGTGTTTTCAATATATTATTTTCATTGCTTTATTCGTTCAATTAAATTTCTTGTTTATTTAAATTCTCTTTTGTTTTATCTTTACTCTCGTTATATTCCAAACCCCCTACCTTTAATTTGAACACAAAAGTTAAACTAGTTACTCCTCGTGGGATCGATCCTTACTCCCGCTACTACGTTTGTAAGGTTTTAATTTGGGAGCCTACGACAGCTCACCAACACCCCAAAAATCTACATTCAATCCATGGATTAATTGAGTAATTAATCCTATTTTATTTGAAGAATTAATTCCTAAAATCCTGATTTTTAATACTCAAGGACTAGTATTTGACTAGTCAACCTTAAAGTTGTGCTTGTACCTTGAGCTTTGAGGGGAGTTACCTTGTTCCTTACACTTTCTAAGGGTTAGTAAGGGTATTCTTGTCTTTTCACCAAGAGTTAGTATTGTAACCTAACCTAGAAGATTTCTTCATTTCATTTCCTACAATTCTTAGAAATTAGTTCTACATTCTCTCTAGAAAAGAAGTGTAGCTTATTCTCCAAGCCAAGTTGAGACCCTTGTCAAGATTCCAAGATTTGCTTCCAAGATTCAACCTTTCACCTATTTGGGCATCTAGGAGGGTAAGATCTAAGTTCATCTTGTGTTTTTGGTTCCATCTTAGTTGTCTTTTTCTTAAAGGTAGGATCTTTATGATCTTTTGGTTTAATCTTGAAGTGGGTTTGGAAAGTAAGCCTTGTGGAGAGCTTGTTGTGGTGTAAAGTGAAGTCTTTTGGTCTTCAAGAGGTAACCCATGCTCTACAAAACCTATTTTGCTTACCTATATGTGATTTCTTGGATTCCACATGTGTTTTGCTATGAAATGTGAGGGTTTATGCATTTGTCTTGTGATATTGCATATCTAGAGCTTGTGTTTAGGGTTCCTTTGTGCCATTGCTTGGCATTTTCCATGATTCAAGTCATTTTGTTGTGTTCGGTGAGATTTGGCATGTTTTGGACTTGAATTTGTGTTTGGAGAAGAAAATCCCTGAAGGGATTTGTGGTGGAACAGGAATGTTCCCGCGGGCGGAACGGCGGGCGGGGCACCACCCGTCCGGCCTACACGCGGGTACAATGCCCTGTGGGAATGTGTTCTCGCGGGCGGAACCACGGTTGGGGCACTACCCGTGGATCCACCCGCGGGTACATGGTGGAGCTGGACCGGGATTTGTTCCCCGTGATTCGTTTGACTCGGTATTTGGTCTTTTGACTTCCCGTTGTTCTTTGTGGAATTATTTGAGTGTCTTCTTGATGTTTCGTATGTCTAGAACTATATGGTAGGTATCCATGTAGGACTTTGGTGTGTTGAATCGTGCTAAGTGTTCAACATTGTGTTTCGTTGGACCAAGAGGTGTCTTGTGTGTTCCTCGGAACTATCTTGAGTTTCCCCGTTGATAAGCATGCTAGTTTGTTGTCTAAATGCTAGCGTGTGTGTGGTTTGTACCTTCCGTTTGGTTGATGATAACTTGTGTTATTCATCGTTGTTGTTGTTGGGTTGTGACCCGTTCCTTGATTGAGTATGTTTCATACCTTCGTTGTGATCCGTTGTTTGACTCTTGTTGAGTTGTGGTGCGTGTGTGGATTTACCTGGACTGCACGATTAGTGGTATGGGACACTAGTCACCAAGGTATTGCAGCGGTCCTCGTGGTGGCCGTGACGTGATTATGGAGTTGTGGCCTGAGTGATGGGTCCCCGTTTTTGGGGGATAACATGTGTTATCCGAGCATGTGTTGCCGTGAATTGGTGGTTCCGTTGGTGGTCGTTGGTGGGGGACGACGGTCCCAGGGGAATAAGGTTGGACTAAGGAGTACAGGGGTCCTGGAGGTAATGGTTGGAAAGAAGATACAAGGTTGGGGGTAGCCATAAGGTTGGAACAGGGCATAAGGAAGGCATACCAACTCGTGATGGGTGATGTTGCGAGGGCTTGTAAAGCCGGCGTTGTGTGATCTTCTCTCGTGACGTGTGTAGTCACGGAGGCATGTGTTGCCGTTGGGTGAGTCTTTATCTTTCGCGTTGTGGTTAACCTTTGTGATTTGGGATGTGTTCCCGTGTTATCCTTGTGAGTGATGAGTCTTGTGTTGACTATTGATCTTGGTTTTTGACTTATATATATGTATTTCGTTTCGAAAATGGTTTTTATGACTTATATCTATCTATATATGATACTTAACGGTATTGGTGGGTTACCAGCATTATTCGCTGACCGGGCGTCGTCCCAATGTTTATCTTTGTATCTTTCAGGTGATGTTTAGACGAGCGCGATGTCTAGTGCCTGGTAGCTTAGCACCGTTATCCTTGCTTTTGTGGCCTGTGCGCCAATGTAGTTAGACTAATGTTTTGGGATAGATGTATACACTTGCAGATTGTTTTCCGTAGCGTTTTCTGTGTTTTGATAGACGTGGCGTGACACCCCGTTGGATTTCTTTTATCCAGTTTCATTTTATCTTCCGCTGTGCTAGTTTTGTCGCTTAATTTGCATGTGCTAAGGCTTTTATATAGGTCTTGTTTGGGGGGTGTTACAGTTGGTATCAGAGCCTAGGTTTGAGCCTAGGAAGGGTTAAGTCTAGACTTTCTAAGTGGTTAAGTGTGTTTTGAGACCTCTAAGTGACCTTAAGAAGCTAAGTGTTAGGCTTAGGACTCTAGGTTGCGCGATGAGCTGTGTGTTGCTTTCTGTCTTGCTTGTTTGCTCTTTTTGGTAACCTCGTTGTTGTTGTAGAAGTTAGCGATGCCTCCTCCTCCCCGCGCTCGCACCCCGGAGACCCCGACTAACTCGCAACTCGCTCAGAATCTCCATCAGCTGACGCAGTCGATGCAGACGCTCAGTGAAGCCTTGCTGAACAACAATCAAGCTGTGCCGCCTCCTCCCCCTGTTGGGCATCGCGATGTAGGTCGTTTGGTGTCGGGGCATCGGCCGCCAACCTTCGCTGGCGAGGAAGACCCTGTAGTCCTAGAAGAGTGGCTACGGGTGTTTGATAAGATCTTCATCGTTGTGGGTTGCCCCGAAGAGAGAAGAGTAGAACTGGCAATGTTCTACTTCTGCCAAGAAGCTGATCTGTGGTGGGTCCACGAAGGTCTGACCTTCCTTGAAGAGCCTGGGTTTAATTGGACCGCGCTCAAGGACAGAATGCGCGAAAGGTTCTACCCAGCGCATGTGCGAGCCGCCATGTTTGATGAGTTCCTTCATCTGCAGCAAGGATCCTTATCTGTGGTCGAATACCACAAGAAGTTCTTAGAGTTGGCGCGCTTCGCGAGGATGCTTGTGCCTACAGAGCTTGCTAAGGTTGAGCGTTTCGTTGCCGGTCTGAATTATGAGGCACGAAAAGCGTTGACGGTGAGTAGGCCCAGCTCCCTTAAGGATGCGTATCTGTGTGTCACGGATCTGTATCGTGTTCAGCAGCTTCTGAAGGGATTGTATGAGTTAGCTAGGAAGAGAGTTGAGAGCGGAGGTTCTTCCACCTTCAAGAAGCCCCGGTCGAGTTTTCAAGTCAAGGCGGTGTCGTCTTCTTCTCAAGGACCTATCAAGGTGGAGCATCAGGATCAAGCTAAGTTGGTTATTTGTCGAAGATGTGGGAAGGTGCACGCGGGCCATGATTGTTATGGCCAGGCGTTTAGGTGCTTCCGATGCGGGGATCGTGGTCACAGAGTCGCGGAGTGTCCCCAGCTTGCCGGTCAGAGAGCGTTGCCGCCACCCCCGAGAGCCGGAGGAGCACCAGGAGGGAGTTCGGGTCGCGGAGCTGTCGGAGCTAGGCCACCCGGAAGAGTTTTTGTGATGGCGCGTTCTCAGGCTGAGTCGGAGGGCTTGATGGAGGATGAAATGGCAGGTAACCCCTTTCTTCTAGCATATCCTTGTTTGTTTCTCCAGAATCGTCGTGTTCGTTGTATCTTGAGTGTTACCTTGTGTTTCATAGTTGTCTCTTGCTTGGCAATCCTTGGTACGCTTTCTTTGATAGCAATTCTTTTGAGGCTTAGTGTAGACTCATCTTGCTAAGTGATTTCTTTAGTGGGTATATGAGCTTCGTTGTGAAGTTAGCAATCCATCCTTGTCATGTTTTGCGATTTGGGTCAATTCTATAATCTTTATGCTTGGTTGTTCTTACAACAATTCTTTGTGAGCTTCCTAAATTTTCCAAGTATTCTTTGAATTGGAAAATAGCAAAATTCACACCGAAAACCTTTCCTTGTGTTGCTTAAAAACCAAGCTTAATGTTTGATTATAACCTTTGAGTTTCAAACTTAAGCCTAATTTTTGTCAACTTAACCTCTAAACCACTTGAGCTAATTGTCTTTCTTGAAACCTAACCAATTTTAATTCCATCTAAACCATAATTCCCACTTTACCCAAAATCCCTAAATTAAATTTTTCCCCAATTTCTTTCCAATCCCTAAAATCCCCAAACTCTCTTTTCTTTCTTCCCTCCCTACCCGTGAACCACCAAGCACCCACCCCCTCCCCGTAGCTTCATCTGCAACCCGCTACCACCAACCTGCTCGTCGCCGAGCCGCCGCCCTTCGCCGCCGTCGCTGTTCGCCGGAGCTGTGCCGCCGAGAGAGAGAGAGTGCAGCGAGAGAATGAGAGAGAGCAGCGAGAGAGCGTGAGAGAGCAGCGAGAGAGAGAGGAGAAAAATGAGGAGCCTTGGGTCCTTTTTGTTGAGCTTTGGGTCATCTTCAATCATGCCTAGAAGGTCAAGTTTGGCAAGGAAAGCGGAATGGGTGGATACCCATTACCTCGTTCTTGAAGGTAAAGCTTTTGATTCGGAATCTTTTCCTAGCTCTTTGTTGGATATGCTTAGGTATCAAGGTTTGTTGGATGGGTTTCTCGCCATAAGGGCCGAGGCTTACCCGAGTTTGGTGAAAGAGTTTTATCGTCACATGGTTGTGACAAAGGAGGGTGATAAGTTGGAGATCACCTCTAAGGTGAGAGGTGTGAAGGTTGTGTTGTCTGAGAAGAGGTTGGCTCAGTTGTTGAGTTTGTCTGCTACCGGAGTGGCTCAGTACAGCGGTCATTCATGGGTTAGTACGGATACCATGGGGTACCGTGACTATTTGAGCTATCTGTTGGGCCGTACGAGTGGTTTCACTCAAGCCTCTAGGCCGGAAAAGAAGTGGTTGTCTGCGGAGCAAAGGATCTTGGTGATGTTGGTGTCGGATTATTTGTTGCCTAATAACAACAAGAGCAGTTTGTTGGGTAAGTTGGAGTGCACCTTTGCCTTTTGCCTCAAGAATATGGTTAAGTTCAACCTGCCTGCTTTGATGATGCAACACATGGTGTTTTGCCGGGATCACAATCGGAAGAGCTTGCCGTATGGGATGGTGCTGAGTTGGATCTTGGTTAAGAAAGGTGTTAGTGTGGACGGTTGCCTCCCGAAGGCCATGGGAAAGATGGTGTTGGATACGACCAATCTCCGGAGTTGCAATCTGTTTCGGTTGGATGATGGTGAGTACATCACGCTAGAAGAGGTTGCAAGGAAAACACCTGATGAGAGGGCGGAGTTAGCTGCTGAGCTTGGAATCCATGCCGGGAAGTTGAGCCTCGCAGTCCAGAGTTTGGGCGGTGACGAAGAAGCTGAGGAAGAAGCAGACCAAGAGGAAGAAGTAGGAGCACCGGAGGCCGCCGAAGCTGAAGAAAGTGATTTGGACAATGAGGAAAGCCGGAGAAGGAAGGAAGCTCGCACAAAGAGGGAGCATGACGTCGTCACCATGCTTCGTCAGCAGATCAGCATGATCGCCAAAGGCTTTGCGTTTATGAAGGCACAGTTCGTCGCAGTGCATCAGAGGCTGGACCAGATTGAAGCCAGTTCTAGCCACAGAGACGAAGACGAAGAGGAGTCCGAAGAGGCCGAGGAGTCGGAAAGCGAGGAGTTTTAGTTTGTGTTGTGGTAATCCCGTTCGCCTTTTTCCTTGTTGTTTTCCTTCTTACCCGTTGTTAGCTTGGTGATAGGTTGTTGTGTGCTTCGTGTGCTTGCTTGTTTTGTTTGTTGCCTTGTTGTTTAGCTAGTTTGATAGTGGTGTTTGGAGTTAGTAGTTTAGTTCTTGGTTGTTGTCTAGAAGTTGGTGGTTGTGTTGAGGCTAGAGTTCTTGATGCTCAATCTATCCGTTTGTTAACCTCTTGCCAATCCTTGAATTTGAAATGCCTTCTTTCTTGCTTTGTAATACCTCTTTGCTTTGGAATCCTTGTGAGTTCTTTTGGAGTCTTTGACCAAAAGAGTTATTCTTGAACTTCTTGTCACAATGTTGTTTCCTTTCACCGTTTGCGTTTAATTCGTCGTACCCAAGCTTTGGGGACGAAGCTTCTTTGAAGGGGGAGAGGATGTGACACCCCAAAAATCCACATTCAGTCCATGGATTAATTGAGTAACTAATCCTATTTTATTTGAAGAATTAATTCCTAAAACCCTGATTTTTAATACTCAAGGACTAGTATTTGACTAGTCAACTTTAAAGTTGTGCTTGTACCTTGAGCTTTGAGGGGAGTTCCATTGTTCCTTACACTTTCTAAGGGTTAGTAAGGGTATTCTTGTCTTTTTACCAAGAGTTAGTATTGTAACCTAACCTAGAAGACTTCTTCATTTCATTTCCTACAATTCTTAGAAATTAGTTCTACCTTCTCTCTAGAAAAGAAGTGTAGCTTATTCTCCAAGCCAAGTTGAGACCCTTGTCAAGATTCCAAGATTTGCTTCCAAGATTCAACCTTTCACCTATTTGGGCATCTAGGAGGGTAAGATCTAAGTTCATCTTGTGTTTTTGGTTCCATCTTAGTTGTCTTTTTCTTAAAGGAAGGATCTTTATGATCTTTTGGTTTAATCTTGAAGTGGGTTTGGAAAGTAAGCCTTGTGGAGAGCTTGTTGTGGTGTAAAGTGAAGTCTTTTGGTCTTCAAGAGGTAACCCATGCTCTACAAAACCTATTTTGCTTACCTATATGTGATTTCTTGGATTCCACATGTGTTTTGCTATGAAATATGAGGGTTTATGCATTTGTCTTGTGATATTGCATATCTAGAGCTTGTGTTTAGGGTTCCTTTGTGCCATTGCTTGGCATTTTCCATGATTCAAGTCATTTTGTTGTGTTGGGTGAGATTTGGCATGTTTTGGACTTGAATTTGTGTTTGGAGAAGAAAATCCCCGAAGGGATTTATGGTGGAACAGGAATGTTCCCACGGGCGGAACGGCGGGCGGGGCACCACCCGCCGGCCTACCCGCGGGTACAATGCCCTGTGGGAATGTGTTCCTGCGGGCGGAACCACGGGTGGGGCACTACCCGTGGATCCACCCGCGGGTACATGGTGGAGCTGGACCGAGATTTGTTCCCCGTGATTCGTTTGACTCGGTATTTGGTGTTTTGACTTCCCGTTGTTCTTTGTGGAACTATTTGAGTGTCTTCTTGATGTTTCGTATGTCTAGAACTATATGGTAGGTATCCATGTAGGGCTTTGGTGTCTTGAATCGTGCTAAGTGTTCAACATTGTGTTTCGTTGGACCAAGAGGTGTCTTCTGTGTTCCTCGGAACTATCTTGAGTTTCCTCGTTGATAAGTATGCTAGTTTGTTGTCTAAATGCTAGCGTTTGTGTGGTTTGTACCTTCCGTTTGGTTGATGATAACTTGTGTTATTCATCGTTGTTGTTGTTGGGTTGTGACCCGTTCCTTGATTGAGTGTGTTTCATACCTTCGTTGTGATCCGTTGTTTGACTCTTGTTGAGTTGTGGTGCTTGTGTGGCTTTACCTAGATTGCACGATTAGTGGTATGGGACACTAGTCACCAAGGTATTGCAGCGGTCCTCGTGGTGGCCGTGGCGTGATTATGGAGTTGTGGCCTGAGTGATGGGTCCACGTTTTTGGGGGATAACATGTGTTGCCGTGAATTGGTGGTTCCGTTGGTGGTCGTTGGTGGGGGACGACGGTCCCGGGGGAATAAGGTTGGACTAAGAAATACAGGGATCCTGGAGGTAATGGTTGGAAAGAAGATATAAGGTTGGGGGTAGCCATAAGGTTGGAACAGGGCATAAGGAAGGCATACCAACTCGTGATGGGTGATGTTGCGAGGGTTTGTAAAGTCGGCGTTGTGTGTTCTTCTCTCGTGACGTGTGTAGTCACGGAGGCATGTGTTGCTTTGGCATGTGTTGCCGTTGGGTGAGTCTTTATCTTTCGCATTGTGGTTAAACTTTGTGGTTTGGGATGTGTTCCCGTGTTATCCTTGTGAGTGATGAGTCTTGTGTTGACTGTTGATCTTGGTTTTTGACTTATATATATGTATTCCGTTTCGAAAATGGTTTTTATGACTTATATTTATCTATATATGATACTTAACGGTATTGGTGGGGTACCAGCATTATTCGCTGACCGGGCGTCGTCCCAATGTTTATCTTTGTATCTTTCAGGTGATGTTTAGACGAGCGCGATGTCTAGTGCTTGGTAGCTTAGCACCGTTATCCTTGCTTTTGTGGCATGTGCGCCAATGTAGTTAGACTGATGTTTTGGGATAGATGTATACACTTGCAAATTGTTTGCCGTAGCGTTTACCGTGTTTTGGTAGACGTGGCGTGGCACCCCGTTGGATTTCTTTTATCCAGTTTCGTTTTATCTTCCGCTGTGCTAGTTTTGGCGCTTAATCTGCATGTGTTAAGGCTTTTATATAGGTCTTGTTTGGGGGGTGTTACAGATACTACCCACCGGGCTTGGAATCATTGTTAGGGGGTGTGCACACTGAAAGTATGATACCTGATTCCACAGAGAAAGAAAGAAAGAAAGAAAGAAAGAAAGATTAAGAACCACGAGTAACGGTTCTGTGGGCGAGTTGAGTATTAAGCCGACTAGATTGCCGAGCCCGGATAGGTCCATTCACGATTCGTGAAATTCCTACCTCCCCCACGAGTTTGGGGTTCCGTTGATACGGATGTGGCGGCTGCAAGAGTTGCACCGTTTGCTAGGGCTTCGCTACGGCGGAATACCTGCCTCGCACAAAAAGAAATATTGAGAAAGAAGCGAAAAGATAATCATGAGAAAGATTGAGAAAGAAGAAAGAATGTAAGTAAGAAAGCAGAGAAAAGGAAGTCAAGAAGACTCAATAGAAACCTCCACAAAAAATAATCTTTTATATATGAGCGAGAGTTTATCTATATTTAAAGCATCTTATTTATCTTCTTGCATGATTTAGCATGAGTTGCATTTAGAGTATTTTGATAAGTATAGCATTGGTTATTGTTTAAGAGTTGGCATGTTAGCATGATCTTACTTGTTGAGTTTTAGGGTGTGTTTGGTTCGCACATAGGAATCGGAATCGGAATGGGTATCAAATACTTGGTAATGGTAATGGGTTTTGGTAAAAGTATTTAACATGTTTGGTAGTAGGGTGGAATGGGAATGGTTACTAATAGTAGTGCTTGAAAATGAATAAGGGAATGAAACCCTTATTGTATTTGGGTATGGGTTTTTCAATTGATGGGGTATTCGAAACCCATAGTAGTGTTATAAAAAAACCTATCAACCAAACAACAACAATCACTTTCATACCCATTCCTATGGGCAAAACCCACCAACCAAACACACCCTTAGTTATCTCTTTATCTATCAGTTTGAGTATTGCATGATGAGCTATGTTTAGAGATATCTATTTATAGCATGAGAATTGAGTTAAAGTTTAGTATTTGATAAAAGCATGTTTATATGAAGTACAGGTTGCAAGCATATAGAGATGTTTATGAGTATGTATTGAGATTGTTGATTAAGTGTTGTAAGTGATTATATTCATACTTGAGATTACTTGTGAATGCCAAATGTTTTCCAAATCTATATGTATATTACTTTACAGGGTTGTGTCGCTTTATACTTAGCATTAATTTGCTAACGGGTTTATTTTCCTATTTGTTTTTATAACCCCTTTCAGGTGGGTCTAGTGTTTGAGCGCGCACGTGGTAGTTTAGTGCGTAGATTGAGGTGGTAGTTACTAGAGTAGTTTCTACCTTAGTTAATATGTTGTTAGTTGATGTTTAAACTAATCTTTTGTGGTGCGTGGACACCGGAGTTTGTTCCCCAAGTTATTGATGTTAGCTTGACTCTAGTTTTAGTTATCTGTTTTGTAGCCTGTGCATGTAACATCCCACTTTTCTTAAATCTAAATCACGAGTACTTAATTCCAAATGATAAACTAAACAAGATTATAATAAGATTATTAACTTAAAACCATCCCAAAGGGTGTCACCGCCACAATCAACATACACGATGATTGCATAGGCTAGCAAAAACTCTAACTAAAGTCACGTTTAAACAAACTACATTCAACTTGGGGACTAACACCCTGGTGTCCATCAGCAACAAAACATCCAACAAAACTAACTTCCAATGTTTAATCAAACATGACTGGATAAAAGTTTAGACTATAACTAGTTCTCTAAGCTAACACTAGTTTAACTCGATCGCGCTCAAGAACTGGGCACACCTGAAAGGGGTTAACAAACAAGCAAATAGAAAACAACCAGTTAGCACGAATGTTAAGTATAACGACACTCAACCCTATAAAATACTATAAAATATACTTTTGGAAAACATTTTCCACGTACACTTAGTTCAAGTATTCTCAATCACTTTAAACAACAACTCAAACATGCTCAACAATAATGCTTACAACCTAATTATCAAAGAGGCATACTTCCCCAAACATTTAACTCATCAACAATCTCATGCTTTCATAGATATAACAAATCATGGCGAAATACTCTACTCAAACTCAAACAGATAGATAAGGAAATACTTAAACTTAAACAAGCAAACTCATGCTATCAAGTTAATCAACAATCAACAATATAAAGTAGTACTTCTTCTCATACTTTCATGAACACGTGCAACTCATATAATCATGCAATAAGATGAACATGATGCTTTAAGTATAAGTATATAGATAGATATACATATATACTCGCTATTTTGTAAAAAGGAACACTTTTTCTGTGGAGGTTTCTTAGATGACTCGCTTTTCTCTTCTTTCACTTGAGTCTCTTGACTCGCTTTTTTTCTTTCTTTCTTTCTTTACTCATGGGCGAGGTAGGCACTTCACCACAATATGAACGGACCTATCCGGGCTCGGCATCTAGCCGGCCTAATACTCATCTCGCCCACAGAACCACTCTCTTGGTTCTTTTCTTAAACTTTGTGGAATCAGGTATCGTACTTATCAGTGTGCACACCTCCTGATCAGGATTCCAAGCCCGACGAGTACTATCCAACCTAGTAACGTGGGAATACGCCGCGTTACTTCACATCGGATCGCAATGTCCGTTTCTTTCTTTCTTTTCTCTTTTCTTCTGAAAAGACATAGTCCTAACGAGCCCCCAAAACCACGGTTTACTCACACTAGATGCATATAGATATAGCTCATGCACTTCTTTCTCATGCAATAATTCTATTTATGCAAACCCATGCACATAGTTTCTCAACAACTTCTCTTTTCTCACAAATTGGAAATCAATTATCATGCAACTTCTCAATGCAACTAGATAATGATTTATCCAAAATAGATATAGGTTTTTGAAAGAATACTTGGGCTTACTTAGAGCCAATGATGCACTTTAAATCATGAAATGCTAAGCATGCTCTTTTACTGTAAAAGTAATCTCAAATGCTCTTTCACTATGAATCAAGGAAACAAAATGATACTTCATGCTTATAACTCAATACTTTGCAAAGCTTTTTATCAAATACTTAACGAGTATTGATCATGCTCTTCAACTTAAGATAAACTTCATACTCAAATACTTCTCTTTACTGTAAACTATGGAATCATGCACTGGATATATCAAATTGTCACATTCTTGGCAAAGCTTCTCAATAAATCACAATAAGTACTTAGTCATGCTTTTCAATCAAGAACTAATCAGATAATTATCATGCTTCTCATTCAAATAGCTAAACTCAACAATTTATATTTTTCCTTCTCTGTAAACCAATTATAGTAAACAACAAGAATAAACCTCAACACAATTTCTACTGTAAAACAAGTATCTCAACTCCAAATTCAACGAAACTAACTTCTACTAGTGCGTTGTAACGAACCCGAGTGTCCGAGCCTCAAGAGTCCACGAGTCCCTGTAACACCCCCGAAAACACGTGCTATAAAAAGCCTTAACACATGCAGATCATACAACAACACGATAGCACAGCGGAAGATAAAACGATAACTGGATAAAAGAAATCCAAACGAGGTGTTATGCCACGTCTACCAACCACGGTAAACGCTACGGCGGTCAAATCTGCAATTTGTATACATATATCCCAAAGACATCAGTCTAAAACTACGTTGGCACACAGGCTACAAAAGAAGGATAAAGGTATTAAGCTACCAGGCACTAGACATCGCGCTCGTCTAAACATCACCTGAAAGATACAAAGATAAACATTGGGACGACGCCCGGTCAGCGATAATGCTGGTAACCCACCAATACATGTGAAATATCATATATAGATAGATATAAGTTGTAAAGCCATTTTCGAAACGGAATACATAAGTATATAAGTCAAAAGCCAAGATCAACAGTCAACACAAGACTCATCACTCACAAAGACAACACGGGAACACATCCCAAACCACAAAGGTTAACCACAATGCAAAGGATAAAGACAAGAATGATGGCAACACATGCCAAAGCAACACATGCCTCCGTGACTACACACATCACCAGAGAAGAACACACAACACCAGCTATACAAGCCCTCGCAACATCACCCATCACGAGTTGATATGCCTTCCTTATGCCTTGTTCCAACCTTATGGCTACCCCCAACCTTGTTTCTTCTCTCCAACCATTACCTCCAGGACCCCTGTACAACCAAGTCCAACCTTATTCCCCCGGGACCGACGTCCCCCACCAACGACCACCAATGAGACCACCAATTCACGGCAACACATGCCCGGATAACACATGTTATCCCCCAAAACGTGAACCTTACACAAAGGCCACAACTCCATAATCACGTCACGGCCACCACGAGGATCGCTGCAATACCTTGGTGACTAGTGTCTCATACCACTAATCGTGCAATCTAGGTAAAGCCACACACGCACCACAACTCAACAAGAGTCAAACAATGGATCACAACGAAGGTATGAAACATACTCAATCAAGGAACGGGTCACAGCCCAACAACATCAAAGACGGATAACACAAGTTACCATCAACCAAACGGAAGGTACAAACCACACACACGCTAGCATTAAGACAACAAACTAGCATGCTTATCAACGGGGAAACTCAAGATAATTCCGAGGAACACACAAGACACCTCTTGGTCCAACGAAACACAATGTTGAACACTTAGCACGATTCAAGACACCAAAGTCCTATATGGATACCTACCATATAGTTCTAGACATACGAAACATCAAGAAGACACTCAAATAGTTCCACAAAAGAACATCGGGAAGTCAAAAGACCAAATACCGAGTCAAACGGATCACGGGGAACAAATCCCATCTCAACACCACTGTGTTCCCGCGGGTGGACCCACGTGTAGGCTCCCACCCGTGGTTCCGCCCGCGGGTACACTACCCACGAGGCTACATGTTCCCCGTGGGTGAGCGGCGGGTGGAGCTCGACCCGTCGTTCCGCCCGCGGGTACATATACCTGTGCAAAATAATCCCTTCGGGGATTTTCTTCTCTAAACACCAATTCAAGTCAAAAACATGCCAAATCTCACCCAATACAAAAAAATGACTTGAACCATAGAAAATGCCAAGCAATGGCATAAAGGAACCCTAAACACAAGCTCTAGATATGCAATATCACAAGACAAATGCATAAACCCTCACATTTCATAGCAAAACACAAGTAGAATCCAAGAAATCATATATAGGTAAGTGATGGAATATAAAGAATTGGGCCTGGATCCAAGAGCATAGGGGGGGGGGGGTGGGGGGCAGGCCCAAGATGGATGGTGGGCGAGCCCATGGGTGCAAGCGAGGAGCCAGCAGGGCCGCATGCATGCGAGGGTGGCGGCCCAACTACGGATGCATGCATGCGGCGGCGGCGGCGGCGGTTGGGGTGCTACGCGACCGTGTTGCATGCGCATGCATGCGGGATGGTGGCGGCATGCGTGCGTGTACGGGAGATCAGCCGCACAACCCGCTCACGCGCCCGGGCACGCAGGGAAGTAGCCGCCATTCCACGGAGCGTGGCTGAGATGGCATCGGACCCATGGACGGGAATGCGCGCACGACACGGGGTGTGTACGCAAGGTGGACGCGGGACGTGCGGCATGGTCGACATGCGTGTGTCTCGAGAAGGGGAGGTTGGCGCCATCCACGTGGTTGGCCGGGAGGGATCCGTATCCAATATAAAAGGGGGGGGGGGGTCGTAATCCAAAGGGTACAAGGTGTGTGGAGTAGCGGGGGTGGTAAGAATCAGTGAGTGAGAGGCAGGTGGTCGCAAGATCGATTCTGGATAACGACAGTCATTGGTCGTCAATTAGGGCTTACTGTTGGGCTTGATAGTGGGCCGGGAATCTGGGCCTAGTGTTCTTAGCATAGTATATTCATCCCAATCTTATGTTATCCATTCTGTTCGGTTTATGGTGGACCCATTTTCATTAAACCCATCATTGGCACCGTCTGTGGGGATCGCGACAAAGAGCCGTGTTCGCAAACCCGTTACCTGCTCATACTGTTTGATACGCCTAGTTCCCTGCGACGATCATGGGATCACAGAGCCGATTCTTGAGGGCGCCAGCCTCCGACGCGGGACAGCGGATGCCGCCCCCCAACGGAGGTCGAGCCGCTCCTATTGGCATCCGGTGGGCCCACTCGACTCTGCCCACGCAGAAAGTCGCCCGCGCTGATCTCGGGGCCAACAACGCAAAGCCCGTGGTCCCCGAGGCTCGCGGCCCGGAGCGGCGTGAGAAGCCCGTCGCCGACGCAAACGTGAGCAACAGGAAGACCGCGCCCCAGGACCAAGGATCGGAGTGGGGCTGGATAGGTGATGCAGGCAGGCATGCGCGCGACGACGAGTCAGAGGGAGAGAGTGCCCACCAAGCCGTGGTGGCCGGCCCAGGTGGGCGGAAGGCATGGAGGCTAAGATAGCCGAGTTGCTCAAATGGAAAGAAGGGGGCGGGGTACCTATCCCGAAGATTGAGGTTACCCCACCCTTCACTCGGAGGATCATAAGGGAACCCATTCCTTCCACCTTCAAGCCACCCAGCATCACACGCTTTGACGGCCGGGGTGACCCACAAGAGCACATAATGGCCTACCAGGCTACCATGATGCTAATGGGATCATCAGAGGCCATGATGTGTAGAGCCTTCTTTTCCACCCTTATCGGCCAGGCGCAACGCTGGTTCACAAGCCTCAAAGGAGGGACTGTGGACTCTTTCCATGACTTGGCTGTGAAGTTCATCACCCACTTTATGAGGGGAAGGAAGATCCGAAAGCATTTCACTCATCTCACCACCGTGAAGCAGGGAGTTGGGGAATCACTGACCGACTTTCTGGCTCGCTGGCGGGCGGAGGAAGCGAACGTAGAGAACATCGATGACAAATCAGGCGTGGTCATGTTCGTCGACGCCCTAAGGGCGGGAGACCTGTACAAAAGCCTACGATGCAAAACCCCCGACACCTATGCAGCGCTGATGGCGAAGGCTGACAGGTATGCCGAGGCGGAGGAGGCGAACCGTTTGAAGGGCCGCGAAGAAGAGATCCCCGGTAAAAGGTCCCGACCGACCGAGGAGCCTGTTAGGCCGGGAAAGAGAGGGGCAAACCCCGCGGCAGAAAGGGCCATTGGGGGGAGGGGAGCAGACGCTGGAGAGGGGACGATGACATATAGGGCGCCTCCACCGTGGGCACCCCGCCCGCCGATGAGGAGTCTTCCGACGGCGCCCCTCACCCCTATCAACGCCCGACCCAGTGAGGTGTTAGTCTATGCCGAGCAATGCCAAATGGTTAAATTTCCCGAGCCACGGGCACCGAGCATCCCCGCCGAAGGCCGGGGGCGATACTGTCGATTCCACCGCCGACCCGGGCACAATACGGACGAGTGTCAGGCCTGGAGGAAGGAGATAGAGGCCCTAATCCAATCAGGCCACTTGGGCAATTTCATCGATTGGAGCAAGATGTACTATGGGAACGTATGGAGGAGGGAGACAGCAGAGGTTGGCCCTGAGAGTCCCAACCCCCCGAAGGGAAGGACAGGTGGGGGCGCAAGCGTTAAGGGGAAACGCCCCGTGATTAACGTAATCTTCGGTGAATGGTCAGCAGGCAAAAGGGAGGAGGAATATGTGGGGTCCGTCGAGAGAACACCCGCCGTGAAGAGACAACGCAAGGAACCGATCACTTTCACTAATACCGACCTCCCACGTGGAGGAGCTTCGTCCAAGGAAGCCATGGTTATCGCAATGGAGATCAACGGCACTATAGTCAGGCGAGTGCTGCTCGACACCGGGAGCAGCGTAAATGTGATGTATCACGATATCTTTGTCAAGCTGGGATTTGCCCAAGACCAGCTGAAACCGATCAAAACTCCGTTGGCCGGATTCACTGGGGACACGGTTGAAACAGAAGGCATGATTTGACTACCGGTGGAGATCGGCGACTCGCCGCACGCACTAAAGGCAGAAATGGATTTCGTGGTGGTCAGGATAACCTGCGCCCACAACATCATATTAGGCAGGCCGGGGTTGGTGGAGATAGGGGGGATCTTATCCATGGAACATTTGTGCTTGAAATTCCACACCCCCAGCGGGATAGGGATAATACGCGGCGATCAGCAGTCCGCGCGAGAGTGTTACGAGAAGGCCTGCCGAAACATCGACCGACTCCCCGTACACACGGTCGAAAAGCAGGAAGGAACAGAACCGGAAAGGAGGCCGGAACCGGCAGTGGAGTTAGAGGAAATACAGCTAGACCCGTCTCAACCCAGCAGGACGATGAAAATAGGAGGAGGGCTCGAGGGCAGCCTGCTGGAAGAGATCGTCCGAGTCCTCAGGCGATACGCGGGCGTATTTGCATGGGAGTCGGAGGATATGCCAGGCGTAGATCGATCGGTGATTACGCACCGCCTGGCAGTGGACCCCACACATCGACCCGTCAAGCAGAAGCGCCGCCACCTATCCGCTAAGCGGAGGGCGTTCGTGAAAAAAGGAGGTAGATACGTTGTTAGCTATAGGGCACATCCGGAAGCCATGTATCCCGAGTGGTTATCCAACGTAGTGTTGGCGCCAAAACCACCGACGTGGCGGATGTGCGTCGACTATACGGATTTGAATAAAGCTTGCCCCCAGGATCCCTTCCCGTTGCCTCGTACAGATCAACTGGTGGACGAGACAGCTGGATACGAACTGCTGAGCTTCATGGACGCGTTCAAAGGGTACCACCAGATATTCATGGCGGAGGAGGATGAAGAGAAAACCGCATTCGTCACCCCGGATGGAATCTACTGCTACAAGGTAATGGCCTTTGGTCTAAAGAACTCGGGGGCCACGTTCACACGAATGGTGGCAGAGATCTTCAAAGGCCTGTTAGGAGACATTATGGAGGCCTACGTCGACGACACGCTCGTTAAGAGCAAGAAGGCCGAATCTCATCCACAGTATTTGACGCGGTGCTTCGAAGTCATGGAGCAACACCACCTCCACCTTAACCCGAAGAAGTGTGCATTCGCCGTGAAAGGGGGAAAGTTCCTGGGTTTTATGGTGACACACAGGGGGATAGAGGTTAACCCAGAAAAAGCAAAGAGCATCCTCGACATGCGACCCCCCAGGTCCATAAAGGATATTCAGCGCCTAAACGGTAAGTTGGCAGCCTTGAGTCACTTCATGTCCAAGCTGGCGGAACGATCACTGCCTTTCTTCCAAGTCATGAAAAGGAGGGACGGATTCGCGTGGAACGACGACTGCCAGGAGGCCTTTGACCACTTTAAAGCTTACTTAGCCTCTGCACCTGTCCTCTCAAAACCGGAGTGTGGGGAGGTCCTGTACGTCTACCTCGGAGTGGCCCCGGCGGCCCTCAGCTCGGTGCTCCTGCGGGAAGACAACGGAGTCCAGAGACCTGTCTATTACGTGAGCAGGGCCTTACATGATGCGGAATTGCGATACACCCCCCTCGAGAAAACCATCTACGCATTAATACGCATGACCCGGAAGCTGGTGTACTACTTCCAAGCCCACCCCGTAGTGGTATTGACGGACCAGCCGCTGGGCTCGGTGATGAGAAATCCGATCTCCTCAAGAAGAATGATGAAGTGGGCCACTGAGTTGACCCAGTACAACATCGAGTACAGACCTCGGGTGGCCATAAAGGGGCAAGCATTGGCCGACTTCATAGTGGAATGCACGGCCCAGGAAAACGGAGTAGATGGCCAGGCCACCACCGAACCTGAGTGGGAGATGTATACGGATGGGGCTTCCAGCTATCTAATAACGAAGTAGAGTACGAGGCTCTAATTGGGGGGCTACGGTTAGCCCAGACCATCCCGGCCTGACGCATTAAAATCAGATCGAACTCTCGCCTGGTAGTGGGACAGGTAAATGGCATATTCGAGACCAAGGAGAATAGGATGCGGCAGTATAAAGAGGAGGTGAAGCAATTACTTGTAGGGCTGGAGCGATGGGAGTTACAACAAATCCCGAGAGCGGAAAATGGGGAAGCCGACCTACTGTCATGCTTAACACAAGGGGTCGAGGAGCACCTCGAGTACATATCACGGATTTCCCAAATCACAGACATAGACAGCCCGAGTATAGAGAGAGAAGAGATCCTCACTGTCTCGCCCGCCCAAGACGAGTGGATACGCGACATGATCTTGTATAAAACCGAAGGCGTTGCTCCGGGGGACCCCGCACGGGCGCGGAAGGTAGCTTTAATGGCCCCCACCTACCAAATCTACGAAGATAGACTTTTCAAACGATATTTCGGAGGACCCCTATTGCGATGCCTTACGGAAGCCGAATCCGAGCGAGTGATGTCAGAACTCCACGAAGGTATGTGCGCCGCGCACCAAGGTGCTAACACGCTCGCACGGAAAGTGATCTTACAAGGATACTACTGGCCGAGGGTCAGGACTGACTGTTTGGAATACGTAAAACAGTGTGCAACCTGCCAACATTTTGCGATCTTGCCTGGCCGTCCCGCGTCGTATTATACCCCAGTTACTTCGGCCATCCCGTTTGCGAGGTGGGGCATCGATCTGCTGGGCCCGTTCCCAAAGGGCGTCGGTGGCCTGAGATTCGTAATCGTGGCTGTAGATTATTTCACCAAGTGGGTGGAAGCAGAAGCCCTGGCATCAATCACCGAACACCAATGCCGCAAGTTTGTCTGGAAGAACATATTCACGAGATTCGGATTACCGTTGCAGATCGTGTCGGATAATGGGAAACAATTCGATAGTGCAGGTTTTGGACAATTTTGCGCATACTACGGGGTCGAACACACCAAAGTGGCGGTGGCGTATCCGCAGGCGAATGGGCAGGTAGAAAACACGAATAGAACCATCTTGGACGGCCTAAAGAAAAAGGTCGACGCAACAGGGGTAACTTGGCATGAAGAACTGCCGTCGATACTGTGGGCTTATCGGACAACACCGCGGAGGGCAACCGGGGAAACACTATTCGCCTTTGCATACGGCTGCGAAGCACGGTTACCCGTAGAAGGGCGCATACAGTCCGGAAGAATGCTACAATACGAGCACGGACAAAACGACGACGACAGGAGGGTGGAGCTGATTTTGTTGGAAGAAAGGCGGGAACATGCACGTAAGCATATGGCAGAGTACCAGCGAGTTGTCAAGCGAGACCATGATATCCGTGCGCGCCCAAGGCATTTCCAAACGGGGGACCTGGTGCTCCGACGCAGAGAGGCCAGCAAACCTTTGCAATGAGGTAAACTGGCCAAAAATTGGGAAGGACCCTACAAGATAGCCGCCCTCGTGCAAGAGGGTACATACAAGCTGGAGACTATCCAAGGCTACCTGATAGACCGGTTATGGAATGCGCACCACTTGAAGCGTTTTTTCCAAAGATCCAGGCTACGGAGGAGGACACGAATAATGTTCTAAGGTACCCCTTAGAACCCACGCATTACATACCTCGCTTTTAGAGTTTATTTGCATTTTCATTCTACTAGCGCAAACGCGCGTCCAACACCTGGTTCTACGGAACTAAGTACGTAACCAGCGTGCCACCCCCCCCCCCCCAAAAAAAAAAAAAAAAAAAAAAAGAGGTATAGTGTGTGGTGCCAGCATGAGCATACATCCACCTGGGCCTGCTGGGAAAGGTACGCAGCCCAGCGTGCAAGCAAAAAAAAAAGGGGGGGGGGAGCTACTGTGGGAAAGCGTGGCACAGTCCCAAAAAAAAAAAAAAAAAAAAAAAAAAAAAAAAACGCAACCATATCTAAAGTTTGCAGGCAAAGGCAGCAAAGGAGCAAAAAGAAAGAGAACTATATTAGATTGAGGATAATGTCAAGAACGAGAATAGCATAATGTCAAAAATAGAAAAAACCGAAAAAAAAAAAGCAGCAATTGACCGAGACAAGCCCTCGGCTCACTCGCGCGGTGGCGCGGTAGATCCTTCTACCGACCCGGAAAAATCGGCTGATGACGGCGTAGTACAGCCATCTGCGCTAGACGGGTTCACGCTTCCGACCCCACCGGTACCAGGACCAGAGGACGGATCAGATGGCGCGGCGATGGCTGAACTTATCCCTCGCCCAGGTCTCTCAGGCGTAATCAGGAAGGCACTCCCGGCCGGAGAAGGGGTCGTGGGTATCACTGATTGAGCCGATGGTTGCAGTGGCAGAAGCTCGGGCAACTCCCATCCACCTATGCTGAAGGTGGAAAAGCGACGACTGAGTTTACCGTACAAAACCTCTTGCATCTCTCGCTGCCCCATATAAAAAGTGGCTTCACCTTCGCGAACCATCCGATTCTGTCCCTCCGCCGTCTCCCGCATCCAAACTTCGGCAATAGGCGTCATAGCAATACGCCCCCTGGGCGTAACCGCCCAATCCTGAAGAGCACGCAGGGAGGGCGGACAGATGAAATCATGAGGATCTTGCGCCTCTTTCCAGTCCGTCATAGCCTCCACCATCGGCTGACCCGACATGCCGGTGGTAGACAACCAGGTTTGCAATAAGACCGGCATCTGCGACAACGCTTGCTCCTCTGCCACCCGGAAGAACTCATCGGAGTTTCGCCAAGCCTAGATCGCGGCCTGCACGGCGGCTGCGTGGGCGGCCTCCTGCCGATTGTGCCGTTCCTGTAGGGCCGTCATCACATGCCGCAATTGTCCGAGCTCGGCGTTCAAGGCCTCCCGGGCCCGCTCTGATTCTGCATACTCGCGAGACATCGAATCCAGCCGTTGTTGGAGCCCCACGGCTTGCATAGTCACCTGAAGCAGGACGAAGTCCGCACGGTAAAAAAAAAAAAAAAAAAAAAAAAAAAACTCACGTTCATACTGTCGCCCACGAGGTGAGAGCTGAGGGCATCCAAGGAGCTACCATCCATCCAGAACCGCTTGGCAGGGGTCACCATATCATGCACGCTGCGCCGGATGAACTCAATGTGACTAGGTTTGTACGGACGCAATGCCCAGGAACCGGTGGAGTTTCGCACTGTAAGAGGATCCTCCGGTTCAAACTCCTCGCGCCTCGGCGGAGAACGCGGCGAGGGGGAGACGGAGCGCTCAGGAGGAGAAGATTGGCCCACCTCGGAGGGCCCCACGGTGTCCACCAAAATGGACGAAGATGGCCCACCGTCCAAGGTGGGATCCGGCAGCGCGCCAACCATCGAATCCTCATCGTCTGAATGCACGGTGGTGTGACCGCGAGTCTGATAGGCATGATACATCTGCGAGGTGCTGCTAGCCGGAGATGGACAAAAAAAAAAATTTAATTATTATTTGGCGCGGTAAAAAAAAAAAAGGCGTAAGTACGGAAAGAAAAGCGATCGCTAAGTTGAGTGATGTGCACCGGGTTATGATACCTCCGTTGGTCATAAGGGCCGCCGATGCAGAGACGCGCGCGGTGGGACTCCAATCCGGCATAGGTGGATGGTGCAACATGGTTGATACGAGCGGACCAGTGATTGGAAAACCCCAATTCAGAGGCGTCACGGGCGTACTCCACGTACACAAATTTTTCCTTCCAATTCCGCAGCGATCAGGAAAGTATAGCTGGGATGCGGATGGAGGTGTAAAAAGGGACCCGTTTGGCCCACGCTGAACACATGCAGAAACAGAGGCAGGGATGGTGGCACACTAACCTCACGGCAGCGAGTGAGAAAGCATGTGAGGAGCCTATGGACGTTAGGCGTAAGTTGGTAAGGGACGACATTATGCGCCGCAAGAACGCGGACACTAGAGGATGTAGAGGGAATTGCAGACCGGCTTGAACGGAATGAAAATGAACCGTCACCAGAAGGGTCCTTGGGGGCTCGGTCATGGTGTCTGTGGCGTTGGGGATGATCATCTTGACTCCTTCCCCCAACCACTCGTCTAACGACATTAGTTCGGCATTAGACAGCCGGGACGGGATTTCGCGAGGAACGGCGGGGTCCAGGACACGACAAACCGGGGATGCAGGCGGGGAACGGTCGTCCGCGAGATCTATGACTGGCGGAATCGGCCTTTGGGGCGTCGAGGCGATCTCGGGGTTAGCCGAGTGGGGGGGGATCGGCGTCGGTGATGCTGACCCGCGAAGAGTCCGAGATTTCGTTTAATCATACGGGGTGGCCTCGCGGGAGTGGGAACGGCGAGCAGGCATGGCGAAGGGATTTTGATGATTGCTGACAGCCGCAAGTAGAGCAGGAGGAACCGATGGCGTGGTGGCCACGGCGGTGGCACGAGCGCCGGCAACGTTCGGGGGGACGTTGAACAAGGAGTGACTGAACTCCCCGAACGTGGGCGCGGCCGGCGGAGAACGGAGCGACGGGATAGAGAAGGCGCCCGAAGCCGTAGGGCCGTTAGTGGCTGCCGGCGGGGATGGCGAGTAAGGTGTAGATGGTGCGAATGTTGTGGTGACAGGCGGTACGGAGGTGGGAACAGTAGGAACAGCGGTTGATTGAGGCATAGTGGCGGTAGTGGTCGAGGGGGGCGTTATAGAAGGATTGAATGGTAGCGCCGACGACGAGTTGAGCACAGTTTCGGAGAAAGGTGTAGTAGAATCGATATCCATGATGGGAATAGCTAGAAATGGTATGGTACTTGGCGAGGAAGGTGGCACAGAAGGGGGGAGGTTGCATGCAAAGGGGGGTGGTTGCGCGTAAAGGGGGTGGATGCAATATTCTAGTTACGGAGAGGGGTTTAAATACATGAGTTCTGATTTTCATTTGTCTCTTTCCTTTTCAGACTGTGATTCTATCAAGATTTCTTTCCTTTTCAGATTAGGACTCTACTTCTTTAGAATCATTTATGA
The DNA here is from genome assembly GCF_001879475.1 of Ipomoea nil. Classification (NCBI taxonomy): domain Eukaryota; kingdom Viridiplantae; phylum Streptophyta; class Magnoliopsida; order Solanales; family Convolvulaceae; genus Ipomoea; species Ipomoea nil. The sequence goes on from NW_017617084.1 coordinate 90,137, forward strand.
ATTATTAAAAGAAGTGGGTGACTTATGATGGAATATAAGGAATTGGGCCTGGATCCAAGAGCATGGGGGGGGGGGGGGGGGGGGCAGGCCCAAGAAGGATGGTGGGCGAGCCCATGGGTGCAAGCGAGGAGCCAGCAGGGCCGCATGCATGCGAGGGTGGCGGCCCAACTACGGATGCATGCATGCGGCGGCGACGGTTGGGGTGCTACGCGACCGTGTTGCATGCGCATGCATGCGGGATGGTGGCGGCATGCGTGCGTGTACGGGAGATCAGCCGCACAACCCGCTCGCGCGCCTGGGCACGTAGGGAAGTAGCCGCCATTCCACGGGGCGTGGCTGAGGTGGCGTCGGACGCATGTACGGGAATGCGCGCATGACACGGGGTGTGTACGCAAGGTGGACGCGGGACGTGTGGCATGGTCGACACGCGTGTGGCTCGAGAAGGGGAGGTTGGCGCCATCCACGTGGTTGGCCGGGAGGGATCCGTATCCAGTATAAAAGGGGGGGGGGGGGGGTCGTAATCCAAAGGGGACAAGGTGTGTGGAGTAGCGGGGGTGGTAAGAATCAGTGAGTGAGAGGCAGGTGGTCGCAAGATCGATTCTGGATAACAACAGTCATTGGTCGTCAATTAGGGCTTACTGTTGGGCTTGATAGTGGGCCAGGAATCTGGGCCTAGTGTTCTTAGCATAGTATATTCATCCCAATCTTATGTTATCCATTCTGTTCGGTTTATGGTGGACCCGTTTTCATTAAAACCATCAGTAAGCAAAATAGGTTTTCTAGAGCATGGGTTACCTCATTCGCTTATCCAACCAAAACAACGCCAACTTAGGCTAGGCTCAACTCATAAGCCAAACGGGAACCTGTGAATCAAACCGATCCTTCAACTATTAACACAACACTATTTAAAATTAATAGGCTCATAAGGAGATTTGAACTCTAATTCAACCCTATATTACCCACAAGCTCAACCCACTAAGCTAAGCATACTTTTTGGTAGCTTACCCACAACATTAAACACTAATAGATAAGCTAATAACCAAGGGTTAAGGTAAAACTAATAATTAAACAAAACTTAGCTTAATTAAACAATCCTAAGATTCAAACCCTAGCCAAACATAACCACAACCACCACACCAAGAAACCTATTAGTAACGATACTTAACAACAAACTAATTAAGCTAATTAAACAACAACAACCAAAGCTAAAGCTGCTCACCATCTTCATCTTCTACGTCTTCTTCATGAACTGCATGCCGCGGGTGGAACACGGTGACACCACCTCCCATCCATCAACCCGCGGGAAACACTTGAGCCACCGCGTCGCCGGAGAAGACACGCCGGAAGGAGAAGAACGCCACAGCCGAGCTCCGCCGACACCGCCGTTGCCACGCATCGCCGCTGCCACGAACCTCCCACCATTGCCGATTCTGCTGCTATGAACGCCGAAAGCAGAGGACAAGCTTCGTCTGAAGGGAAAGCTGCTGGTTCGCTGGTGTTTGCTGCCCTATCGGAGATGTTGCTGCCGTAGGAGTCCACATGCCGCCACTGTTGGCATCTCTTGACTACGCCGGAAAACAAAGGAAGAGGAGCGGTGTTGGTGTTGCTTCAGCTTCTCGCCAATGATGCCCTACACCACTACTACTGATCACGAGAAGGGCTTAAGGAGAAGGGGAAAGATGGGATGGCTTGGGGTGAGGTCCTTGCTGCCGTGCCTCAAGAAACCGAACGAGAAAGAGGAGATACGAGGGTGATGAAGATCGCGGCTGCTAACATGGACAAAAGGGGAATGATATTACACATTCATACACACACTAAGGAGTAGGGTTCACACCTAGAAGGTGGGCTAGGCTAGACTTGGGTCAAAGACTTGGGTTGGGTATTACTTTTGGGTCAAGAACTATAAAAAATATATAAATATATTTTGGTCTCACAAAATGATAGCACTTATATAATATATAGTCTTAGGATAAATATGCTCTTGGGCTCAAAGAATAATTATTAGGCCTTAGGGATTAGAACTCATTTTGGGTCTAGGCATATTTTGTACAAAAATATTGGTTCACCATAATAGGTAGACCCGAGCCCATTTTTTTTTAAAATAAATAGCTATATAAATGTTTTTATTGAAAATATTTATTATCGGGACTATAGTTTATTTTAGGAAAATACGAGGTGTCACATCCTCACCCCCTTAAAATAAGCTTCGTCCCCAAAGCTGGAAAATCATTTTGGGGATAAGAGTGTCACAAAAATACGATAGTATATCAAGAAAATATTTTACGGGGATACATATATACATATATATACTCTAGGTTTTGGGAAGAGATTTGGTTTGAAAGGTTGGGAAGGATGAAAGGTTTAGATATTAAACTCAAGGACACGATGGGTGAAAAGAAAAGGAGGATGAGAGTTTAGGTTCCAAACTTGAGGACGACATTAATTAGGAATAGGATCAAAGTAATCAAAGTTGCAACTTAGGAAATAAGGTTGCCACCCTGCACAGAATTGTCTGAAGTGGGAGATCAAGAATGGGGTTTGAAAGAATTGAAAGGATTTCCTAACGAAAGGTACTAGATTTAGGCTCAAGGGTAGCGTAGATGAGAAAGGAGAGCAAGATTTTCAATGTTACAACTTAGGAAAACGAGGTTGTCACCTTGTACAGAATCAAAACAAGAACGAGATTCGAAGAGATAGGAAGGATTTCTCGGAAAAAGACATTTGGTTTGATAAGAAGAGGAGAGAAGAACGGCTTAAAGAGGGTTAGGGATTCTCGTCTACAGGCGACTTCTTCGACTTGACGCTTCGATCGCTGCATAGATAACGAACTGAAGGTGCCTTACCCTGATTCTGACGCGTTCTAACGCTAAGATCTATACCGGTCCCTCTTCAAAAGCCGAGATCACAAACATTTTCACTCCAAACCCTTCTTCAAACACTGGTTCCTTCTTCAACTTTGTCACAGCCGAGCGAAACTCACACCGTGCATCACGACATATACTTCCAAGGTATTCCAAATCTTGTCCAATTCAGTGGCTAAACCAAGCTTTAGGTTACTTTTCCCAAATCTTCTCAAGATCTCACACGGACCAGGCAACTGCGAGTTGACTTGCTTCCCTTATCTGTCTTCATCACTGCGTCGGCAGCGGAGCTCTTAGCAAACTTCCTTAATCTTCTTAGGGATAGGCTTGTTGTCCGTTCTAGCTGACTCAAGATCGGTCGAAGCACTGACCACTGCTTTCCTCTTTCCTGAAACGCACTCGATTGTCTGATTTTGTCATCTCAGGACTTTGGTGATTTACAAACCAAACCTTCTTCTTTAATGCACCTGAAGATCGTCGAGATCTAAGCACCTGCGTAACCCTTGCACAACAACCACCGCTGATAGGGAAACTTGATCTATTATTAGAGCACAATCCACGGCCTTCGTGAATCCGTAACGCAAGTTTCCAACTTGCCTTCTTGGTCTGTATGCTCCTTTCCCATTAACCATTTTAAAACTGGTTGGAACGTAGAGCTCAACTGCAACCTTAAGCCAAACGCAACCGATAGAACCTTTCGTAAACTGAAGTCTTTGCCAAAGTCAACATCCGGAGGCATTACATGATTCCTTGTTCAAAGATTTGCTCTTGTCCTTACTAGGAGCTCAGTAGGTCGAGTCTTGCTCACCGTTGACAAACTTGCAATCTTCATAAGGTAGTCGGTTACAATCACTTGGTCTTTTCTTGCCTTGATTAACGGTATGTCTTCCTTGGAAACTTTGTTGCCGCATAAACTTGTCCTACTTATGAAGGTCCAACGATAGAATCAGTCATTGGGTTGATCTCTGACTGTCCTTTCTTTTATGGTTCAAACTTCCCAAACAAGATTAGCTATCTCTTGATCCTTCTTGGTTTTAGGTAGATCTCTTACCAAGAATCATCGGCACAGCGTCCTCCTTGCAACTTAAGAACACTCGGTGATCGGATCCGTCTTTGCTTCGCTCTTGTCGGTTTGAGTCTTCTGGCTGCCCCAACGTTTGATTGCAACCCGGTTACATATGCTTTCCTTCTTGTTGCCAAACCTTCTTACCAAAAGTCTTCATGCTAGCCATAACTTTCCAGGTGTGCCGAAAAAGATAAACGTTACCCTCATTCACCAACTACTTCTTAACTTCTTCACGTTTCACAGGATCGGGCGACTTACCACCAACGATGCTCTTCTCTTCCATGTATCTTAGAGGTCCAAGCTTTCTTGTATGGCTATCTTGATCTTTACTGCTTCCAAGTTCGTTGTTAGAACTTTCCCGATCTTGGTTTCTCTAAAGGTAGGTGGAAATACTTCTATGTTGAACACTTCGATCATACACTTCAACTCTTCGTGCATAGAACGGTCCAAGATTGACTTGTAGCTCTTTAACTCTGGGAGGCTTCAAACACGTTGATCCGAAGGCGACCACTTGGCGCGAGTTGACATCTTCTTAGAGCGTCTGGGACCGCTCTTGTCTTCCCCTCGCGAGTGAGGGTCTTCTAAACTTGATCTTCGATCTCTAAACGACGACTTGCTTAACGGACTACGGTTGCACGAAACGGTGACGTCAACTCTTGGGTTAGCGTAGAACTGATGACGATAACGTACGAGAGACGATGTCACTTGCTTGAACAGAGGTTGTTGTAGCTAACTCCAGATTGCGCGTAGAGTAGATCATCTGCTTTGCGTTGACCATGTGCCCAGCTGCAACCACCACGACTTGACTAACTTGTATCAGCAGATCTTGGGTCTTCTTGCTCTTTAGCTGCGGTCTTCGCCAAGACTTCAACGAACCCAGAGCGAGGCGACTTACCGAGAAGGTTCACACCAACCGATAGCAACAACTAAAACTACTACTAACGCTAAACAACAAAGCAAGATAAGAGAACTACACAGATAACAAAAGATAACACACAACCTCACCGCGCGTCCTAAGAATCATATACTTAGGTACTTAAACACTTAGAGGCTTCACTAAACATCTTAAGGTCTCAACTTAGAGCATCAAACTAAGCCCAACTTCGGTTCTTAAGGTCCAATACTTAACATCCTAGGCTCAAAACCTAGGCTCTGATACCAACTGTAACACCCCCGAAAACACGTGCTATAAAAAGCCTTAACACATGCAGATCATACAACAACACGATAGCACAGCGGAAGATAAAACGATAACTGGATAAAAGAAATCCAAACGGGGTGTTATGCCACATCTACCAACCACGGTAAACGCTACGGCGGTCAAATCTGCAATGTGTATACATCTATCCCAAAGATATCAGTCTAAAACTACATTGGCACACAGGCCACAAAACAAGGATAAAGGTACTAAGCTACCAGGCACTAGACATCGTGCTCGTCTAAACATCACCTGAAAGATACAAAGATAAATATTGGGACGACGCCCGGTCAGCGATAATGCTGGTAACCCACCAATACATGTGAAATATCATACATAGATAGATATAAGTTGTAAAGCCATTTTCGAAATGGAATACATAAGTATATAAGTCAAAAGCCAAGATCAACGGTCAACACAAGACTCATCACTCACAAAGACAATACGGGAACACATCCCAAACCACAAAGGTTAACCACAACGCAAAGGATAAAGACCAGCTAGGTTAACGTAAAACTAATAATTAAACAAAGCTTAGCTTAATTAAACCATCCTAGGATTCGAACCCTAGCCAAACATAACCACAACCACCACACTTACCACCACACCAAGCAACCTATTTATAACCATACTTAACAACAAACTAATTAAGCTAATTAAACAACAACAACCAAAGCTAAAGCTGCTCACCATCTTCATCTTCTACATCCTCTTCATGAACAGCATGCCGTGGGTGGAACACGGTGACACCATCTCCCATCCATCAACCCGCGGGGAACACTTGAGCCACCGCGTCGCCGGAGAGGACACGCCGGAAGGAGAAGAACGCCACTGCCGAGCTCCGCCGACACCGTCGTTGCCACGCATCGCCGCTGCCACGAACCTCCCACCATTGCCGATTCTGCTGCTATGAATGCCGAAAGCAGAGGAGAAGCTGTTGGAATTTTTAGCTAAAAATGACATTTTGAGTGATTATTTTGTGGTACAAATATATGTGGGATCCACTTCCGATTTGGGTCGGGTCAAAGAGGATTCGGGTTCTTCGTAGTGAGACGAAGAATTTGATATAATGTACGCTCAAAATGGGTAATAGGTGAATGAGAAATTGATTCTCAAAGTGAACCTATTTGAAAGAAGTCAAAAACTTAAGTTTAAATGCTAATTAGAAATCAGCATTTTAATAGCTTTCGTTGCATTGCACGAAAGTTGGTTGGAAGCTTAAGTGTAATTAAGCTTGAAAAGCTTAATTGAATTGGGATGCATTCGTGCTGTGATGATGCATGGACGAATGGAAGGAAGCTTTTGTATTAATTAAGCCTTGGAAGGCTTAATTAGTGAAATGGAGTTTAGCTCCTTTCGTGTGAGCTTTCGTGCTGCACCAATTTGGTGCTTCCAGCACGAATCAAATGCTATATGCATTGATTCGTGCTGCACCGTTTCGGTGCTTGCGGACCACTCGGGTGTGGTTTCCGGTCCCAATTCGTTAAACCTTTGGGTTTGTACGGACTTCTCGGTTACTCAGATATTTTGAAACGGGTCGTTATGGTCGGTACGAATTAATCGCGTATTAAGTTCGTGACCGTTGATATTATTTCGATAATAACTACGACCGTTTCAAACGTTATTATCCAATTATTAATTTGATTTTATGATTGGTTAGTGTGCCATTAGTGGGCTACTAATTCCTCATTTCCCTATAAAAACTAAGATGTTGGCAAAATGTTTTTGAAGCTCCAGGTTGAAACTCTAAAAAACCTTCTTTGTTTTCTCCCAACTCTCGTTCCGTTTACAAAGAGAAAAAGAAATTCTGCCAAACATAATTCCGTAAAACATCGGAGTGCTCAACTTGTGTTCTAGTTCGCCGGGCTTTGGGTTGGAGTGCTCGAACGCCAAAGTCGTAGTCCGTTTTATCCTGGGAGACTGACGCCACAACGATCCTAGCACCCTCGGGAGGCGGCGAATCGGTTTTAAGGAGAGTGTGTGTACACACGACTCGGGCTTCCTCTGCTTCTTCTTCTTCTTCACGTTGGGTTAAACCTCAGGTTAGAAACCCGTTCATGTTTTTATTTTGTTCTTGGTTTCGGACCAAGTGGTGGGATTATTTTGATAAAATAAATCCCTATTTGGTTAATATATATATATATATATATATATATATATATATATATATATATATATATACATATATATATGTAATTTTGGTTTCGTACCAAAATTGGTTGGAATTAATTTTCTATAAATTAAATTCCATTTTTGGGACAAATATATATATATATATATATATATATATATATATATATATATATATATATATATTTCTATATATTTTGTGTATCGATTTATTCACCAATTTCCAACAATCTTAAAACCGATTAATTTTTGGTGATTTTAATCGATGGATTCCACGAATGGTGGAACCGTGAATGTTATTCGTGGTGCACATTCAAATGGTCGGATCAGCAATGTAGTTGCACTTTCCGAATCCCCAGTGAACTTTGGTTCGGAGACCGGTGGTGACATCAAAGGGTATATCCCTACGATGAAGGTACATGGGACGGTACCTTGTGGATTGGTCGAAAGACCATGGAAATTCAAGATGTTGAATTTCGAAGGGTTGCAACTTAAAACGTTGTACAACCTTGTAATTCTCGCCATGTCATTGTTTTTGACCGAGATGGTTCCTAGTGAAAAGGAACACGAGTCTAACGCTCAAACTGTTAGCATAGTACGGATTTGGAAATATTTGGTTTTCCTATGCCTAAACTATGTTTTGAATGGTTTGTGTGACTCGTTGTGGGAATCTTTGGACCTGAAGTATAATAGTGATGACGCAAAGGCAAAAATGTTTGTCGTTAGCCGATTACTCGAATACAAGACGGTGGATTCCAGGATCATCCTAAGTCAAGTTGACGAAGGAACGATCATGAGTGAAGCCTTTCAAGTGGAATCTGGTATCCATTTGTTTCCTTTAGGTAGAAAGGACTTCAAGAAGCAATTCTATGGAAAATGCTTCAATTGTGGCTTTATGGGCCACAAGTGGGCTGATTGTAAAGCACTTAAGAGGAAGAATTGTAATTCTGAATCTAATGTGGTGCGGGTCAATCAGATTAAGTCCGAAATCATCCTCTCGGCAATGGTGACCGAGGTAAACCTGGTTGGTTCGAACCAAACGGAATGGTTCATTGATACGGGTGCGACCCGACATATGTGTTCCAACCGTAAGTTGTTTACTACCTTCGAGACGACTAATTTGGGAAGGTATGGATGGGAAACTCTGCTCAGTCTACTGTGGTAGGCATGGGCAAAGTAATTCTCAGAATGGCCTCTGGGAAAGAGCTGACTCTGAACAACGTCTTGTACGTACCGGAGCTACGAAAGAACTTAGTTTCTGGTTCATTGTTGAACAAGAATGGCTTTCGGTTAGTGTTTGAGTCAGATAAAGTTTTTTTGTCGAAATCAGGAATGTACGTAGGCAAGGGTTATGTGCTAGATGGGCTTTTTAAGCTTGATGCAATAACCGCGAATAATAAGAGTATTATTAATTCAACCTACTTACTTGAGTCTTCGTGTTTGTGGCACGGTAGACTGGGTCATGTTAATTTTAATTCTATACGTAGATTAATTAACTTGGACCATATTCCTGCATTTCAAGTTGATAAGCACAAATGTGAGATTTGTGTTGAGGCAAAACAAACGAAAATTCCTTTTAAATCGATTGAAAGGAAAACGGAACCACTTGAGTTGGTTCATAGCGATGTATGTGATTTTAGATCAATACAATCGCGCGGTGGTAATAAATATTTTATCACGTTTATCGACGATAGCACACGATACTGCTATGTGTATTTGCTTAAGAGCAAAGACGAGGCCGTCGATAAATTCTTTCTTTATAAGAATAAAGTGGAAAACCAACTTAATCGGAGGGTTAAGAAGGTTAGAAGTGATCGAGGTGGTGAGTACGTAGCACCTATTGGTGACTTCTGTGCAAGTGTAGGTATCATACACGAGCGTACAGCACCTTACGCACCTCAATCGAACGGTGTTGCCGAACGGAAAAATCGCACATTGAAAGAGATGATGAATGCGATGTTGATAAGTTCGGGCCTACCTCAAAGTATGTGGGGTGAGGCAATTTTGACAAGTAACTACCTTTTAAATAAGGTTCCCCGCAAGAAGCTCGATAAGACTCCTTATGAGTTGTGGAACGGTAGGAAACCTTCCTACTAGTACCTGAAAGTGTGGGGGTGTCTTGCCAAAGTTTTGGTGCCAACACCTAAGAAAATAAAGATAGGTCCTAAGACGGTGGACTGTATCTTTATTGGCTATGCACATAACAATAGTGCATATCGGTTCTTAGTACACGAGTCCCATAATCCGGACGTACATAAGAACACGATAATTGAATCAAGGAATGCATCGTTCTTTGAAGATGTATTTCCGTGTAGGTCCAGTGAGGGACATAGTACGTCGAAGCAAACATTCGACGAGGCTGTGGATAACGGTAGTGGAGGGTCTGAAATAGAACCCGAGCTCGAAGCTAGACGTAGCAAGCGAGTTAGGATTGAAAAATCCTTTGGTCCAGATTTTCTGACGTACATGTTAGAATGTGATACGCATATTTTAACTTGTTTACTAGAAAATGAACCTGATTTTCTGACATGTTTGTTAGAAAACGAGCCTCAAACGTATGTAGAAGCTGTGACTTCTACGGAAGGACCAATGTGGAAAGAGGCTATAAAGAGTGAAGTGGATTCTATCCTACAAAATCACACTTGGGAACTGGTTGATCTTCCTCCGGGTAGTAAGCCCTTGGGATCCAAGTGGGTCTTTAGACGGAAGTTGAATCCTGATGGTTCCATTGAGAAGTATAAGGCTAGGCTTGTAATTAAGGGTTACAGGCAACGCGAGGGCCTTGATTAATTCGACACGTATTCTCCCGTAACGAGAATAAATTCCATAAGGATGATACTTGCCATAGCCGCACTGCGGAATTTGGAAGTACATCAAATGGATGTGAAAACAGCTTTCTTGAATGGCGAGTTAGATGAAGAAATCTATATGGAGCAACCTGAGGGTTTTGCGGTTCTGGGCCAAGAAAAGAAAGTCTATAAATTGGTTAAATCATTATATGGTTTAAAACAAGTGCCTAAGCAGTGGCACGAGAAGTTTAACCATGCGATGTTAACCAATGGGTTCAATATAAACGAAAGTGACAAGTGTGTCTACGTTAAGGAAACGATAGACGGTTATGTCATTCTTTGTTTATATGTGGATGATATACTCATCTTGGGTAGTAACGATCGAATGATCAAATCTACCAAGGACATGTTAAATTCGAGATTTGACATGAAGGATATGGGTTTGGCAGATTTAATCCTTGGGATTAGAATCGTGAGAAGACCTGATGGTCTCGTGTTAAGCCAATCTCATTATGTTGATAAAATCCTTGCAAAGTTTAACAAGGACGATTATCAAGTGGCTAGGACTCCATTAGATACTAGCGTTCATCTATCCAAAAATCGTGGAAAGTGTATCTCTCAAGTAGAATACGCTAGGATTATTGGAAGTTTGATGTATCTAATGAGCTGTACCAGGCCTGATATTGCCTTTGCGGTTAGCAAACTCAGTAGATATACGAGTAACCCCAGTGATGCGCACTGGAAGGCAATAGTGAGAGTTATGAGATACTTGAGGTATACTCGTGACTGTGGACTGCACTATACACGATATCCTACTGTACTTGAAGGGTATAGTGACGCTAACTGGATATCGGATATGAAGGACTCTAAGTCCACGAGTGGCTACGTGTTTACGTTAGCCGGTGCAGCCGTTTCTTGGAAATCCTCGAAACAAACCTTGATAGCTAGATCCACGATGGAATCTGAGCTGATAGCCTTAGACAAATGTTGTGAAGAGGTTGAATGGCTACGCCATTTTGTGGAGGATATTCCTTGTTGGGATAGACCTGTACCTCCAATTAGTGTGCATTGTGATAATCAAGCAACAATTGGGAGAGTACAAAGTCATATGTATAATGGTAAGTCTAGACATATACGTCGAAGACATAATACCATTAAACAACTACTCACAACGGGTGTTGTCTCTGTTGACTATGTGAAGTCAAAGGACAATATAGCGGATCCGCTAACCAAAGGGTTGAGCAAAGATGTTGTTGAGAAGTTGGCACGAGGAATGGGTTTGAAGCCCATGGAATAAAAGTTCTATAGTGGACACCCAACCTAGCTGGCACCTAGGTTCAATGGGACAACTAAATTATGGAACGAAGCGTGTCACTGTGGGGGTCTCGGACCCCCTACCATTCCTCGTTAGAACAGTGACTCCCGCACGAGGCTAGCATGTTGATGCTTTAATGATTCGAATGTCGGTTGATATGTGTGAGTATGCGGGATACTCGATAAAGAATCACCTATGTTAGAGAGAAGTAGGGTCGCTTCAAAGGAGAATTGTTGGGCTCAATTCTTTAGAAACTCTCGCAGAACCAGGAAAGTGACCCATGACCAAAACGGGCACACCCATGAGAACAGAACAAAGGTTGGAAGGTTCCTATGTGGGATATGTCATCGTCTACACAAACGGCAGTTGGATCAAAGACATCAAGTTCTACCATACAGCCAGTAGAGTAAACATATTTTCACAAGGCAAGGTTCAAAGGGTAACACCTACCTATGCTATGCAGGGATCGACCGTTGAGCACGTTCGTGTCGTTTTTCTTCCTCGTCCCGAAAATCAATTTTCATTCATGTGGGGGATTGTTGGAATTTTTAGCTAAAAATGACATTTTGAGTGATTATTTTGTGGTACAAATATGTGGGATCCACTTCCGATTTGGGTCGGGTCAAAGTGGATTCGGGTTCTTCGTAGTGAGACGAAGAATTTGATATAATGTACGCTCAAAATGGGTAATAGGTGAATGAGAAATTGATTCTCAAAGTGAACCTATTTGAAAGAAGTCAAAAACTTAAGTTTAAATGATAATTAGAAATCAGCATTTTAATAGCTTTCGTTGCATTGCACGAAAGTTGGTTGGAAGCTTAAGTGTAATTAAGCTTGAAAAGCTTAATTGAATTGGGATGCATTCGTGCTGTGATGATGCATGGACGAATGGAAGGAAGCTTTTGTATTAATTAAGCCTTGGAAGGCTTAATTAGTGAAATGGAGTTTAGTTCCTTTCGTGTGAGCTTTCATGCTGCACCAATTTGGTGCTTCCAGCACGAATCAAATGCTATATGCATTGATTCGTGCTGCACCGTTTCGGTGCTTGCGGACCACTCGGGTGTGGTTTTCGGTCCCAATTCGTTAAACCTTCGGGTTTGTACGGACTTCTCGGTCACTCAGATATTTTGAAACGGGTCGTTATGGTCGGTACGAATTAATCGCGTATTAAGTTCGTGACCGTTGATATTATTTCGATAATAATTACGACCGTTTCAAACGTTATTATCCAATTATTAATTTGATTTTATGATTGGTTTAATGTGCCATTAGTGGGCTACTAATTCCTCATTTCCCTATAAAAACTAAGATGTTGGCAGAATGTTTTTGAAGCTCCAGGTTGAAACTCTAAAAAACCTTCTTCGTTTTCTCCCAACTCTCGTTCCGTTTACAAAGAGAAAAAGAAATTCTGCCAAACATAATTCCGTAAAACATCGGAGTGCTCAACTTGTGTTCTAGTTCGCCGGGCTTTGGGTTGGAGTGCTCGAACGCCAAAGTCGTTGTCCGTTTTATCCTGGGAGACTGACGCCACAACGATCCTAGCACCCTCGGGAGGCGGCGAATCGGTTTTAAGGAGAGTGTGTGTACACACGACTCGGGCTTCCTCTGCTTCTTCTTCTTCTACACGTTGGGTTAAACCTCAGGTTAGAAACCCGTTCTTGTTTTTATTTTGTTCTTGGTTTCGGACCAAGTGGTGGGATTAATCTCGGATAGATTAAATCCTTGTACTAGTTTCGTACTAGTTGTGGTGGGATTATTTTGATAAAATAAATCCCTATTTGGTTAATATATATATATATATATATATATATATATATATATATATATATATATATATATATTTGTCCCAAAAATAAAATTTAATTTATAGAGAATTAATATATATATATATATATATATATATATATATATATTTATATATATTTTGTTTATCGATTTATTCACCAATTTCCAACAGAAGCTTCGTCTGAAGGGAAAGTTACTAGTTCGCCGGTGTTTGCTGCCCTATCGGAGATGTTGCTGCCGTAGGAGTCCACATGCCGCCACTATCGGCATCTCTTGACTACGCCGGAAAACAAAGGAGGAGGAGCGGTGTTGGTGTTGCTTCAGCTTCTCGCCGATGATGCCCTACACCACTACTACTTATCACGAGAAGGGCTTAAGGAGAAGGGGAAAGATGGGATGGCTTGGGGTGAGGTCCTTGCTGCCGTGCCTCAAGAAACCGAACGAGAAAGAGGAGATACAAGGGTGATGAATATCGCGGCTGCTAACATGGACAAAAGGGGAATGATATTACACATTCATACACACACTAAGGAGTAGGGTTCACACCTAGGAGGTGGGCTAGGCTAGACTTGGGTCAAAGACTTGGGTTGGGTATTACTTTTGGGTCAAGAACTATACAAAATATATAAATATAGTTTTGGCTCACAAAATGATAGCACTTATATAACAATCGTTATATCCTACACCACGGCGCACATAGCACTGTGCGCCGCGCGCCTCCCAAAACGACGTCGTTTTGGGGTAGTGTTGGGAGGCGCGGTAGGAAGTTGCTGAGATTATGTGTATTTGTTCACAATGTTATGTGTATTTGTTCACAACGTTATGTGTATTGGTTCATACAGTTATGTGTATTTTTTATACAATTATGTACATTCTTTTTATACAATTATGTACATCCGAATCAGAAAATTTGTGTGTATTATGTTAAGAGTTGATGTGTATTATGTTAAAAGTTTATGTTTAATATGTATTATGTTAGATTATGTGTATTATCTTTTAAAAAGAGTATGTATATTTTGTTATATAATTATGTACATTCATGTATAACATTATGTGTATTCTAGTATAACATTATGTACATTCTTGAACAGCGGGTTTTTTTAAAGAAAAAACTACTGCCATTCAATGGGGCGGAAAATTTCAAAAAAAAATAATAATTAAAACGACGTCGTTTTGCCTCTGGGCGCATAGTGCAACGCGCGCCGTGGTGTAGGATATAAATTGCCCTTATATAATATATAGTCTTAGGATAAATATGCACTTGGGCTCAAAGAATAATTATTAGGCCTTAGGGATTAGAACTCATTTTGGGTCTAGGCATATTTTGTACAAAAATATTGGTTCACCATAATAGGTAGACCCGAGCCCCTTTTTTAAAAAAAAATAAATAGCTATATAAATATTTTTATTGAAAATATTTATTATCGGGACTATAGTTTATTTTAGGAAAATACGAGGTGTCACAGTCCCGGTCTGAAAGACACGTAGCTGAGCCACAGAGAGCCCGACCAGTAGGCTTTTTGGCCCGGCGGAGCTTGGTGGCGGGGCTTGAGAAGCCCCGCCACTAGGCTCCGCCAAGCGGCGGCTTTGGTCAACGGATCTAGCTGAGATTCGTGCCCAAGGTCCAGCTCTCCACGAGACTAGCCGACGGTCCTTGACTAAGACCGTGGGATAGTTCCGTGAAACTACCTGGTGCACAGACAGTGTGCACTAGTGGTTTCCTTCTTCACCTGAAACAAACTCAGAGCACTTGACTCCCAAATCCTCAACAACACAATCATAGATCAACAATAACTCATTACTAGCTCCAAAACAACAATAATCTAACATTTCTAAGCATTTACACCTCAAACTAGACTTCACAGAGTCAAATAAATAGTTGGGAGTCCATGTGTTATACATTTTATAGATCAAAAGTTCTTAAGTTAAATCTTTCTAGAGATACATAGTATTTCCCAAAATATAAGGTGTTAATAATGAGTAGTTTTAGGGAAATGACAGAATAAGCTTCAAATATTTATATGATCAAATATATACATTATACATAGTTATATATGTACATATTCCCAAAATCAAGTATAACATTTCCCAAAACATATATGTACATATATATATATATATATATATATATATATATATATATATATATATATATATATATATATATATATATATATAATTCTAGAAATAGAGTTTTCTTGGTAAATCATAGTTTTTGGTAGTTTAAACCATTCTCAACATATTTATGATTTCCTATAAAAAAATACTTTTAAATATAAATAACCCTTCAAGCCCAAGGTTGAAGTTGCTCAGTTGAAAGGGATTTTAATTATTAATTATGAGATTAGAGGTTCAAATCTTACTTTAAACAATTTTCCAAAGCATACAAGCATAAGATCAAAACTATAAGCAAACATTGGCCGCAAGTTTCGACCTCAGGATTTTCCACTCAACAAGCAAAACCCAAATTAGTGAGCTATCACAAATCTTATGAGATGTTTAGTTCATGGAAAATGTTTTCCAAAGGATTTTCCACTTTAAAGAAAAACATTTTCTTTAAAGTGCAGGAACTGTTGTTTTCTAGTGTTTGGTTCATGGAATTCATTTTCCAATGGAAAATGAAGTCCTGAAATTTGAGGAAAACAAAATCCTTGGTTGGAACAAGGATTTTGTTTTCCATGGGATATGGGAAGAAAAAGTAATATGGATTACCAATTTTACCCTTGTTTTCTTTTTTAATTATATTACTCTTATTAATTTGTAGGGGCATATAGGTCTTTATACTCGTTATTCCTTACAATTCCAAATCTAACCAAACAATAGAATTAGTATTCTCAATAATTGTTTTTCCATCAACCAAACAATGAAATTCATCTTCCTAGTAATTATTTTTCCATGGAATTTCAATTCCACTTTCCTTAAAAGATTTTCCGCGAACCAAACGAGCCCTTAGTGATAGAACTCGTGTAGTTTTGTTACTAAGGTTCGTGATTCCTACTGCCCTCTGGCTATCTCCTTCTCTTAACAACACAGATCAGATACTCAAATCCCACAAAATCACATAGCATAACAACAACAAATAACTTACATTTCATCATTCTAAACACTAAATATATATATATATATATATATATATATATATATATAACACCCTCGATTTTAAGCACAAAACCTATTTTCTTACTTAAATAATGATTCTTGGCTTCTACCCATTATAGGCCTAATATATATATATATAACACCCTCGATTTTAAGCACAAAATAAAACATTTAAAGCTTAGGAATAAAGATAAATCTAGCCATTAAGAAATAAAGAGTGCGGAAGCTAAACTTATCTATTAGGGAATGCTATGCCACATCTCTCTAGTTTATAGATGCACAAGCTATAAACCAAGTACTTTAATTCCAAAACATAACATTAAGTTCATAAGTTCAAAACTATGGGCACACAGGCCTCAACAGTTAAGCTAAGAAATAAAAGAGAGCTACACTAAACTAGTCCATCTTCTAGCGCGCTCGAGAGAACTACTCAGTACCTGAAAAACATAAGTGGTAGCACCCGTTAGTGAATACTGCTAAGTAACCCACTACTACGCGTTGAATAAGATATAGTATAGATATAAGAAACCATTTGAGACTTGGAATACATAAATATAACTTAGCAACTCTAGCTTTAAAACCGAGATAGAGACATCATATGACTCATCAAGAGATTCCCTCACAATCAACCGACCATCAACGATAAACCAAGAGATCAATACCATGATAAAGACAAAAAGATAATCAATAACATATGATCATCAATATCAATCAAGGTAACATCATAACATGAAGGATATCAACAATACATGCTCATAAGCAAATGAAAGTCAAGGATCGCAATCAATGACAAGTTCCAACCTTATGCCCGGTTCCAACCTTATATCACCATTCCAACCTTATTTCAGTTCCAACCTGTACCTCCTAGTGTCACCCTGTACACCAAGTCCAACCTTATCCCTCATGGAGCCATTGCTCCCCGCCTGCTTGCCGCCAGCTTTTATAGACATACACAATGTCATTAATAATATAGTACTAAACACGTGATAGTATCCCGCCAAACATTTGAGCAAAGCTCATATCCGCCAGCTTTTAATCATAACACATAGTCATTGACATAGAGGATTGAGGCTCATCAATAGCCCAATCAAGAATTAATCAATAGAGTACAACATATGTACAAGATAACAACAAAAGATTCAATCGAAAGACTTCAAAGAGATACATGAAAGGAACATTCAAGACAATTGTGACACCCCGTAAATCTAAATACTAATCGAGGATTAAGAATTAATCCAAGTTTTTTTGCTAATCCATTTCTAAAAATCCTGAAATTTGATAGTCCAGGGACTAGATTTTGACTAGTCACTTAAGTCAAATGGGTGTACCTTGTGCTTCTTAAGTTGTGCCCTTGTCCCCTTGTCTTTCCAACCTTAGTAAGGGTAAAAATGGCTTTTCACCTATGAATTGTGGTTCAAGCTACCCTAGCAAGACATTCTCATTTCATTCATCCTTTCAACCTAAAACTCAAACACTCTAGCTTCTCTCTAAAATAATTTAGCTTATTCTCCAAGCAAGAAAGTGAACTTCCAAGCCTTGCAAGATTTTCTACCAAGATTCCTACTTTCTCCTTCTTGAGCGTAGGAAAGGGTAAGATTCTTAGATTTTTGGTGTTTTTAACCTTCTTTTGGGTGTCTTTAACTAAAGTAAGGATCTTTATTGTGTTTTGGTTTGTGTAAGAAGTTGGTGTGGAAGAAGAGCTCAAGGAAAAGGCTATTAAGGGTGAAAAGAAGAAGTTGTTAGGCTGCAAAGGTAACCCATGCTATACAAAACCTATTTTCTTACTTAAATAATGATTCTTGGCTTCTACTTGTTGTTCTTGATGTGATTTGTGAGATTTGATGCATGATCTTGTGATGATGCATGTTTAGAGCTTGTTTTTAGGTTTCTTGAATGCCATTGCTTGGCTATTCCTTGGGTTCAAGTCATATCTTTGTTGTGTGTGACATTTTGGGTGTTTTGGACTTGAACTTGGCCTTATTGTTGATTTTCCCCGAAGCGAAATTTTGGAGTACAGGATTGTACCCCGCGGGCGGAACGACGGGTGGAGGCCTACCCGCCACCCCACCCACGGGGAACGTGGCTGCCTTGGGTATGTACCCGCAGGCGGAACCACGAGTGGAGGCCCACCCGTGGCTCCACCAGCGGGGAACGTTGTTGGCGATGTGCGGGGATTTGTTCCCCGTGATTCTTTCTTCCCGGTATTGATGTTTTGACCTCCCGTTGTTGATTTATTGGGCTATTTGTGAGTCTTCTTGATGTTTCGTATGTCTAGAACGGTTTGCTAGGAATCCATGTAGGATTTGGTGTCTTGAATCGTGCTAAGGGTCCAAATGTGTGATTCGTTGGGCTAATGTGAGTCTTGAATGTTCTTTGGAACAAATCTTTGTTTACCCGTTTGACAAGCATGCTAGTTTGATGTTGATATGCTAGTATGTGTGGTTGGTTCCTTCATATTGGGATTGGCAACTTGTGTTGACAATCAATTGGTGTTGGATTTGTAATCCTTTGTTGTTGAGTATGGTCTCATGTCTTTGTTGTGATCTTTTGATTGATTCCTATGGTGTGATCGTATGCAAATCGTTATACCCTTTGTTGATACTTGATTGGGGCTATTGTTGAGCCTTAGTCTTCTTGGTAATGATGATGACTTTGTGTGACTATGATTGAGATTGGTGGTTTGTTACTTGAGCTTTGCTCACGAGATTGGCGGTTTTGTGATTATGATAATTAAGGGTACCCTCGTGTACTGAGAGATCGATGGTGATGTTTGGCGGTGTAGGCGGGAGGGGGGGGGTGATTGTAACACCCCACTTTTCTAATTCTGAATTACATCTCTAAACAGTCATTAACGTAACTAAGCAGCAGAAAACTAAAAGATAAATAGTGGGAGTGTCACCGCCACAACCACCACTCTTTGGTGATTGCACAGGCTAAAAGGGTAAAACTAGAAATAAAATTAAGTCTGGGTACTAAAAATAAATACTGGAAATGTAAGGGGGAAAAACGTCACCCCAACATAGTCTACATCAATCCTCAAACATAAAATCGATAAAACTACACTCCGTATATAGCATCAGTGGTACTAGAGTTTAGGCATCTCTATCTACGAGGCTAATCTAACTCGACTTCTTCACACTGCTAGGCCCACCTGAAAGGGGTTTTGCAAGCAACACATAGACAAATAGGAAAACACCCGTTAGCACGAAGCTATGTATAACCACACTCAACCCTGTAAAGCATTCTAGCATATACTTTGAAAACATTTGATTTATTTATAGCAATAAGCTAATCTCAAATCATCTTTAGATTATCATATTCTTTCTAGATGCTTGCACCCTATAATATCAGCTGGCATGCTCATATATGTATAAGACTGATCATGTAGATTCATCAACATATAAGCTTCTCAAATAACTTAACAAGCAATTAATGCTTACAGATAAGTTCATACTAATAGACCATATAACTGGTGTTCTCATGCTTTCACGTTCTCCTCACATAACTTGATAAATAGAGCTTCTAGTACAACAAGATAAACATGCTCAACGGAAAATCTTAAGTCAAACTTCTCATTATGAAATCTCATACGATACTCTACTCACATACAATCTCGTGTAATGTGATACATCACTTTTATATGTAATCTCGTTCAATGCTATAATCATACTTCTTATGCAATCTCGTGCAATAATATAATCATGCTCTTATGCAATCTAGTGCAATAATATACTCATACTCATATGCAATCTTGTGCAACATTATAATCATGCTCTTATGCAATCTAGTGCAATATTATACTCATACTCATATGCAATCTTGTGCAACATTATAATCATGCTCTTATGCAATCTAGTGCAACGATATAATCATACTCTTATGAAATCTAGTGCAACAATATACTCATACTCATATGCAATCTCGTGCAACAATATAATCATACTCTTATGCAATCTAGTGCAATAATATACTCATATAGATACTCATACACTCTTTTATAAAATAGAGTACTTTCTGTGGAGGTCTCTTTGCTACATTCTTGAGTCTCTCTTGACTCTCTTTCTTTCTCTTGAGTCTCTGTTGACTCTCTTTCATTATCTTGAGTCTCTTTTGACTCTATTTCTTGAGTCTCTATTGACTCTCTTCTTTCTCTTTACTCGTAGACGGCTTAGGGTTTCACCGAAGCGTGAATTACCCCATCGGGAATGGCATAAATCCGACCCAATATCTCCTACCGTCTATGGAACCAATCTCGTGGTTCAAACTCTGTGGAATCAGGTATCGAACTATTAGTGTGCACACCCCCTGACCAGGATTCCAAGCCTGGCGGGAAGTTTCCAACCTCGTAACGTGGGAATACGCCGCGTTATATATACTGGGACCGCAATGTCCATAAATATCTCCCGAGAGGACATAGTCCAAACGGTATCCTCCAAAACCTCACTGATATAGATAATACATAAATATATCTCTCATGCATCAATCTCATGCATGCAAACAACTCTACTACTTCTCAATGCATCAAAGAATGATGTACCACATGCTTATGGTTTTTGAAAGTATTCTTGGGCTCACGTTGGCCCCTTATGCATTTTTAAAATATGACACATGTGAAATGCCAAAATGCTCTATAACATGCTTCTAAATCATGTATAAAATATCATGAAGTACTTAAGAATAAAATGTCATGCTCGGTTTGCAACATAGCAAATTCTATACATTCTATCAACAAAATATGCTTCACTTCTCATTGATCAAATATCTCAATCTAGTCATGCTTTCATAATAAATCGTATTCTCAAATGATCATGCTTCTTTACTCAATAAAAACATCATCAGATCACATAGTCAAATAATTCTTCATACACAGTAACTTAACAAATATATACTCTGTGTAGCAATTCTTCACAAATTCCTTCATAACATACTCGTTTTAAATCCAAATTCAACGAAATCAAAGCCAAAACGTGCGTCGAGACGATCCCGAAGAGCCGAGCCACAAGGGCCCGTAACACTCGACCCGAAACGACACGTAGCTGAGCCACAAGGGCCCGGCCACTACACGAGCAAACACCAACGGAGCACTCAACACAAAACTTTAGCATTTCTAAACATTTTTATCTTTATAACAATGACTTCACAGAGTCAAAAAGAGATTAGGAAATCATGGGGTTATACACTTTGTAGATCAAAAGTTCTTGGTAAAATCTTTTCTAGGGATACATAGTATTTCCCACAATATACCATGTTACTACGTACTTTTAGGAAAATAATAGAATAAGTTCCAAATATCTTTGTGATCAAATATATATCTCATACATAGTTATATATGTATAAATTCTCAAATTCAAGTATAACATTCCCCAAAAACATATATACTCATATATATAATTCTTGAAATAGAGCTTTCTTGGCAAATCATAGCTTTTGGTAGATCAAAATCCTTCTCAACATATTTATGATTTTTCTTAGGAATATACTTTTGTATATGAATAATCCTTCAAGCCTAAGTAATATAATAAATACTGTAAGATAATTACTTAAAGGTTGAAGTAGTTCAAGTGGAAGGAATTCAAATTAGTAATTAAGAGGTTAGAGGTTCAAATCCCTCTTTAAACAATTTTAATCCCTGGCCGAACGAGTAGCACATTGGTTCTCTAACCAGTGTGCTACTCTTAGTAACAACCGGCGGGCCTCCGTTACTAAGCCCTGTAGCCGGCGGGCCTTTGGTAGCGGATCTCTTGTAGGTCCGTTGGCTTGTTCTACTCAAACTCAACAAAATTTCACAGCATATTTTCATCATTCTAAACACTCAAAATGCAAATAATAATAAGTTTGGGAATCCATGGGTTATACCTTGAGCACTCTTGATCTAGCCAACACCATTATTAAGCTCTTCTTCTTCACCCTTCATCTTCTTCCACCATCTCCAACACTCAAGCAACCACAACAACCCAAAAACACATCTAAGCTTAGAAATCTCATCTTAAAGACAAGCTAAGAGGAATAGAAAAGGGAGGAAGAATAGAGGAGCTTACCCAAACTTGAATCTCGAGTCTTGAACTTAGCCTTTGCTAGAAGGAGCTCTAAAATGAAGAAGATGAAGATGATAAGGAGAGGGAGAGGGTCACAAGAGAAATGAGAGAGAAGATGCTGATTTCTTTTTGAGTGAATAGTGCAACAAGGGGAAAATGCTAGCTCTTATAGTTAGGGTTTTAGGGGTAGAAATGTAAAAAAAATTATAGGGTTCACCTTGCATCATGAACCATAGTCTAGAAAGATAATTTTCGAATAACTTGGGGTCAAAATGTATTTTTCCAAAAAGATTTCCAAACAAACACTTGGTTCAGATTTCTCCCGGTCTCACTCAGATTGGTTTCTCAGTTTAAATCTTGGTACGCGAAGTATCCGAAAACTTAGGATTTTAAAGTTAAAATAAATCCTGATGTTGAATTTACTTAAAAGTGGCTCAAAATAATTTATTCAACACCAATTTCATCGCAAAAATTTTTACGGAATGGAAAATCGCTATTTCAGAATTTCTTAGAATTTGGATTTATGAAATTAAATTTTGGGTTGTTACAGTGACGGTCCCCGGAGGTAAAAGGTTGGACTCAGAAGTACAGGGTGGCACTAGGAGGTAACGGTTGGAACCATGATAAGGCCGGGGGTAGCCATAAGGTTGGAAGTTGAAAGTGGAATGTGGTACTGGGTACCATGAATCTTGTGACATGAATGTGTGTCATTGTGTGATTGTATGATTCCCTTGCTTATGAGCATGTCTTGATGTATTCTACCTTGTGAATGGTAGGGTGCATCCTGAGTTTGTTGTCTATTATGTTCGTGTTCTTGTTGTTGTTATGAGGTTGATGATCCTCGTCTTTATTGAGAGTGTAATGGTCTTCGATGTTGACTTCCTTCTTTGGTTTTAAAATGATATATATGGTATTCCTCAGTTTCAAATGGCTTTGATTATATCTATCTATACTATGCTATTTAACGCGTATTGATGGGTTACCAGCAATATTCGCCAACCGGGTGTTATCCCCATGTTTTATAGGTTTTGAGTAGATGCCGAGCGCGCTAGATGTGGACGCTAGATAGAGTAGCTACCATGTAGACGTTTATCTTTTGTTGGCCTGTGAACCTAGATTAGTGTCCTATGTGCCTAGACTAGTGGCATGTGTGCCTAGACTTATGCTGTTTGATGACTTTGATAGTTTTACCCTGTGCACCCATGGTTTATGGGTGTAGCATAACATCTTTCTGATTTTAATTAGCTTCTGCTGTTGATTGTCTTAGTGATTAGTTGTCTATCGTCTGAATTTAAGTTTTTAAAAAGTTGGTAAAATCGGGGGTGTTACAGAGCCTAGGTTTGAGCCTAGGATGTTAAGCGTTGGACTTTAAGAACCTAAGTTGAGCTTAGGTTAGTACTTGTAAGTTGAGACTCTAATATGTTTGGAAGTGGTGCGATTGATTTACAGTTTCTCGTTGAAGGGGCTAGGTCGGAGATGAGTTCAAGAATCAAGTGCTTAGCTTTTGGAGCTCGGTTAAAGGTATAACCCCATGGATTCCAACCTCTTTTTGACTCTGTGAGGTCACTGTTATGTAAATAGAAATGTGTAGAAATGCTAGAGTATTGTGTGTTTGAGTGCTCCGTTTGTGGGTACCTGTGCAGTAGCCGGGCCCTTGTGGCTCAGCTACGTGTCGTTGCGGACCAGGTGTCACGGGCCCTTGTGGCTCGGTACCTCGGGGCCGTCTTGACGCACGGTTGGGCTTTGATTTCGTTAAATTTGGATTATGAATGAGCATGTTATAGTAGAAATTATGTTGGAATGTTTCACAGAAATGTTGTCTGAGTTCTCGGTTTTGGGATTTTGCTTATCTTGCCTTCCTGATGTTATTTGTGTATTGAATAGAGAAGCATGAACACTTTGTGAATAAGTATTATTAGAAAAGTATGACTAGAATGTGTTGTATGTTCAATGGAAATTGAGGAATATTTTGATAGTTGAAATATACAGAGTTTGATATGTTGCAAACCAAGCATGTTGTTGTGTTCTTGAGAGATCACTGTGATATTTAATTTGAAGCATGTTGTACAGTAAATTGCATTCCATGTAAATCTTGTTTTAAAAGTGCATAAGTGGCCAACGTGAGTCTAAGTATTATTTTTCAAAAATCTCATTCCATGTAGAGCATCTTTATCTTGTCTTTGAGAATGAATTGAAAAGTATGTGCATGTCTTTTGCATAAGTTAAGTGTTGCATATATGAGATGCATGAGCGATATATCTATATATATCTATCAGTGAGGTTTTGGAGGACTCGTTTGGACTATGTCCTGTCGGATGAATGTTATGGACATTGCGGTCCCAGTACATGTAACGCGGTGTATTCCCACGTTACGAGGTTGGAAACTGCCCGCCAGGCTTGGAATATAATCCTGGTTAAGGGGGTGTGCACGCTAAAAGTTCGATACCTGATTCCACAGAGTTTGAGCATAGAACCAAGAGAGTGGTTCGGTGGACGAGATGAGTATTAGGCCGGCTAGACGCCGTGCCCGGATAGGTTCATTCACGATATGGTGAAGTTCCTACCTCGTCCATTTGCAAAGAAAGGGAGTCATTGCGACTCTAAGAAAAGAAAGAAAGAAAGAAAGAAAGCGAGTCATTGCGACTCTAAGAAAAGAAAGAAAGTAACCGAGTCCTTGTGGCTCTAAGAAACCTCCACAGAAAAGTATTCTATTTTTACAAGTGAGTGTATGAGTATACTTATAGTATTGCACGAGATTGCATAATGAGAACGTTTGCACGAGATTGCATTTGAGTATAGTTTTGCACTAGATTGCATATGAGAATGTTTAACCGAGATTGTATATCGAGCATTATTGCTTTAGTTGCATTTTGATGTCTTACATATCCAGCTTGCATGATGTGAATTTGAAAGCATGAAGATAATTTCTTATGGGTTGTTAGTATGAATATGACTGATAGCATGAGTTAGTTATGATGAGATTTGTTATGAGAAATATGTGTTGGTATATTTATGTTGTTGAGTTATTTATATTTGAAGCACGCATGTTGATATTATAGGTTGCGAGCATTTAGAAAACCTGTGATGTATGTTAAAGTTGTCTGAGTGTCGAGATTGCTTGATTAGAGTTTGTGAACAAATGTTTTTCCAAAGTATATACTGTAGTACTTTACAGGGTTGAGTGTGGTTATACTAAGCTTCGTGCTAACGTGTGTTTTCCTACTTGTCTATGTGTTGTTTTGTAAAACCCTTTTCAGGTGGGCCCAGCGTTTGAGAGATGATCGAGTTAGACTAGCTTAGTAGATCTAGTAGTATAAACTCTGATTATTTATTATGATGTTTATTTTGATGGATTGTAGACTTATGATGTTCAAGTTTGATGTTAGACATCGGGGTGTTTTTCCCCAAATGACTTTAAGTTAAGTAATTCGATTGTTAGTTTGGTTTAATGTTTTAGTTCCATCCTTAGCCTGTGCAATCACCGTGGAGAGGTGGTTGTGGCGGTGACATTCCCACTAGTTTGTTAATTAAGTTTGATTTTCCGCTGCTTAGTTTATCTTAAATTGGTTTTAGAATTGTAATTAAGTTTAAGAAAAGTGG
Source organism: Ipomoea nil (assembly GCF_001879475.1). Classification (NCBI taxonomy): domain Eukaryota; kingdom Viridiplantae; phylum Streptophyta; class Magnoliopsida; order Solanales; family Convolvulaceae; genus Ipomoea; species Ipomoea nil. The sequence goes on from NW_017617084.1 coordinate 116,015, forward strand.
GGTGTTACAGTTGGATCTCGACCTTGTCATGGTAGCTGATCGCGGTGGATCAAAGGATAAAGAACACGCTTGAGCTGGTACAGCAGCTCTCAACAAGAGCACCAATGATGGATTTAATTAACCCGGGGTGGCCCGAATTATTAAACCCGGATAAGAACGTAATGTATGAATAACACGAAATGATGTCGTAAAGGTCGCGGCGACCGTATGTCATATTAAGTGCCGTAAATTGGCCATTACAAGGATCTCGTTAAGACAAATTACATAGAATAGTTCAAAGATAATGAACATGCCTTGTTAGGACAAGGAGGGGACTTTTATACAAGCTAAACCCCCCAACCGCCTCCCCCTAAATCGCGGGGTACACGGCCGAGCCCACCGTGGCCGAGCTCACCTAGCCGACCTCATGTGGCCGAGCTCACCTAGCCGACCTCATGTGGCCGAGCTCACATGGCCGAGCTCATCATGGCCGAGCTCACCTAGCCGACCTCATGTGGGCGAGCTTATATGGCCGAGCTCACATGGCCGACCTCATGTGGCCGAGCTCATATAGGCGAGGCACCTTGGGCCGAGCACGGAGCTCAACCTCCGGACCCCGGGTCCATTTCATACTTCATTGCTCCATTTCCCGAGTCGGTTTATTTCGATCATAATATATTCATCACTTACATTATCCCTAAATTTCCCCAACTTATGCTGATGCTCTAACTCATGAAATAGCCCAAGAAGGTCAATGGTACAACATTCCAAAAGGTACAAACAGAACCAATACTCACTGCAGCCTTGGCCATAGCATGGGCAAGACGGTTCACATCCCTACGAACATGACTAATGGAGCAAAAATCAAAAGAAGCAATTAACTACTTACACTCATGAACTATTAAACCATCATAAGATAAATCACAAACGAATATAGATAATCTAAGAAAAGATCAAGACAGTTCATACGGGTATGTATTTTTCGGTAGCCGGCTATTCTAAGTCAAGATAGGGTCTCTCTACATGGGTAAATTATTGTGTGGACTATGGTCCATACAATATTATGTGGACCATAACAAAAAGTACATTTTTAATATACTAAATGTACATTATTTTTGTACTGAATGTATATTATACAATATAATGTACACTCAGTACAAAAATAATGTACATCCCCTGAATACAATGTATATTATTTTTATTTATACTATGTGCAATAGTATATGAAATATATAATTATATTATATGAGTACGATTGTTAAGGTTGTCAAATATTACTTTCGAATTTTTTCATATAACACAAAATATATATAATAGTAAAAAAAAAATAAGGAAAATTGTAATTTTTATCACTAAGTTATAAGATAATTGTAGAATTCGTCTCTAATTGTTGGTCGTTCTCACTTTTTGTCCTTAAGATATACTCTATAATTGATGTTGCAAACTTCATTCCTTCACTAACAAAATATTAAGGACGAAATTTGCAACGTTAGTATAGATTAGGGACGAAGATTGAGCACAACCTGTTATTAAAAGGATGAAATTTGCGACGTCAATTGTAGCTTAGGGACAAAAAGTGAGCACAACCAACAATTATGGACGGATTCTACAATTACGTACCCTATAACTTAGGGACGAAAATTATAATTTTCCGTAAAAAATATTTACATTTATTTAAATATGCATTGTCACTCTTTTATCAAATACAAATATGTCAATTGTTTGGTCAACAACAATTTTTTTGATAACAAATTGATATTCATTTTACTGATTAATTGAATAAATATTTCAAAACTGAGTGGTCTAATGGTATCCGGGTTGGACTTTCATTTGAAAGGTTGTGAGTTCAAGCCTCAGTGGAGGCGTTATTGATTTTTTGTGTTTCAGTAGGTTGAGAAAGTATATGAACAGATACTACAATGTAATAGGGTCAGTAACATTCAAAAAAAAAAAAAAAATCCAAAATTTAAGGGATGAAGACGAAAACCAATATCGCGAAATAAAGAATCATTATTAATTTTTGTAAATTTCAAAGCTAATCATTTAACCTAGCAAATTAACATCCTAAAATTATAAATAAATAATAAAAATACACATAAGTTATCAATTAATTAATCAACTAATAAAACTAAAACATATATACCTCAAACTTAGAGAGTAATGAAACTAAATTAGATACGTAATGTCATCCATTATTGAAATGTTGACAAAATAAATAAGCTAATTAATAAATAAAAATGGCGAATTTGATTATTTGATCTATTTACTTTCACTTAATGAATTTGGACTTCGATATATATATATATATATATATATATATATATATATATATATATATATGTATATATATATATATATTGAGTTCATTTAATATATACATAATAAATTTTAAAAAAATTAGGAGCCAAAATTGTAATTTATCCATATATATATATATATATATATATATATATATATATATATATATATATATATATATAGAGAGAGAGAGAGAGAGAGAGAGAGAAAGAGAGAGAGAGAAAATTACACTTTTGGTCCTATGACTATAGGGGAGGTGGTAATTTCAGTTCGTGACTTTTAAAACTAACAGATTTAGTCCTTTTAGTATGCTTTTTTTTACACATTAAGTCCGTCCGGCCAAATCACAGGCCAAAAGTCACCGGAAATATGTAAATCATTTTTTATTATTTAACTATGAGGATAAATTGGTCATTTCCAAGTCATTTCTTCTTCTTTCTGCTTCGGCTCGCCTTCTTTTTGCACGTCTCACCATCTCTGCGCTAAAATTCTCGAACATCAGTACATCACGACCGACGCTGAGGTTGGTTCCTTGATGAACATCACAATCGGCGCCGCACAGCTATTTGTTCTTCTTCCTGCTCTATTTTCTCTTCCGATACATGAAAATCGAAGCCACCATTACATCCCGTATACTATGTAGCCACGCATTCGGGGACCCGCCGGAAAACGTAGTAATTGGTTTTCTTGGTGCGGTTTCTGTCGGCCGGCCCATCCTCCATAATCTCCGATCGCCGTTCTTCAACCCGTCATCTCCCAGGATGTGGTGGTAAGTATTAGCCAAAAAAGTATTCCCTCTGCTTTTCACCACCAATCAGACTTATAATTCTAAGTTCTTGTGTGCGACATCACAGAAGAACCATCAATTGCAATGGAATAAGAGGATTATGGATGCCATCTCAAAGGACTTTTCCTGGGACGCGGAGTGCTGCGACTTGCATATTTCAGCATATGATTCGGTAATGAACTTGTGAACAGGATTTCTGAAATTAAATTAATTATTTATCAAGCCTTGAGCTGAGGTCGCTGTGTGTATGTGTGAAGCAATCATGTGATTGTAATATATGAAGCAGACAGACAGGTACATGCATGCCCTTCTTTTAGTGTTTTTTGTTTTCTTTTTGAGGATCCATCCATGGCATTGTAGATAAAACGAGAGGCGGGGGACAGGGAAGCCAAACCAGACTGGGGATTATATTATTGTTGCCACTGCAACTCTCTACAAGAAGGAAGAAGAAGAACGAAGAAGTAGGAAGGAGAAGGAAGAAGGAAGAAGAAAGAAGAATCTGAATTGACCATTTTACCCCCCAAATATTTAATAAATTAAGGAATTGTGTTTTTTCGGCCAAAATCCACCGGTGATTTGGCCGGAAGGACTTAATGTGTAAAAAAAAAAAAGCATACTAAAAGGACTAAATCTGTTAGTTTTAAAAGTCACGAACTGAAATTACCACCTCCCCTATAGTCATAGGACCAAAAGTGTAATTTTCTATATATATATATATATATATATATATATATATATATATATATATATATATATAGGGGGTGGGGAGCCAGGGCCCCCTATCCCAAGGGGTAGCTCCGCCCCTGTGGCTAGGGATGGTTACGATCATCGGGATATTTGTGTCTAGGAGCCAAGGGGTATTCCAATAATATTCCAAACAAGAGTAGAACGGTCATTCCCAATCCTCAGCCTAGTACCACTTTTGATAAGATCCTAAGCATCTAATATACTTTTCCAAACATAACCGAGGTTTCGTCAAGGCACGGGGACTTGTCAGAACCCATGGAGAACAAAACAGTTTTTACCTCCTCTTCGGTGAAAGGGCAGAACAGAGCCGCGTTTTTTTCTGGGGTGGCCCGTGCATGAAACATGTCGGATTCCAAGTCGTCAAGGGGAGAGCCACTTCGTGCCACTAGACTACAAGGTCATTGGCAATGTTGCCTTAATTTAATTTCATTCACTTCCTTAATTATTAACTTGTAATGTTTTATTAATTTACCTAGAGAAAAATATAAATTTAAACATTTTAAATTTTACAGTTTAGCAATTTCTATTTAAAAGGCAATTAAACAAGTCAAAAATGTTATCAAACAACGTAGTTATCGTAATATTAGATTTCCATCTTTCTAATTATTAAAATAAAAAATGAAAAAAAAAAAAAAAAAAAAAAAGAAATCTTTAAGCATATTGTGTTGTGTGGAGCATTTAAGATTCAAAGTTATACAAACACTTAAAATACATGAGAAATAACATTTTCAATTTTAAATTATATCCGTAATGTAATTTCCATGTTGCTAAGAGTGTAAATTTACTCTCTCAAATGTTCCTAAGTGGTGTTTTTTAATTTAGCTTAAGTTGTTTATCAATTATTTACCTAACTGTTAGAGTTATGAGGGAGGTTGGTCGAGATCGAGGATTACTATCTACCTTATGATTTTGAATTTGAATTTAGTGGTTTTGGACTATCTTCCGTGCATATAAATACACCTTCCTTGTACACTTTGTATATTATCCAGCAATATAGAACTCTTTCACAGTTAGAGTCCCATTTCGTCGTTTAACTTGGTATCAGAGTAGAGTGATGAAGGGTGACCCACCGGGATTTGGTCACAGTAAGTAGGTGATGCAACAAGTGAAATTTCGCCGTCATCAGAGCCTACACGCACCACCGCACTCGGTAGCTCCGTCACGTGAGCGAGTTTCCGACATCTTCTCCATTCGTCTCGTTCAACTCGCCTTCGTGAGCCCATTCCACTGAGGTATGTTTCATGTTATGGTATGTTGAAGTGTTTTGGGATGTTTGTTGGTGGCACTAGTACAGAAATAGTCATACGCGTCTAAAGTTGCTTGGACGCGTATGTAGGAGACGCAGACTGGTATGTTAAAGTGTTTTGGGAGGTTTTTGGTGGCCAGTTTCCATTAAATTTGCTGCATTGAGGAGGTTGGTGTTTATGGTCGAGGGGAGGACCACAAATTTTGTGTCAACTCCATCTAAATTAATTGATGTGGTCTTGGCACCGATTATGTCCAACTTTAATGAATGAAAATTTTTAGTTTCTATTTAACCTATAATCAAACAAGCTCTATAAGTTTCTATTTAACCTATTCACGATCATTTACTTGCAAATGATGATAATACACTCTGATGACTTATTAGGAGCAACTTTGTAGAACTTGATGCCTAAAAACTAAAAGATTATATTTTAATTCTTTATCATCTTAAGAAATTATTTTTCAAAAAATGTAAAATTGCATGTGGTACTGTAACTTGCATACGAATGTAATCTTCGTAGTTGACATATACTTTACATTATTTTACTTCTAACTGTAATACAATTAAATATAATGGAAGCGAAATGAATAATTTGTCAGGCTAATTCAAGCATCATTTTTATTTTAGCTTTTTTAAAAATTAAAAAAAAAAAAAAAACAAAAAAAAAAAATTAACTTTAGTTTAAAACTATAAGTTTTTTTTTTACTATAAAGGAAGCTTTATTTCCTACATTTGAGTGAAACAAACCATGAAACCTCTTTTAACACAAACTGTGTTACGTGGTTATTACTAAATATATAAATATAAGCTGAAAGCAAGAGATTACAAAATATATATTTACTTCCACAGTACTCACAAAGTTATGAAGCGTGTTGCTTCCTTATTTTTAAATTCTAAGAAACTCAAGATTTTAAATGTTATTCCTTTTAAAAATATTTCATTTTTGGTAATATAACTATTGAGGTCTTAGCTTGTTAATTGCACTCTACAAGTTTCGGAGGGCTAACCTCTGCGAGAATAGCAACCTACAAGCTAAGGCATGTGCTGATGTGCATATGGAGGTTGTTCTGGCGCTACGTTACTATACTCAAGGCAATCGACGATGCAGTTAAAGGATGGAGTCGAGACGTCATTTCCATTTTGATTAGGATGACTTCTGGATTCTAGACTGACTTCCTGGCCGATCTTATGTTCTGCCGAAAACGATGGACTGGATCCCTATACTGTCACCAATAATACTGCCCCTGCAGGATCTTCACCGTCGCGGCTTAGACGATGGATATGAAATTCGAATCCACCGTGGTCCTCACAAACGGAATGTCGTTTAAGGTACACTTTGACTCATGTGTTGAAAAAAATAGATAAATTGGCATAAAATGACATTTAAGTAGGTATTTTGTGGTACAAATATCAGTAGGGTTCACTTCCGATTTTGGTCGGATCAAAGTGGATTCGGGTTCTTCGTAGTGAGACGAAGAGATTGATATATTGTACGCTCAAAACGGATAATGGGTGAATGAGATATTGATTCTCAAAGTAGACCCACTGGAGTTGGAAAATGAAGGAAAAAGTTGAAGCTTTTGTCCCACATTGGTTTGGGAAGTAGATTTGCACTATTATTTATACAAGAGCTCTTACAAGGTTTATTGAATTGTATAGCATAAAGTCCCTCTCTTGAACTCAAAGTAAGCTTGAAAAAGCTATGGTATACGTCAGTTCAAAAAATTTGCTTTTATAACGATTCGTTGAAACTCGTGCTAACCACTAATCGAATCATCCACCCTTTCCTTCCCAAATATTAGCCTATATTTTTTATATAATAATGATTTTTTCGTAGGATTATTATTTTTGGGTTTTACCACCTTATTACCCAACATCATGCACATAGTTTCAACGTGTAAATACTTGGTTCGCACATAGGAATCGGAATCGGAATGGGTATCAAATACTTGGTAATGGTAATGGATTTTGGTGAAAGTATTTAACATGTTTGGTAGTAGGGTGGAATGAGAATGGTTACTAATAGTAGTGCTTGAGAATGAATAAGGAAATCAAACCCTTATTTTGTTTGGGTATGGGTTTTTCAATTCATGGGGTATTCAAAACCCATAATAGTGTTTTAAAAACCTATCAACCAAACAATAACAATCACTTTCATACCCATTCTTATGGGCAAAACTCATCAACCAAACACACTCTTACTGTTCTGTCAGGGAATCGCCATTAGTTTCTGGCTTTCTAGTTATATATTATCCAAATAATAGCTTAGCTTCTCTCTCATGTTTGCAGAAAATGTTGCTAGGGATCCCACATTAACATGTGTCTACCAATGGAGGAGAAAGAAAAGAAAAGAAGTAGAAGACTAAAATGCCCTTATTATTTTACCCAATAAAATTTTTTGGTGAGTTTTATTCGACAATTTGACTGGAGCGATTGAAGTTAAGAAAAATTAAATAATTAAGGTACTAAATTGACAATTTTCAATTCATGGGGTATTTAAAACCCATAATAGTGTTTTAAAAACCTATCAACCAAACAATAACAATCACTTTTATACCCATTCTTATGGGCAAAACTCATCAACCAAACACACTCTTACTGTTCTGTCAGGGAATCGCCATTAGTTTCTGGCTTTCTAGCTATATATTATCCTAATAATAGCTTAGCTTCTCTCTCATGTTTGCAGAAAATGTTGCTAGGGATCCCACCTTAACATGTGTCTACCAATGGAGGAGAAAGAAAAGAAAATAAGTATAAGACTAAAATGCTCTTATTATTTTACCCAATAAAATATTTCGGTGAGTTTTATTCGACAATTTGACTGGAGCGATTGAAGTTAAGAAAAATTAAATAATTAAGGTACTAAATTGACAATTTTCAATTCATGGGGTATTCAAAATCCATAATAGTGTTTTAAAAACCTATCAACCAAACAATAACAATCACTTTCATACCCATTCTTATGGGCAAAACTCATCAACCAAACACACTCTTACTGTTCTGTCAGGGAATCGCCATTAGTTTCTGGCTTTCTAGTTATATATTATCCTAATAATAGCTTAGCTTTTCTGGCTTTCTAGTTATATATTATCCTAATAATAGCTTAGCTTCTCTCTCATGTTTGCAGAAAATGTTGCTAGGGATCCCACCTTAACATTATTCCAAAGGCTGAACCCCAACCTTAAGGGCCCCCCACACACCGGCCCCAACATGAACCATAGAGGCTAGACCGGTGCTCACTGCGCACAAGGAGCCCCCCTCACTTTGCTAGACCGGTGCTCACTGCGCACAAGGAGCCCCCCTCACTTTGAGAGGTTGCTCCCACACTGCCGCTGGTGAGACTCGATCCCTGGTCATTATTCCAAAGTTTCACCTCTATGACCAATTGAGCTACCCATGCGGGCGGATCCCACCTTAACATGTGTCTACCAATGGAGGAGAAAGAAAAGAAAAGAAGTAGAAGACTAAAATGCCCTTATTATTTTACCCAATAAAATTTTTAGGTGAGTTTTATTCGACAATTTGACTGGAGCGATTGAAGTTAAGAAAAATTAAATAATTAAGGTACTAAATTGACAATTTTAAAACTTCTGAACTGAAATTTACAAGATCACAATTTTTTGTTAAAGCAATTGGCCCCAATTTTAGCTAAGCAATTAGCAACATCAGAAATTAGGCCCAAATTATCCATGCAGGCAAATTATTGTGTGGGCCATGGTTGACACAATGTTATGTGTACCATAATAAAAAGTACATTTTTAATATAATAAATGTATATTATATAATATAATGTACACTCAATCCGAAAATAATGTACATTTCCTGAATATAATGTACATTATTTTTGTATTAAATGTACATTATTTTTGTATTGAATGTACATTATTTTACAGTTTAGAAAATATGGTCCACATAACTTGTGTGGACCCCATGGTCGACACAATAATGATTGGTCCATGCGTTGCACAACTAACCTATTGTTGTATATTCAAAAAAAGAGTTAATTACCAAAATGGTCCTTTGACTATAGCGAAATTATCGATTTAGTTTTTGACTATTTTTCTTGATCAATTAAGTCCCTCAATTTTAAAAATCTCAATTAATTTAGTCCTCCGTTTATTTTTTTGTTAGACATCCGTTAACTCGGGGCCAAATTGATAATTTTACTATAGTCAAGGGACCATTTCGGCTATCACATGCATCAAATGCGGTTGGTGCGCCCAGGTGTGATTGTGCGGTTAAATCTGATCCATTGATCTTGGTTAAATCAGCGTCCAAGATTACCAAAAATTATAAATAAAAAAAATGCAGTGGTAATTTGGTAATTTTTGCATCTAGGTCAAATTTAAGGTGCGTGAGTTTTGTACTTTATAAGGTGCGTGAGTTTTGTGCTTAAGGTGCATGGGTTCTGTGCTTAAGGTGCGTGGGTTGTGTGCTTAATGTGAGTATTTTTTGAAATTTAAGGTGCATTATTTTCCTTCTTAAGGTGCGTGGTTTTTGTGCTTAAGGTGCGTGGGTTTTGTGCTTAATGTGAGTAATTGTTGAAACTTAATATGCGTGATTATCCTTCTTAAGGTGCTTGATTTGTATGCTTTAGATGCGTCAGTTGTGTGAAACTTAAGCTAAGTCATTTTAAAACTTAGTTGCGTGGTTTGTGTTCTTAAGGTGCTTTGTTGTGTGCTTAAGGTGCGTGGTTTGTGTATTTAAGGTGCGTGGTTTGTGTATTTAAGGTGCGTGATTTGTGTTCTTAAGGTGCTTTGTTTGTATGCATAAGGTGCGTGGTTTGTGTACTTAAGGTGCCCTATTTTAATGCTTAAGGTGTGTCAACTGCACAACCGCACGAAAAGCCTATACCCGCATCTAAACCCTTCCATATATATATATATATATATATATATATATATATATATATATATATATATATATATATATATATATATATATATATATATATATGATAGGAATATTTTTGTAATAAAGTTTTGATGAGCCAAATGTAATTTAGATCCCCTTAGTATTTAGGTCTTTAGTACAAGCATCATAATTCAGAATATCAAGTCAGTATGCAAAGAAAAGTCTACTACATGAAGAACAAAATTAATTGGGAGAATTAATTTTGGTCCTACAAGTATTCATTCGGAATTGAAGAACTAAACAATGGCGTTGCAAAGAAAGACCGGATGGGCCTAATGGCGAAATGGTAGAAGTCCTTACACACAACGATCATACCTGAAATCGATCCCCCCCCCCCCCAAAGACTTATTTTTTATAAGCCGGATTTAAAAGAAGGAGCACAATGTTTCAAGAAGAAGCACAATCTCTCTAAAGAAGCACAATCCCTTAAGTCAAACAAGCTCAATGTGCCAAGGTCAAAGAAGCGAGATGCAAAAAGAGCACAATCCTCCAAATCAGAAAAGCACAATGTTCAAGTCAAAGAAGCAAGAAGTGCCAAGTCAAACAAGCAAGATGTGACAAAGAAGAAAGATCAGAAAATTATATAAATTCGAGAAGAATTTATATTGGTACATCTCACATGTCATAAGAATCCAAATTGCCTAAGATATGGTCAGAACGGTGAAAAAATTATGAAGGCATAGATAAAAGATCTTATCCTAGAATTAAATTCTATCAGAAGCACTTATTGCAAAAAGAGACGTTGGAACTTCAAAATATACAAGGAAAATAATATTTTAGAAACAACTTGAAAATCAAGTTGAAATAAAATATTATCTTGTCGGGCAAGTTGACAATCAAATCATATTGAAGACCTACCATTGTCAACAATATCAGGCTATGAAGATTCAAAATTCAAATATCAAATTATCCCACTCCAACGGATATATTTGGTTATCTATAAAAAAAGGCCATGAAAACTTGAAGAAAGCATAGAGGTGAATACAAAAAAGGAAGACGTGAATACACACGAGATAACACAAGTGCAAGTGCTCAAATATCCATTAGAGACTTAGTCTGAATAGTCTAAAAATAGTTGGAGAGAGATACAATTACCTTTGTATTTGTAATTGTCAAAAGAGTATAGCTGTGTGCAAAATACTCTAGTGAGTGTAGCTGTGTGCAAAATACTCGTGATTGCTAAGTGTAGCTGTGTGCAAAACACTTAGTTGGCGTTGAGTATAGCTGTGTGCGAAATACTCAAAGTTGAGTGTAGCTGTGTGCGAGAAACTCAGAGTTGGGTGTAGCTGTGTGCAAGACATCCGGAAGAAGTGCTTGTGTAACACTTATTCACTATTGTAACTGTGTGTGGAAAATAGTGAATTACTCCTAGAAGTGAATGGAGTAAAGTGGACTAGGAAGATTACGCCACTTCCGAACCACTATAAAAAACCTCTCTCATTTACATACTGCACTTACATAATTTATCTATCTATCTATTTTACATGACTAATCCGTTTACTATTCACTGTTAATCTTAATCTTTCGGGTTTAGCATGTTTTCACGTATGCATGTAACTCAAACTTTTCGAGCTTAACTCTTGAATTATTCTAAGCAAGTTTGACGTGTTGCATGTAACGTTTATCATATGATCGACGTGATAGATATCTTATTTATAGTCTTGAATATTATTGTTACATATTGAGTGAACCATCTACTTTAAATATTCAAGATATTCATGTCATCCTCACACCTCATCTGAGCATTAATTCCACATGTGCATGTGATTCAAATTATCAATTGGGCATAACTCTTTACATACATTTATTCCGCTGTGCAGTTCAAGCTTACTCTATTTACTTGTTACTTAGAGTTGGAGTTACCAAAGAGTTATTTATCTAGAAAAAGCTTGAAAGTCTATTCACCCCCCCCCCCCATCTAGACTTTCACCACCCTATCGGGACCAACAATTGGTATCAGAGCAGTTGTCTATTTGAGTTAACCTTGACTGCTAGACTGATCTCGAAAAATCAAGATGATGAAAAGAGATATGGCTCTTGCCCAAAATCTACTGTTTTCCTTAGAAAAATTTGATGATTGGAAAATTCGCATGCAGGTACATCTATCCGCATTACTTGATGAAATGTGGAAAGTGGTCACGAGTGGTCCTATTGAGATTTTACAAGTCAACACTTCATCCGTACAAACAAGTGACATTCAACAATACATTCCAAAGCCGAAAGCGGAATAGTCTCGTGAAGATAGAACAAGAAATAACTTGGATAATATTGCCAAAGATATTTTGTTTAAATCTATCGATGACACGATATTTCCAAAAGTTCGAAAATGTCAATCCGCAAAGGAAGTTTGGGAAACGCTCATTCAAATTGGTGAAGGAGACGAGCAAGAAAAGGATAATAAGCTCACCATAGCATTAAAGAAATTCGAGGATTTCAAAATGCTAAACAGCGAGAATATTACCGACATGGAAACAAGATTTGCTAAAATCTTAGGAGAGATTAATGATCTTGGAAAAGATATTAATCAAAAGGAAATTTCGCTCAAAGTTCTACATGGGACATGAAGGTCACGACCATGAGAGATCATAGGGATCTAAAAACCCTATCGACCGATAAGCTCTTTAGTGATCTAAAAGCTTATGAATTTGAGATGAAAACAAGATTAGAGGAAGATCATGAAGAGAAGAACAACGCACTCGTAGCTGAGCAACCATCAACTTCAAGGTCAGTACAAAATGTTGAATTATTGCCTAATGATCAATTTGCTCTCTTTATCAAGAAATTTAGGAAATTCATGAAGAGAAGCAACTACAAGAAAAATCCACAAGGAAAATCGTGGAATGCAACAAAGAATTCGAAGAAAGAAATGGTTGAGGAAGATTCAAATTTGTGTTACAATTGTAGAAAGCCTGGACATTTCGCAGCAAGTTGTCCACACCCCAAGGTAAGTAAAAGTCAATACACAAATACTTCTAACTCTCAACAGGAAGAATTCAAGACCAAAGATAAAAGATTTACAAAGGAGAGAAGAAAAGCACTTATTAGTGACCCACTTGAGACAAGTGAGTCAGAAGAATCTTCAAGTGATGAAAGTGACACCTCAAAAGATGACAATGCCATGTTTTGCATGAGTATCTCCAACAACTCATCCTACGAGGACATGTGTCTTATGGCAAATGAAAATGAAGAAAATGAGGTAACATCCAATTCTTATGACTCTGTAAATTCTTCATTCTCTAGAGAGTCCTTCTTTCACTTAATGAAAAACTGTCAAACCGTAATGGACACTCACTCTCAACTCAAAGAGCGCAATAATCTTTTGATTCTTGAAAAACATGAATTAAATGAAAAATTGCAAAATGCTCTACTTGAAGTGAAAGACTTGAAAGATAAAATTATTTGTCTTCAAGAAGAGTGTAAATCAAGGGAAGTGAGAGAACACAACCTTAGAGAGGTTATAGCAACATTTACACATTCATCCAAAATAATGGACAAAATGGTAAATATGCAAAAACCCTCAAGTGATAAAATCGGACTTGGTTATGATCCATCGTGTTCTCAAGCCTCCGAGAAATTGACCAATTCTACTACTACTTTAAATAATAAAGTCCAAGTAGTAAAATTTGTAAAAGGTCAAGAAAGCACAGTGAGACAAGGAATTGGTTATCAAACTAATGTCAAAATTAATGGTGTTAGGCCGAAGCCTCAAAGAAACAATATTTCGCCTAAGCAGTATATAAAAAGACAAAAGTTTGTTCCTAAATGGAAACACATCAATAAGTCTAGTGCACAAAGCCCTCATAGGAAAATGGGAAGAAATCCGAGAATTGGGGCAGGGAGATTTTATCCCTCTGAACAAGATTGGTTTGATGATATTAAACCATGGACTAAGTCCAGATTTAATACCTATCATAGGCTCAAACAATCTACTTCCCAAGTGCCAAAGAATCGAGTCAATTTTCAAAAACCGGCACAAAAAATGTTTTCTAAAATTAAATATGATTATAATGTGTTTAATGGTTACCAATCACCTAAACTTAGATCAGTGAGTACAAGGTGGATTTGGGTACCAAAAATGACTAACACCCAAGGACCCAAATCAAGTTGGGTACCTAAAAATGTGTAATTTATTTGCAGGAAATTTGGTACATCGACAGTGGATGTTCTAGACACATGACTGAAAATAAATCTAGTCTTGTGAATTTTAAAAATATCGAAGGACCAAAAGTCATATTCGGTGAAAATGAACGATACGGCATAACCAAAGGAATTGGTACAATATTTCGCAATGGTTTAAGAATTGAAGATGTATCCTTTGTTGAAGGTCTAAAATTCAACTTGTTAAGTACAAGCCAATTTTGTGACAAAGGATATCTAGTAGAATTCTTCAAAGACAAATGTCAAGTGAAGGATAATTCATCGGGAGAAGTTGTGCTCGAAGGAGTAAGAAAGAAAAATATGTATGTGGTGGATTGGAACACGACTAAAGAATCAGTATGTCTATTAGCAAACAACTCACACGCAACAAGTTGGGAATGGCATAGGAAGTTGAACCATCTAAACTTCAAGACTATCAACAAGCTAGCAAGAAACAAACTCGTTGAAGGTCTACCCGACATCGCTTACAAGAAAGATCAAATATGTGATGCTTGCCAAAGAGGAAAGCAAATCAAGTCATCATTCAAATCCAAAGCTCAAGAATCTACAACAAGACCGCTAAGTCTACTACACATGCATCTATTCGGTCCAGTAGACCCTGTAAGTCTAAGTGGTAATAAATATACACTAGTTGTTGTTGATGATTTTTCTAGGTATGGACAATATTTCTCAAGAAGAAAAATGAAGTGGAGCAAAAGTTTCCAGAACTACTTAAGATGCTACAAAACGAGAAAGACTTGAATATTGCAAAAATCCGAACTGATCGTGGAACTGGGTTCGTGAATCAAGTAATCCAAACTTATTTCAATTCTCAAGGAATATTACATCAATTATCTGCCGCACGTACACCACAACAAAATGGTGTAGCCGAAAGAAGAAATAGAACGCTAAAAGAAGCCGCACGAGTAATGATTACGTCAGCCGAGCTACCTAAAAGATATTAGGCTGAAGCAATCAACACCGCATGTTATACGCAAAATCGAAGCTTGATACACAAGTCTTACAATAAGACTCCGTACGAGTTATGGAAAAGGAGAAAACCTAAACTCAACTATTTCCATACTTTTGGTATCAAATGTTTTATTCTTAATAATGGTAAAACATATCTAAAGACTTTTGATGAGCGTGTAGATGAAAGAATATTTTTGGGATATTCATCTACCAGCAAAGCATTCAGAGTATTGAACAAGAAATCAATGGTGGTAGAAGAATCAATTCATATTACATTTGATGAAGCTCATAAAAAGGAAACCCAGAGCAACAAAAATGATCAGAAAAGTTGTCAAGTTGAAAAATCATTTAATGATATTGACATATCTTTTAAGAATCAAATTAAACAGGGTATGGAACAATTGGACATTGATTGCAATAGCGAAGGACACGTGGAAGTAAATGAAGATCCACACGTGGGAAATCAAAATTCTCATGCAGAAGCACAAGTTGGAGAACAATCTGATGAGCAAAATGTGTCTACCTCCAACTTACCTACTGAGTAAGGAAACGTGGAAAACCCATGCAATCTACAACCTGACTTGAGATGGCTCAAAAATCACCCTCCAGAGCTAGTAATTGGAGATCCACGAGAAGGAGTGAAAACAAGGTCCTCAACTATAGATGCTTTATTTTCTTGTTTTCTTTCTCAGGTGGAGCCCACAAGCATTGAAGAAGCTCTAAGTGATCCAGACTGGATTAATGCAATGCAAGAAGAGCTTGATCAATTTAAAAGAAATGACGTATGGGAATTAGTTCCAAGACCTGAAAATTATAATGTAATTGGAACAAAATGGGTCTTCCGGAACAAAGCCAATGAAGAAGGAATTGTTGTTCGAAATATAGCAAGATTAGTGGCAAAAGGATATTCACAAGAAGAAGGAATAGACTTCGATGAAACATTTGCACCCGTTGCAAGACTAGAAGCCATCAGAATTTTTCTAGCTTATGCCGCATACAAGAATTTCACTGTCTATCAAATGGACGTGAAAAGTGCATTTTTAAATGGCTTACTTGAAGAAGAAGTCTACGTTGAGCAACCACCCGGTTTCGAGGTAAAAGGTGATATTAATAAGGTCTACAGATTAAAGAAGGCGTTATATGGGTTAAAACAAGCACCGAGAGCTTGGTATGACACCCTATCAACGTTCCTAATTAACTGTGGTTTCACAAAACGCCTTGTTGATAAAACCTTGTTTAGAATTCAAGAAAATGATCACATTTTATTGGTACAAATTTATGTTGATGATATTATTTTTGGTAGTACTAATAAAACTTTATGTGAGAAATTTTCCAAGCTAATGCAGAATAAGTTTGAGATGAGCATGATGGGAGAGTTGAATTACTTTCTTGGCTTACAAGTAAAGCAACTCAATGAAGGAATATTCATCAATTAGGCCAAATACACAAAAGATCTTATAAAGAAATTCGGTCAAGATGGAAAATCCTCAATCAAGATCCCGATGAGCACATCTTTACTAGTGGCACAATGTTCAAGTCAAAGAAGCAAGAAGTGCCAAGTCAAACAAGCAAGATGTGACAAAGAAGAAAGATCAGAAAATTATATAAATTCGAAAAGAATTTATATTGGTACATCTCACATGTCACAAGAATCCAAATTGCCTAAGATATGGTCAGAACGGTGAAAAATTTATGAAGGCATGGATAAAAGATCTTATCCTAGAATTAAATTCTATCAGAAGAACTTATTGCAAAAAGAGACGTTGGAACTTCAAAATAGACAAGGAAAATAATATTTTAGAAACAACTTGAAAATCAAGTTGAAATAAAATATTATCTTATCAGGCAAGTTGGCAATCAAATCATATTGAAGACCCACCATTGTCAACAATATCAGGCTATGAAGATTCAAAATTCAAATATCAAATTATCCCACTCCAACGGATATATTTGGTTATCTATAAAAAGGCCATGAAGACTTGAAGAAAGCATAGAGGTGAATATAAAAAAGGAAGACGTGAATACACACGAGAAAATAAGTGCAAGTGCTCAAATATCCATTAGAGACTTAGTCTGAATAGTCTCAAAAATAGTTGGAGAGAGATACAATTACCTTTGTATTTGTAATTGTCAAAAGAGTATAGCTGTGTGCAAAATACTCTAGTGAGTGTAGCTGTGTGCAAAACACTCGTGATTGCTAAGTGTAGCTGTGTGCAAAACACTTAGTTGGCGTTGAGTATAGCTGTGTGCGAAATACTCAAAGTTGAGTGTAGCTGTGTGCGAAACACTCGGAGTTGGGTGTAGCTGTGTGCAAGACATCCGGAAGAAGTGCTTGTGTAGCACTTATTCACTATTGTAATTGTGTGTGGAAAATAGTGAATTACTCCTAGAAGTGAATGGAGTAAAGTGGACTAGGAAGATTACGCCACTTCCGAACCACTATAAAAAGCCTCTCTCATTTACATACTGCACTTACATAATTTATCTATCTATCTATTTTACCTGACTAACCCATTTACTATTCACTGTTAATCTTAATCTTTCAGGTTTAGCATGTTTTCACGTATGCATGTAACTCAAACTTTTCGAGCTTAACTCTTGAATTATTCTAAGCAAGTTTGACGTGTTGCATGTAACATTTATCATACGATCGACGTGATACAATATCTTATTTATAGTCTTGAGTATT
The DNA here is from genome assembly GCF_001879475.1 of Ipomoea nil. Taxonomy (NCBI): domain Eukaryota; kingdom Viridiplantae; phylum Streptophyta; class Magnoliopsida; order Solanales; family Convolvulaceae; genus Ipomoea; species Ipomoea nil. The sequence goes on from NW_017617084.1 coordinate 133,784, forward strand.
ATTGTTACATATTGAGTGAACCATCTCCTTTAAATATTCAAGATATTCATGTCATCCTCACACCTCATCTGAGCATTAATTCCACACGTGCATGTGATTCAAATTATCAATTGGGCATAACTCTTTACATACATTTATTCCGCTGTGCAGTTCAAGCTTACTCTATTTACTTGTTACTTAGATTTGAAGTTACCAAAGAGTTATTTATCGAGAAAAAGCTTGAAAGCCCCCCCCCCCCCCCCCTCTAGACTTTCACCACCCTATCGGGACCAACAATATATATATATATATATATATATATATATATATATATATATATATATATATATACACACTAGTTTTTTACGCGCATTGTGCAATTGAGATAATGCCCAATATTTTTCTTAAATAAGTATTTCAAAGTATATCAAGGCAAGATTATATTGGAATTGTTCATGCATAGATAATTGAATATATGTTGAATTTGCGTATTGAAATTGGTAATTCTAAGTTTACAAATGCAAGATAATATAGTCAAGATTGATTATAATTGTCAATAAAATAATTGTATGGGTATAGTTGAAACCAAATACGGGACATAAGGGAGAGCAAATAAAAATTAAAAAAATAAAATATTAAATATATACTAATATTGTTTGAGGAGATTCCGGTAGTAGGATTTGTGGTTAGAGTTCTATTAAGACTTTAATATTAGAATTAGATTAGATTAATGTTGTAGTTATAATTCTATATTAGACTTTAATATTAGAATTAGACTAACAGTGAATTAACGGTACTTAATGGAAAATTTAACTGATCGGATAATCATATTGTGACACCCCGTAAATCCAAACAGTAATCGAGGATTAATTGAAGAATTAATCCAAGTCTCTTTGCTAATCTATTCCTAAAAATCCTGAAATTTAATAGTCGAGGGACTAGATTTTGACTAGTCACTTAAGTCAAAGGGTTGTACCTTGTGCTTCTTGAGTTGTGCCCTTGTTCCCTTGTCTTTCCAACATTAGTAAGGGTAGGAATGTCTTTCTACCTAAGGATTTTGGTTCAAGCTAACCTAGCAAGACTCTTTCATTTCATTCACCCTTCAACCTAAAACACAAAAACTCTAGCCTCTCTCTAAAATGATTTAGCTTCTTCTTCAAGCTAGAATTTGAGCATCCAAGTCTTGCAAGATTTTCTCCCAAGATTCCTAATTTCTTCATCTTGAGCGTAAGGAATGGTAAGATCCTTGGTTTTTTGGTGTTTCTAACCTCCTTTTAGGTGTCTTTTTTCTAAAGTTAGGATCTTTGTTGTGTTTTGTTATGTGTAAGAAGTTGGTGTGGAAGAGGAGCTCTAGGAAAGGCTTTTGAGGGTGAAAAGCGGAAGTTGTTAGACTACAAAGGTAACCCATGCTTTACAAAACCTATTTTCTTACTTATATGATGATTCTTGACTCCTACTTGTGATTCTTGTGTGATTTGTGAGATTTGATGCATTATCTTGTGGTGATGCATGTTTAGAGCTTGTTCTCTAGGGTTCTTGAATGCCATTGCTTGGCTATTTCTTGGGTTCAAGTCATATTGTTGTTGTGTGTGAGATTTTTGGTGTTTTGGACTTGAACTTGGCCTTATTGTTGAAAATCCCCGAAGGGATATTTTGGAGTACAGGGTGTGTACCCGCGGGTGGAACGGCGGGCAGGGCCCTACCCGCCGCCCCACCCACGGGGAACCAGTGTCCTCGGGTGTGTACCCACGGGTGGAGGTCCACCTTGGCCCCACCCGTGGGGAACGTTATTGGTGATGTTCGGGGATTTGTTCCCTGTGATTCTTTTGTCTCGATATTGATGTTTTGACCTCCCATTGTTTTAATGGGCTATTTGTGAGTCTTCTTGATGTTTCGTATGTCTAGAACGGTATGTAGGAATCCATGTAGGATTTGGTGTCTTGAATCGTGCTAAGGGTCCAACTTTGTGATTCGTTGGGCTAATGTGAGTCTTGAACGTTCTTTGGAACTAATTTTGGTTTACCCGTTTGATAAGCATGCTAGTTTGATGTTGATATACTAGTGTGTGTGGTTTGTTCCTTCGTAATGAGATTGCTAACTTGTGTTGACAATCATTTGGTGTTGGGTTGGAATCCTTTGTTGTTGAGTATGGTCTCATGTCTTAATTGTGATCTCTTGATTGATTCCTATGATATGATCGTATGTAAATCGTTGTACCTTTGTTAATACTTGATTAAGACTATTGTTGAGTCTTAGTCTTCTTGGTAATGATGATGACCTTGTGTGACTATGATTGAGATCGGTGGTTGTATTCGAGCTTTGCTCACATATAGGTGGTTGTGTGAATGAAATTAATGGTACCCTCGTGTACTGAGATGTAGGTGGTAATGTTGGTGTTTGTAGGTGGGGGGATGACGGTTCCCGGAGGCATAAGGTTGGACTCAGAAGTACAGGGTGGCACTAGGAGGTAATGGTTGGAACCGAAATAAGGTCGGGGGTAGTCATAAGGTTGGAACTATGATACTTGTGACATGTAGTTGTCACCATGTGAATGTGTTTTCCTTGTTTATGAGCATGTCTTGATGTATTCTACTTTGTGATCAGTATGATACATCCTGAGTTGTTGTCTCTCATGTTTGTGGTTTTGTTGATGTCGTGAGGGTGATGATCCTCGTTTCTTTTGAGAGTGTTTGATGAGTTTTTGGTGTTGACTTCTCTCTTTGGTTTTGAAATGATATATATTGTATTCCCGTTCCAAATGGTTTTGTTTATATCTATCTATATATGTTATTTAACGCGTATTGATGGGTTACCAGCAATATTCGCTGACCGGGTGTTATCCCTTGATTCTACAGGTTTTGAGTAGATGCTGAGAGCGCTAGATGTGGATCGCTAGATAGAGTAGCTACCATGTTTAGACGTTACCTTTTGTTGGCCTGTGTGCCTAGACATTTACTATTTTTGTTGACTTGTTAGTTTTCCCACCTGTGCACCTATATTTGAGATAGGTGTGGCATAACACTTACCGATTTTATATAGCTTCCGCTTGCTTTATGTCTTGATGATTAGATGTTTTCCTTTGAATTTAAGTTTTAAAAATGTGGTAAAAATCGGGGGTGTTACACATATAATTAAGGATAAATTATGAAATCTCAAGGAAAAATTAAAATCTGAACAATCTGAACTATTCATTTGATTTAATAATTTGACGGTTATTTTTTCTACCCAATGTTTATAATTAAATAAATATTTGAAAGTATATCAATGTAAGATTATATATGAGAAGTTCATCATAAGTAATTTAATGTCTAATTTGTTTATTTAAATATGTAATTCATAGTATATGAATACAATATAATATAGGAGATTCATTATAATTGTTACTAAACTTTTTTTAAATAGTAACCAAGTATTTTTGTTACAAAGGATTCTAATATATTTAATGAATGCACATATATACAAGATCAATGAATGAATCAGCGGTACCACTCCTATAGGTGTTTTGCTCCGTGTTCATTTAGTTCAACCGTTATTGTTGAATAAATTATTATGGATAAAGAAATTCCTAATTTAAGGAATTTAGATGTAGTAAAAATTTAAAAATTTTAATTATAATGCAACCCAAAGATATTGGACGATTGGTAAATATGATGTAACCTAAAGATCAAAATGCTAAAGAAAGTGTTTTGGTTATTCAACAGTTTGAAGCAACAATTTGTTCCAAACCACTGAAAATACAAACATTGCAATTTACAATATTTTCATTTAGCGTTTTTGAGAATGATTTTCCCAAAACACATCTATATTTTTTTAAAAAAAAATTATTATTAAAACTATTATTATTATTATTATTATTATTATTATTATTATTATTATTATTATTATTATTATTATTATTATTATTATTATTATACCCTTAGGTCACTTTAAATGTTAATTTAAACAGTTAATTTTTTCAAATATCTTTTTACCAACCGTTGATATAATTCGCTAGTCAAATCCGCTAACGCTAACGCTAACCGCTAACTACTGATTGTCAAACTAGAACATTGTGAGGTAGTTTCTCACTTCAATTTGTTGGGTGATTTGAATACTCTCTTTGTCAACAAATCCCTAAAGTAGTTAATATGATTGGCTTTATTAATTTAAATTTTTTAAAAAAATTCATGGTATTAATAAAATACTTGGTAAATAAATATATATAACATAATTTTGTATTATAACTTTGATATTTAATTAAAATATAATGCACAAAAAAAGATAATAGACAATGTAGTGAATATAATCAATTGATGAATTTAAATATAAAGAATTTTTACATTGGAGAAAAATAAAGACAATAACTAATGAAATTATTTCTCTTAATTAATTTATTGGTAATGAATAATTTTTTTAATAAAGACAGTGTAGACACATAATTCTAAATTAAAGAAATGCATATGTATTATTTTTTGTTGTAGCTACTAAATTATTATTTAATTTAATAGAAGTAAAATAGAGTACTAATTATGCCAACTTTGATTGTGATGAGGTTCGAACCTAATACAGTTTTTATTGAAATCAATAAGTAAGTTAACGGTAAACCAATAGAAATTAACAGAAAAAATAATATTTAACGGAAAAGTTAACAGATAATCATATTCATTAAGGATAAATTAGGAAATCTCAAAAAAAAATTAAAATCTGATCAATCTGAGTCATTCATTTGATTAAAAAATTTGACCACCATTTTTTCTACCCATTATAGGCCTAACTCTCTTGGGCTCTTATTAGTATACTAGTTTTTTACGCGCATTGCGTGATTGGGATAATGCCCAATATTTTTTTAAATAATTACTTTAAAGTATATCAATGCAAGATTATATTTGAATTGTTCATGCATAGATAATTGAATATTAAATTTGCGTATTTAAATAGGTAATTCTAAGTTTACAAATGAAAGATAATATAGTCAAGATTGATTATAATTGTCAATAAAATAATTGTATAGGTATGGTTGAAATCAAATACGGGACATAACGGAGAGCAAATAAAAATTAGGGCATAAAATATTAAATATATACTAATATTGAAGAGCTAACTACCGATTGCCAAACAAGGACATTGCGAGATAGTTTCCCACTTCAATTTGCTGTGTGATTTGAATACTTTTTTTTTGTCAATAAATCTCCCAGTAGTTAATATGATTGGCTTGATTATATATTTTTTATTTTTTTATTTTTTAAAAACAAGTATTGTTATTATTATTATTATTATTATTATTATTATTATTATTGTTGTTGTTGTTGTTGTTGTTGTTGTTGTTGTTGTTGTTGTTGTTGTTGTTATTATTATTAAAAATATGTGTACCCTTAGATCATTTTACATGTTAATCTAAACAGCTAATTTTTTCAAATATCTTTTTACCAACCGTTGATATAATCGTTGATCAAATCCGGTAATATAATCCGCTAACTGCTGATTGTCAAACAAGGACATTGCGAGATAATTCTCACTTCAATTTGTTGTGTGATTTGAATACTCTCTTTGTCAACAAATTCCTCAAGTAGTAAATATGATTGGCTTTATTAATTATATTTTTTTTAAAACTTTTTTCATGATATTAATAAAATACTTGGTAAATAAATATATAGCATTATTTTGTATTATAACTTTGATATTTAATTAAAAAATAGTGCACAAAAAAGATAGTAGACAATGTAGTGAATATAATCAATTGATGAATTTGAATGTAAAAGAATTTTTTTACATTATTAGAGAAAAATAAAGACAATATAACTAATAAAATTATTTCTGTTAATTAATTTATTGATAATGAATAATTTTTTTTAATAAATACATTGTAGGGACAATATAGCGAATATAATCAATTGATGAATTTGAACGTAAAGAATTTTTAAATTGGAGAAAAATAAAGACAATATAACCAATGAAATTATTTCTCTTATTTAATTTATTGATAATGAATAATTTTTTTTGAATAAAGATATTGTAGACACATAATTCTAAATTAAAGAAATGCATATGTATTATTTTTTGTTGTAGCTACTAAATTATTATTTAATTTAATAAGAGTAAAATAGAGTACTAATTATACCAACTTTGATTGGGATGAGGTTCGAACCTAAGACCTTTCTTATTGAAATCAATGAGTAAGTTAACGGTGAACTAATAGAGATTAACAGAAAAGATAATATTTAACGGAAAAGTTAACGGATAATCATATTCATTAAGGATAAATTAGGAAATCTTAAGGAAAAAATTAAAATCTGATCAATCAGAGCCATTCATTTGATTAAAAAATGTGACCGCCATTTTTCCTACCCATTATAGGCCTAACTCTCTTGGGCTCTTATTAGTATATATATATATATATATATATATATATATATATATATATATATATATATATACACACACACACACACACACGTTCTGGTGCGAATATCCGCCCAGGTGTGAAATGCGAATCAATCAGCGCGCGTCACGTGTCAGTATTCATTGATCGGGTGCACCTACTTTCGCCTGCAAGTGCCTGTAGTTTTTGCCAGCATTCATTGATTGGCTACACCTACTTTCACCTACAAGTGCACCTACTTTCATCTACAAGTGAATGCAATTTTCCCTTGTTAACATTCATTGATCTGAGTTCATTATGTTTGGCATCGTTTGTGTTCTTGCGGGCTGTAGTATCCGTGAAACCACTCGCAAACATTCATGCATCTAGGTGCAACTATTTATAACTATAGGTGCACTTGGTAGTGATGCTCAGTGTAAATTTTACTTGCACCTATAATACATTTTACATGCACTTCGATGTTCAATTATTTACGAAAATGCCACCGTATTTTTTTTAAAATCAATGTTTCTCATTCATTAGATGTGGACACGTAGATGGATATCAGGCATTCGCATATTCGCACCTGAGCGCTCCATTCGCACCAGAGTGCATTTCTAGACCATATATATATATATATATATATATATATATATATATATATATATATATATATATATATATATAGGGATGCACTCAGGTGCGAATAAGTGCCCAGGAGGGAATATGCGAACGAATCAGCGTGTGACACGTGTCCAGATCTAATAGATTAAAAAAAAACGCGGTGACATTTTCGTATATAATTGAACATTGAAGTGCAAGTAAAATCACTTACAAGTGCACATACTTTCACCTATAAGTGCATATAATTTTGTCTTGTTAACATTCACTTCCCGCAAACATTCATTACTTATAACTATAGGTGCAACTACTTTCACCTATGAGTGAATTTAATTGTTTCTTGTTAACATTCACTTCCCGTAAACATTCATGCACCTCGGTGCACCTACTTATAACTATAGGTGCAGCTACTTATAACTATACATGCAACTACTTATATCTATAGGTGCAACTACTTATAACTATAGTTGCAACAACTTATAACTATAGGTGCACTTAGTATTGATGCTCAATGTAAATTTTTACTTGCACGTATAATATATTTTAAATGCGCTTGTAATACATTTAACTTGCACTTCGATGTTCAATTATTTACGAAAATACCACCATATTTTTTTAATCCATTAGATCTGGACACGTGCCGCGCGCTGATTCGTTCGCATATTCCCTCCTTGGCGCTTCATTCGCACCTGAGTGGAATTATATATATATATATATATATATATATATATATATATATATATATATATATATATATATATTTAAGATCATATGAGAACACCTGCTTAGGTGAGAACGTGAGAACAAATCGTGTGCATCCATCTAATATTTTTTAATGGTCTAGATTAGATAAAGTGTGTGCGAAAGCGCATTAAATGTGTGCAAACGCGATTAAGTGTGTTTGCACACATTTAATGCGCGTTCGCACACACTTAATCTAATCTATACCTTTAAAAAATATTAGATGAATGCACATGATGTGTTCTCATGTTCTCACCTAAGCACATGTTCTCACTGGAACCCTACCCTATATATATATATATATATATATAGGGAAGCATTCACATGCAAACCCCCTTAAAATACAAACTTGAGGACAAAATATAGCCTTAGGATGTGTTTAGATGGATGGATAAGATGCAATGAGACTAATTAATTGAAGATTCTGAATTAGTGAATACAAGGGCAATAATGGGAAACCGTATACAATATAATTAAGGAAAAGAGATATGATCGGCATATAATGCAAGAAATTAGGAGAGCAAGTATAGTACTAATAGAATACACATTAGTAACGCATCTCCAGTGTTCGAAAGTTCCCAGCCGTGCAATAATCCGATCGAAAGTCCTCCGGTCGTGCAATTATCCGCAGCAATCCCAGACACCATGGACGAGACACACCCAAGAAATTGCGACCAAAACCCAGACTACATTGATGGTGAAAACCCAGGTACGTAAGTATTGTAAGTTTTTAATTTTGTTGACTTGTATGTAACCAATATTGCCGCATCCCCTTTTTGTGATTTGTATGTTCATAACTGTTTTTCGGGGGCAAAAGGAATGCGAATTACTGGGAGTCGAGTATTGTGAATCGGGTTAACACAAATCCGCATAAATCAGAACCGTAGGAGAAAGTTTTGAAGAGATTGTGCACACGGCTTGCGGCGTCTGTGCACCCAGCAATGTATATGTACATTCTAGTAACAACAATTACTTGTTTAAACATCTGGTAATGGACCTCTGCCATTCCTCATCTGACACCAAACTGTGCTAAGGCTATGCAAGTTAGATGCAATTAACGCGCGCTGAATGTGCTAAGGCTAAGGAAATTTGATTTAGATTTAATTACGCTTCATGCAATTTAGATTTCATTAACGCTACATGCACCTCCGTAGCTCCACCTGTGCACACACAGTAGGGTGACTGTACACACCCTTGCCGACCTGTCACGTGGGGATATTTGGAAGGGAATGTGTGCATTATTTTCATTTCTTTCTGATTACATTTTCTGTAATACTATCTGAAGCATCAGTGACTTACGGAACAAATATCGTTAACGCAATAACCCTTTTGTTTGTATAGCTGAAGACCATAACGTAGAAGGACTAACAGAGTGTGACATGGTTGTATTACCAAAGGGAACAAAACGGTGGTTCCCTATTTGTCCAGATGAAAGCACACCCTATGTCGGCCAACAATTTCAAACATTAGAAGAAGGAATAGAATTCTACCATGCATACGCAACCATTGCCGGGTTTGATATCAGACACACCACGTTGAGAAAGAACAGGGAAGGGAAAGTGACAATAAAACACATTGTATGTTCCCGCGAAGGATTCAATCCCAACACAAAGGATAAAACCGCAAGCACCAACATGAGAAGCAGCACAGGAGTTAAAAAAAGACGACGGGTGTCTAACAGAGTCGGATGTAAAGCCAAGATCGTGATAACCAAGGGCAAAACCAAAGGTTACAAAGTCCATGCCATAGAGCTTCAACACACACACTGCCTATGTTCAGACATCGCAAGACCATTCTTGAAAATAAATAGAAAGCTCGACATTGGACACAAAATCTTCATAGCAAACTGCGCTAGGGAAAATATTGGTTCAACAAAGTCTTGGAGGTTATACAAAGAAATGGTGGGCAGTTTTATCGATATAGGGGCAACATGCGTTGATTTCTGCAATTTTAGACGTGACTTGCTAGCATATATCGCGAGGGCGGATGCACAAATGGTCATAGAAGACATGTTCAAAAACAAGGAGGCGAACCCGGATTTCTATTTTGATTTTGACCTTAATGAAGAGAGGCAACTGTGTAGGCTGTTTTAGACTGATGCAGTATCTCGGAAGAATTTCGCATGCTTCGGGGATGTGATGTCATTCGACGCAACATACAGAACAAACAGGTACACATTACACACATTTAACATGTTGACTTTCAGTAAGTTACTAAAATAGTTGAGTTCATGCACATAAAAATGTTTAAAATCACAGAATGAGAGCACATTATGATCAACTACATGGGTAGCAAAGAAATTGTACACCCACCACATTTCATGCATTAAATGCAACTAATTTATAAATTAAATAGTATCTGGTTATATGTTTTAACACTGGTGATCCAATTTAGAGGGGGGGGGGGGGAATTCTTATCCAAGGCTGAGCGTTGTGTGTGCATGTATATTTATTACAGTGTGCACGGCTTAACACAGTGGGTAAAAAATGGGTATTAGGTCAGCACGTTGTGTGAGTATGTATGTTTTGAAATGTGCGCACGAAAGAATGTAGGGGGGGGGGGAGTAGGAAGTCGGCTAGAATGAAGTGTGTTCATGTATGTTTAATAAGGTGTGCACCATCACACGCTAGGGAAAAAAATGTGTAGCCGGACAGAACGCTGTGAGTGCATGACCGAATATTAATGTGTGCATGAACTAATTCTAGAGCTTTTTCATTAACATTGCAGATACAAGCTCGTCTTCGTACCCTTCACGGGAGTAGATAACCACAAAAGATGCATTACCTTTGGAGCAAGCCTCATTGCGAGAGAAGATGTGCAATCATACACGTGGCTACTGAAAAGCTTTAAAACCGCAATGGGACATACTCCAAGATGTTGTATAACGGATCAAGACCCTGCTTTAAAGGTAGCAGTACCAAACATTATGCCAGAAACAAAACACCGATTCTGCATGTGGCACATAATGTCAAAACTAGGAGACAAGGTGGGAACTGCATTGGCAAACAATAGTGATTTTAAAAAGGCAATCAACAATACAGTATGGGATGAAACAATAAGGGCCCCAGAATTTGAGAGGAGATGGGCAACAGTAATGACAAATTACAACCTTGTCGACCACAGGTGGTTCAGTCAACTATACGAGGCGAAGGAAACATGGATACCCGCTTATTTCCAAGACATATTCATGGGAGGACTACTCAAAACAACATCTCATTCAGAATCAGAAAATAGTTATTTTGGAAAATTCACTAAACACCACAACAGTCTGGTAGAGTTCCTCATGCAATACAACAGGGCCATAGAAGAACAAAGGCATAACCAAAACAAGTTGAACGCGAGGTGTGAAGGTTCATTCCCTGAAACAAAGACCCCTATGGCCATAGAACGCCAAGCTGCTGTAGTATACACCATAGAAATCTTCTACGAGTTCCAAACAGAGTTATGGGAAGGAAGTTTCAATTGTAAAATCACCAACAAGACCATGGACGATGGTGCCCGGAAGTACATTGTGCAAGAAACAGGTAAAAAGCTATTTGAGGTAACGTACCAAGAAACAACTCAAATTACCGAATGCAGCTGCAATAAATTCAATAGAGTAGGAATCCTGTGTAGGCATGTGTTGGCCGTTTTCAAGGACGAAGATGTACAAGAAATACCGGGGAGGTATATTGTTCCTCGCTGGACAAGAGATGCGGATGCACAACCAATGTACGATATAGTGTGGAAGGCAACAAGTAATACGCATGGGGGAAATGAAAGAAGAACCGTTGCCAACAAACTTTGGAATGAATTTTACGATTGCATGGGTTTAGCTAATGGATGGCCAGACCAAATGGAGGCAATGTTGACAACATTGCAACAGCTAAAAGCAACATTACAAAGTGCCACCCAACATTGCAACCCCAGTGCCACCCCCCAATCAGTAATAGAATCAATAGTCAATGTTACCGCACCTAGTGAAATACAAATCAAGACACCCAGTGTAGCAAAGAACAAAGGTAGTGGAAAAAGATTGAAGAGCAACAAAGAAAAAGCATGTGAGAAAAATAAGAAAAAAGTGAGGAAGTGCGCTACCTGCGACAAGCCAGGGCACGACAGCAGAAATTGCATTGAAAACAAAGAACTCCCATAGAAATTGACACGCATGCAGTTGAATAGAATGAAAGACAAATTTATTTTACCATGCATACTTATATGTGTGTGCATGACACACACCCATTATTATTACTGTTATTTTTTTATCTCTAAGAAAATTATTGCTGTTATTAAAAATCTTAAAATTAGTTTTACAAATATTATTATGACTAGGTATTATTGTAAGTAGTAGTATTATTATTAATATGAATCAATAATCACATACGCCTACATGAAATTACTGGAAACCACAATTTTGGAAATTACGCAATGGTATTTAGATATGCATGCATACATATGAACAACTGTGTGCACATGGATTTTTATTTTTTCCCCAATTTCTGCAATCCCTTGGTTCTTATTCTTAGTTCGGTAGTAAATGTTTATGCCGTAATAAAATCACAGGATGAAGATAGAAACAAAATCATTACATAGGGACCCAAAGATGAAGAGAGAAACAAAAAATTTCACTACTGTGAACACTAACACGTACATACCTACCCGAATAAGAATATATATTATAGTACTCGTGCACACATAAGAACACGTACATGCACCCATCACCTGCTACATCTAGAGACAAAACTGAAAATAGTGCCACTTAGTTTGGATCACAGTACTAACCAACATACAGTGGGGCTAACTGACTAATAAAACCAAAAAATGGAAGCTATTTAAAGATCCCACAAGTCAAGGGTACACCGAGTATAGCTACCACAAAAAAAAAAAAAAAAAAAAAAAAAAAAAAAAAAAGAAGCTTAGAAAACCAAACACATGAAGGATGCCTATGAACAACTCGGGGTAGATGCCGCAAACTGATACGCCCGAGATAGGTTCCTACCCTTGTGCAAGTTGAAATCAGAAGTTGCAATCTCCTTGATGTACTGTAACCTCAACTTCTGGAGCATTGAAGTGTCACCTTTGGAAAGCCCACATCTCCAACCCAACACACCCTGCCCAAAGTAAGTCTCCATGTGGCGCATCAGAAACACCCCACAGTCAACCTTATTCTGGCCATCACGCCACCCCATCTGCATACGCTTCGATTCTACCCGACCACACATCACAGACCTCATAGGAGACATAGTTTTAAAGAATTCGGACAGCATGTCCATCTATAACACAAACCAACAAAACAAAGGGGAAAACCCACTATAATCGGTAAAAGTGATAACATACCAAAAAAAACAAAAGGAAAAACACAATAGTTGGTAAAAGTGAAAACATACCAAATCATCAGGACAGTCACCATATTTGAGATTCTTCTTAGACTGTAGGGTGGAATTATCAATGATCTCATACCGAAATTTCCGAAAATCCATGCATAGAAGGAAGTAATGATCATGTCGTAAAATGGGGAACATAAACTACAAGAAACAAAGAAATCATAACCCCATAAGTAACGGTACACCCATATGAAACACAAAACGTAAATATAACAAATCATAAAACATCAGCCACACACACAGGTTAACACGTGTGCACAAAAGAGACTAAACATGTGCACATAAATAAACTGCAGCACAAGATGATAGGAAAACAAGAGCATAACCTACATACCAAGTCAACTTTAGTAATGTCATCGTAGGGTGTCATCTCAAAGTCCAACATCAGTCTCTCCGCAAACCAAGCAATAGTTTGTCCCGATCATCAGAGGTATCCACAACAGTATTAAGCTGCACACACAAAGTAATTGAATTTAAAAAAGCAACAAAGCAATTACACAAAACAATAAAATGTAAAGGCGTAAAGACTAACCGTGGCGAGTGTGGATACAAAAAAGCGAGAAGGCGCAGCTGAGTCCTTAAACCGCTCTCGTTTATTTAACAGGCAAGCCCACGCATCTACAACAGCAACAGAAACCAACGACCCAGGAACCAACGACAACAAGTCTACCCACCGCGCAGACCTACCACTAACATCAAACAATATATCCTCCCTAAAACAAATAAGTGACAAAATGCAGACAAATCAACAAACCATAACGACCTAACAAGGACTGAAATAAAAGCCAACGAAACTCACAAGTTCCCATCAGCGGCACCCAACAACCACTTGCAAATTACAGCCTCTTCAGGAGTGTCCATGATGGGTAACACCAGAGTCGGTTCAGCTTCTCTCGCATCCACATCCAACCGCGACACCCCGCATGGAAAATCTATTAGCTGTCGAACAACTCGCGCAGAAGGTTTCAACGGGGCAGCACAAATAGGACCTTCAGACGGACAAGTAGTGGACTTTCCCACAGGTATAGGTAGCTGCAAAAACATACGCAAGAATCGATCTATGCAAATAAATCCAGTTACAAAATGTAACACAGTGGATGTGCACACACTGCCCCACCACAGTGCACACGGTGCACTCCTACTGTGAACAAGGTGCACTCGTACTGTGAACACGTGTGTGAATTAAACACACAGGTGCACATAACAGTAACACCGGGTGCACATAACAGTCACACCGGGTGCACGAAAAACAAATCAACGTACAAAACACGAACTAAACCCACCTCGCACGGTGTAGCATATAGGACATCTCCACATAGGGGCTCCTCCGAATCCCCAAGGACAACACCACAAACAGGACCACCAACATGGCAATCCAAAACATTGGTATTAGCACCAGTAACATCATGAGAAACACCCTAGGAAACACAAAATAAAACCATCCTCAATGGAACCCATCATGGAGACTAGGCACAGAATTGCAAAACAACTTCCAAGCAAACAAGTCAAACAGAACCATCAATGTAACCACATATCAAACCCCTCAATAATAATAAAAAAAAAAACAAATCTGGACCACACAAACAACACATAGTGGGTGCACGGGGTACGAAGATTGACTTATAAAAAGCAAAGTAATCAACAAAACTGACCTCCACCTCAAACAAAGGCAAGCAGTTGTCAACTGGACTCATATCTCGCACCACATTCTCAATATCAGGCCACCCATGATCAGGGTAATCTTGTGAAATTCCAAGACTAAATGACGGCATATCGTTTAATTCAGAGCGTTGTTGAACGGCACGAACAATCTCGTCTACCACTTGCAAACGACCAGGAATAGACCAAAAATCATCATCAAGTTGGGAAAATATCTACTCACCAGGCACCCCACCATCGCGAGTAGAAGAGGACGAAGGGGTCAGCCTCATCCCAACAAGAAACTTTACGGCCTCAAAGACCTCTAGAAGCACCTGTCCATTGAAAGCACCCTCCGGTCCTTGCTTCACCAACTGGTGCAGACACGAAACTGACCTCGACAAATCTCGGGCATTTTCCAAAACAACGTCTTCAAATGACTATTAACACCACAAAAGAGGCAGTATTAAATACCATAGAACAAAGAGTGAGAGCACACTAGGTACAATATGTGTGCACATCAAACAGCACAAACAGAAAAAACCAGCAGAAACAAAAAGAAATTTACCTTGGGACCATATTCAAGAAGGGGCGATGAACAATGATGTTCACCACCATCATCATTAGGCTCCGACGCATTCCCACCAACATCCTCCTCCTGATACACCCGTACCGGGGGCTCGATAACACCCAACCCAAACCCACCACCCCGAATCTCTGAGAACTCCCGTCGAAGGAGTAGTGGTGATGACCAACCAAGAAAAGCAGGAATACAACGAGGAACTTCCCTAGCAACATGCATAACCCGATCCACATATAATAACTGAAAAAGAAACGGCATAAAATCAGACTACAATTTCTTAGATAAAAACCAGAAAACTAAAACAAATAACCCACACATCGAGTAACAAATAACAGGTATACCGTAATGAACTCGGCAGGACCAATAAAAAACTTATGTCGACCATCACGCCAAGCAACCTGTGTCTCAACCAGCATGTCAACCACAAGCTTGCACCAATTCAAGTCGCGTACGGATGACAAATCCTCAAAGTGGTGAAAATACATCTGATTGGCATATCCATTACACATACAAGAAACTAATGTGGTCAAGACCAAAACCAGAAAATGGCGCTTAAACCAAAGGCCACCATTTACTTTTTCAACCATCAATGCACTAATCTCCGAAGCAGTGACCATGTGCCTACCCTTTTTAAAGAAACCCCTCCATTTTTTCAGTGTGTTGCTAATCTTGAGCCTATCCCGTCTAACCATATCAACAGGCCCGCGCGGAAAACCCAATACTAACTCCACAGCCCCCTCATCCACCACCAACGTCCTTCCACCACCGAGATCAAACGCCCTTGCCTGGGGATCAAAATTATATAGCAACCACCGCAAAAGGCGCGGTGGAACCTCTACAACATTAAAATCCAGCAAAGCCCCAAAGCCAAGATCCCGAATGTCATCCTTCTGAATACTACTTAAATCCTTTAATGCATTTACCAAAATTACAGACTGCGCCCTCATCCTTGCCCGAGGATACATAGCATCCTCCTCCGCAGTGACTTCATACTCGGGGGCATCCCACAGAGGTTCTTGTTGCAACCTAGAAAGGAATGCGCGAGGCGGCGACACAAAGTCACTATCCTCATCAGAAATCCCAGAAGGCCCAACATCTGAATGGGTGGCCTTTGATTTCTTAGCTGCACCCACAAAATAAAACAAAAATTACAAGTGCACTACATGATTTTTACAAAAAAATCTACACACCAAGTTTAAGAATGATGCTACAGTCTCGTTATAATTTCACTTTTTAATATTTGCCTCTTTATGCAATAATATATGACTGTTTTTATGATATTTGATTAATAACAATATTCATTTTTTTAGGGGGACAATTGATGGAGGAAATTTGCATAGTATTACTGCCATATTATATGCAATGACCATCTCTTCCACAGTATTAGGGGGATAATCATCCTACACTCAAATAACCATCTCTTCCACAGTATTATATGCAATGATGTTTAAAGAACAGTAAATTCATACAAAATTATCAATCATCACACAACCCATGAACACACAAAAGGGAAATGCATTATTGCAGATGGCACACTGTGTTTAGTATTAAAAAGAGAGCTTAGCCTGTAAATGTAGCATCCAAATCAAACACAACTTCTGGATTTAATTCAAAGTAGCTCCTTAACATGCTTCATATTTTTGGTGATTTACATCCATGGAGTAAACGAAACACACACAAACCAAACCAGCACTACCCATCGCCCACCTCCCCCCCCCCCCCAACGCACCACGTACTGCCAGCGTACAGAAGACAAAAAAAAAAAAAAAAAAAAAAAAAAAAAAAAAAAAAAGAACAAAACTCACACAGAAAATGAAAGACCAGAGATTAGTGACAAAACACCCACAAACCCATCAACCTAAGCAATTCCACATCAAAAAAATGGAGAAACAAAACCCTAGACCTAGAAATTGAGCCCAAATTGGGCATCCTATAAACTCCCAAACACACGAAATGGACGACAATAGCTGCGCAAATGCATACCAAGAGGTAAAAAAACAAAAGCAAACCAACAACACACAACAACTACGACAAATAAACAACAAAAACGAATGGAGATTAGAAAATTACCTCTTCCGAGTTGGCGGTCTTGTGGTCCCCGGCGCTTTCGCCCACTGCGGTCCCCACCCGAAACCATTCCACAAGGAGAAGACGAAGGAGATTCGATGCCACGCGTTGCGAGAAGGAGACAGCGTCGGCAGCGCAGAAGAAGAAGAAGACAACGTGGGATACGAAGAACGTGTTTGTTTAGAATAGAACACCCAATAGCGCGTCAGATAGTGAAGGAGTAGGACTTCTCAAGTGAACAAAAATACTAAAATACCCCAACTTACTAATAAAAACCAGTCAGGACTAATAAAAAAACCACATGACAAGGATTAAAGCAAATATAAATCTCATCCATCCGTTACACATATCTAATGATCAACATTAGTCCTCAAGTTTTTATTTTAAGCACTGTTTTTATTTGAATAGATTCCTATATATATATATATATATATATATATATATATATATATATATATATATATATATATATATATATATATATATATATATATATATAGGCTCCGGATCCCATGAGGTCACTTAGATGGATGAGATGATGAGGCCTCATCTCATCCATTAAATCATTGCATATCAAAGGGTGAGATTGAAAGAGATTTATTATATTTAAGGTAGTACACTATGCATAAGGGTGAATATGTAATTGTATTATTGGAGCTATATATGGATAGGAATAAATTGGAATATATTCCATGCAAAGGATCAACTAATTATGTGATTGAATAATATATTAATGGCAACAACTAAGAATTGATAGTGTGTGAGATGTATTTAAGCATTTGTAAACGGAAACAAAGTTGATGCGCTGGGTTCTCTCCTCACGCACACACGTAGTTGTATAATGCACAGAGCTAGTAGGAAAACACAAGATTTATTACGTCGCACACACGTAGATACAAACTGCACATACCGAGTACAAAACGCAAGATTTATTATGTCGCACACACGTAGTTATACACCGCACAGACCTAATAGAAAACGCATGATTTATTATTTCGCACACACGTAGTTATATACTGCACAAAGCTACTAGAAAAACACATAATTTATTATGTCGCACACACGTAAATACACACCGTACAGACCGACTACAAAAACACTTGATTTATTATTTCGCACACATGTAGTTATTCTTTCGCACACTGCACAGACCTACTTAAAAACACATGATTTATTATTTCGCACACACGTAGATCTACACTGCACAGACATATTAAAAAAGTCATGATTTTTTAACTCGCACACACGTAGCTATACAAGGCACATGCCTACTAGAAAAACACATGATTTAATATTTCGCACACACGTAGTTGTATGATGCACAGACCAACACCAAGAAACGACGCCAAACAATTATTTGGAGAGGAACGGACGGACAGAATTATAAGAAAGCGAAAAGACGGCTTAGTATGAAATAATTAATCATCACATAAATACCATAATTAGTAGTGCACAAGCCCATAAAATCTGCTAATCAATTATTACTACCTAATAAAGACACCACCAAAAAGACATCAACACCCCCATCTGCACAGTAAACACACGCACATGGCACATAATTCAGTCTAATCTCATCCATCCAAAAAAACAAATAGACGTACCAGATCAAGCCTCACCACCTTGCCTGACAAAGGTAATCTCACCAGATCCAAAATCTATATATATATATATATATATATATATATATATATATATATATATATATATATATATATATATATATGGTCGCGTTCAAGTGCGAATAGGTGCCCAGGAGAGAAATGTGAACTAATCAGCGCGTGCCACGTGTCTGCATTCATTGATCGAGTGTACCTACTTTCACCTACAAGTACACCTACTTTCGCCTGCAAGTGCATGTAGTTTTTGCCTGCATTCCTTGATCGGGTGCACCTACTTTCACCTACAAGTGCACCTACTTTCACCCGCAAGTGCATGTAATTTTGCCTTGTTAACATTTATTGATTTGAGTTTGTTCTGTTTGGCATCATTTTTTGTTCTTGCGGGGAGTTCAGCGAGTAGTAGTACCCGTGAAAACCACCCGCAAACATTCATGCACTTAGGTGCAACTACTTATAACTATAGGTGCACTTAATATTAATGCTCAGTGTAAATTTTATTTGCACCTATAATACATTTTACATGCACTTGTAATACATTTTACTTGCACTTCGATGTTCAATTATTCACTAAAATGCCACCGCATTTAAAAAAAATTAGTGTTTCTCATCCATTAGATCTGGACACGTGGACAGATATCAGGCATTCGCATATTCGCACCTGGGCGCTCCATTCGCACTAGAGTGTATATAGGGAAGAGATCAGGTGCGCGATGGGCTTCCCGTGCGATTGTGCGGTTGGACTCACATTAAGTATTAAACAGATGCACTCTAAGTACACAACACATGCAGATTAAGCAAACAAACAAAATACCTTCATATCACAAACACATGCACCTTAAGAACAAAACTCATGCATCTTAAGCACAACCCTCATTCACCTTAAAGCACCAAACTCACGCACCTTAAGCACAAAAACACACGCATCTTAAGTTTCAACAACTACTCACATTAAGCACAAGCTCACGCACCTTAAGCACAAGACTCACGCACCTTAAGCACAAGACTCACACATCTTAAGTACAAAACTCTCGCACCTTAAACACAAAACTCATGCACCTTAAGTTTCAACAACTACTCATGTTGGTTTTCACAGCCTCGATGGCCACTCGGCAGGCCAACATTACCGAATAGTTGTGTTTGCGAGATGATGAAAACTAGAGATAAAGTATTAAAGAGAGAGAATAAAGCAAGATTATTTATTTTAGGGGTTTGCCCTTAGAATTGCCGATCTGATACATGGTGATCCTGGGGGGATATTTATACATGAGCTCGGGGCTCGTACATGGTAAATAGGGTTGACGTAAGGCCAAGCCTAAAGACGGGTAGGGATGACGTACAGCTGATGAAGCCACCTATTTGTTACCATATGATGTTATCAAAGATATATCGAGGTAGTTTCACGCTTCAATTTGTTAATTAGGTTATTTGAATACTCTCTTTGTCAGCAAATCCACCAAGTAGTTAATATGATTGTCTTCAAACGATTTTTTAAAAATTATTTTCATGGTATTTGACAGATATATTATACCCAAACCGACCTGGGGTAGCATTGCGGACCTGGAGCACCAAGGTGGAGCCCAAGGCACCTCGCACCTCGGAGGTGTCCTGGCCTGAGCCACTTGGTGGTGAGCTCGGGTGGTGCAGCTTGGCCGTTAATGCAACCCAAACTACTGAAGATCCATTAAGAGTACCAGTTGGGCCAATCACAAGGTCTAAGTCCAAACAATTAAGACAACTCTTTATTGGTTATGTTCAAAAATGGTGGAAATCCAATTCAAGCCCAATTGCAAATGATGGCGAAGAACTCAAGGCTTTTTATAATTGTTTAAGTGCTGATTTTGGTGATTAAATTAGGCCCAAATCAGCCCTATTATTTTTGGTCATCATTAATTTAAATTGTTTGGCATAAAAGAGAAAACACTAGTTGTATTTAGAAAGGATTCCTTAAATCCTTTTCTAAATAAAACTCTATTTACTTGTTTTCTAGATTAGGTTTAGGACTCTTTTTCCCATTTTATTTAGATTACAATGCTGCCCTATACCTATAAATAGGGCACATCCATATCAGTTTTGGGCAGGCTTTAATTCAATAAAATTCTTAAGTTTTTCTTCACACTTGTGTAAGAAATCTTATGGCTAATTGTGGACTCAATTAGTGGCTAGTCGTGGACTCGACTAGCAAATTGATTCGTGGACTCGAATCAATCTTCCTTTCTTCAACCTTAGATTTAGGTTCGTTAACTCGTTCTTAAATCGAAGGAAACTAGATCTGACTCTAGTTGATTGAAGATTGCATCATCGAGGTACTTGAAGCTACAATGGGATTCTTCCAAGTCTTTGAGGATTCGAGACAAAGGGTTTCTCGTGAGGTTTAAGGTATTTCGATCCATCTCTATCTTTAGTTTTGAGAGCATTCTTGGGATAATATTCCATCTTTATTTGAACCTTGGACTAGGTTCATATCAATTTGGTATTCAGAGCCTAGGTTTATCTCATTTTTATCTTACATACTACTTTTTTTTCGTGTCTTATTCATAAAAAACTCTAAAAAAATTTCCTTTGCATTCTTGATTGTGTTCTTGAATCTTGATACATGTTCTCCAGTTTCTTGAAAAACAATCCCAAAAGAGTTTTCTCTTTTTCCCGTCCAATATCAACGAGACCTCACACCTCTTAAGCACCATATTACCATATATTCTGTCAAGAAAACAACCCCATCTCACTCTTACCTATATCCAAAGCGCATTTACGCGCAATCACGTCGCAATCACACCCTGTCCAGATTTCTGCATTCTGTGACCAGTTTCAAAGAATGACCTATATCTCGAGATCCACTGGTTAGTTTTATCTGAAATTTGGTATGTTTTAGGGATCTCTTCTGGCGCGTTCTATTGATATATTATAAACTTGCTAATTCCTTACGGTCATTGAGATATTGATCTTCGAAGTAAGGGCAGCGTTTCTGTTTTTTCTGGGTGATTCTTGAAATTCTTGATTCTGTTTTGAAGTGCTTGTGTGGAACCACTTGGTCCGAAATTTTTGGTGATATTTACAGTAATTATTTGGAGGTTATTTATCAAAAAAATCAAAAAAAAATCAAGAAAGTTGAAAAAAAAAAAAAAAAAAAGCAAATGAAGAAGAAGAAGAAGAATAAGGTTGGGGAAAGAATTAGGTTGGTAGGAGAATCTTGATGGGAAAAGGTAGGGGAAAAGTATAAGGTTGGAAGGAGTTCTTGATAGATTCCTATTTAGTTGTGGTATACTTGAACCCCTCTTATGTTCTATTTGTCTCTATCTATTGATATTGGTCTTGCATATCTTTCTGCCATACTTTCTTCTTTGGTTTCCTTTTTCTTTCAAATCTTATTTAGTTTCTTTGCTCGTATTGTCCTTTTTCTTTGCTTCTTGCTCTCAATTTTATTACCTACCTCGCGATACACCCTTACTCTCAAAGGCTTGTGAAGTCTTCCAAGGTACGTTTTCTTGAACTTTGAGGTTGAATCCATATCAACTTGAGTACCAGACTAGAATTTTCCTTTTTGGAAAAAGGCTGGTGAGAGTATCTGCCACTGAGCGATACACGAGTGGAGTGTGTGTTTGTAAGAGTGTGTAGTGCACCCCCAGAGCTATATAATCCACCTCTTACCTGCGAGCTGAGAATAGTGAGGGAGCGAGCCAACTTTTTGGTTTCACTAACGTGTCTACTCACACATCTTTTTGTTTAGAATTTTTTTTTTCCTCTACAGATGGATGAACAAGTTTCAAACCCACCCCAGACATTGGAAGAAAAAATAGATGCTCTAACCTTCGCCATGGACGGGTTACTCACACGAATGACTAATCTGGAGCAACGCTCACAGCAAGTGCAACCACCACACAATGATGAGCGACACCTGCCACCAGCAGGGAGAGTGGATCCTAGATGTCAAAGGATCTAACAGCCTAATGAGGAGTTAGGAAACATTAAACTTGAAATTCCTAACTTCTCTGGTGAGAAGGGACCAACAGAGTATATAGAATGGGAGAATGTTGTTGAAACACTTTTTGATTTAAAGAACTATTCTGATGTTACAAAAATTAGGCTAGTTGCTACATCTTTTAAGGGGTATGCAGTATCTTGGTGGAGAAAAAGAAATAGGGAGAGAGTTTCTGATTTTATTCCCTATGAATCTTGGGTTCAAGTAAGGGAAGATATGCGCCTAACCTTTCGCCCTAAATCTTTTTTCTATGATCTTGAAAGAAAATTGCAGGGAACTGTTCAGGGATCAATGTCGGTTGATGACTATCACCGAACAATCAATATTTTGCTTGAGCAAGGGGACATACATGAAGAAGAGGCAAGAACTATTGCTCGTTTCTTACATGGATTGAATAAAGAAATCCGGTGGGGAATGAGTACACAAAGATATGACACCCTTGATGATGCCTTGTATGCTGCACGCGAATCTGAAGTAAAAATCAAAGAGATGAAGATGTACAAGCCCAACAATGGTGCATCAAGATGGAACAACACTCGTTCTACCCCTCAAAGGCGTGATGAACGCCCTCTTCCAAGAGATGATTCACGAGACAAAGGTAAGGAAAAGGTAAGTGAGGCAGTGAGGCCTCAACGTGATAGAGAATTGATTTGTTATAGATATAATGGAAGAGGCCATATGGCTCGTGATTGTCCTAACAAGAGGGTAGTTAAGATAACAAAACAATGTGAAAAGTTTGCCTCTTGTCTTGAATATGAGTCTGAGGATGAGGTTAGTGACCATTTGGAAACCCCCAATGAGCATGTTGAGGAGGAACCACCTTTACCTTTAGATTTTGATTATGAATATGCTGATAGTGAGTCTGTTCATACTCTTGTTGTTAAGAAGGTTTTGAATGTTCATCCTTTAAAAGAAGATGAGTCTCAAAGAGAAAATATATTTTATGCTAAAGGGTCAATTAGAGGGAATGCTTTTACTGTGATAATAGATTCTGGAAGTTGCACAAATGTGGCTAGTGCAGCTATGGTTAAATTTCTTCAATTACCTTTGCTTGATCACCCAAATCCATATCGTTTGCAATGGTTAACCGATGCAGGAGAAGTTAGAGTAACAAAGCAGGCTCTTATTCCTTTATCTATTAACAGTTACTCTGATGAAATTTTGTGTGATATTGTCCCAATGCAGGCTGCTCATGTGCTGTTAGGTAGACCGTGGCAATTTGATAGAAAAATCACTTTTGATGGAATGATGAACACTTATGTGTTTCACATGGATGGAGTTAGATATGTCTTGTCTCCTTTGACTCCTAAACAGGTGGAAGAAATACTATTGAAATCAAAGAAGGCATCAAAAGAGGCGAAATCAGTGCCATATTCCCCCTATCTAAAATCAAAGCCTCTACCTCCTCCAATATCCCTTTCCACGCCATTTTCATCTCAAAACCCAGCAAAGGAATCACCACATCAGCCCTCTCTTCTTGCAACAAAAAATGACATTAAGAAGGCAATAAGAAAGGGAGACACGTTTAACTTACTTTTCATTCATAAGCTTACCACTGATCTTGATTCTTCTCTTGTGTTACACTCTGAATCTTGTTTTCGTAATGCCTCTATTGATGAATTGCTTGTTGATTTTTCAGATTTATTCCCTAAAGAGATGCCAAAAGGATTGCCACCACTTAGAGGGATTGAGCATCAAATCGACTTTATCCCTGGATCTACCTTGCCAAACCGACCAGCCTACAAAACCAATCCCGTGGAAGCAAAGGAAATCCAGAAACAGGTTGAAGAGCTTCTTGAAATTGGACATATTCGAGAAAGCTTGAGTCCGTGTGCCGTTCCAGTGCTCATTGTCCCAAAAAAAGACGGTACATGGAGAATGTGTGTTGATTATCGTGCAATCAACAATATAACTATTAAGTATAGATTTCCTATTCCTCGACTTGATGATATGCTTGATGAACTTTATGGAGCTAAGTACTTTAGCAAGGTGGATTTGAAACGAGGATATCATCAAATCAGGATGAAAGAAGGTGATGAGTGGAAAACAGCCTTTAAAACAAAGCATGGTTTATATGAGTGGTTAGTCATGCCTTTTGGCTTAACTAATGCCCCTAGCACATTCATGAGGCTTATGAACCATGTTTTGAGGAAATTTATTGGTAATTTTGTTGTTGTTTACTTTGATGATATTCTGATTTATAGCAAGTCACGAGAAAAACACTTGAAACACCTTCGATTAGTTTTTCTTGAACTTAGGGCTGCACAGTTGTATGTCAATCTTGAGAAGTGTTCTTTTATGTCTGAGAGTGTTGAGTTTTTAGGATTTCATGTTAGTATAGAAGGTGTGACCATGGATTCAAAAAAGGTTGAAGCTATCACAAGTTGGCCAACACCAACTAATGTATCTAACTTGCGTAGTTTTCTTGGACTGGCAGGTTTCTACAGAAAGTTTGTTCGTGATTTCAGCTCCATAGCAACCCCTATGCATGAGTTGATTAAGAAAGACACCATCTTCAAATGGGGGCCTAAACAGGAACAAGCTTTTGCTACATTGAAAGAGAAACTCACCACCGCTCCTGTTCTAGTTTTGCCTTGTTTTGATAAAACTTTTGAACTAGAATGTGATGCTTCTGGCATTGGAATTGGTGCTGTACTGATGCAGGATAAACGCCCCATTGCCTTTTTTAGTGAGAAGTTGGGTGGCGCAACACTCAACTATCCCACATATGATAAAGAACTTTATGCCATTATAAGAGCCTTGGAAACTTGGCAACATTATTTATGGTTTAAAGACTTTATTTTACACACTGATCATGAAGCCTTAAAACATTTGAAAAGCCAAGGTAAGTTGAATAAGAGACATGCTAAATGGCTCGAGTTCATTGAAGCTTTTCCTTATAAAATTTCCTACAAGAAAGGTACGGAAAACAAAGTGGCTGATGCTTTATCTAGGCGATATACTTTACTTGCTACTTTACATGCTAAGTTTCTTGGTTTTGATTTCATTAAGTCTCTCTATGCTAGTGATTCAGTGTTTGGCGAGATCTACACCTCTTGTGTACGATCTCCTTTGGGAAAGTTTTACTTGTCAGATGGGTTTTTGTTTAAGGAAAATAAAGTGTGCATTCCTAATTGTTCCTTGCGTGTGAGTTTGATCACTGAATCACATGGAGGTGGTCTTATGGGACACTTCGGTATTTCTAAAACCTATGATGCGTTGCATGAACACTTCTATTGGCCTAGAATGAAAAAAGACGTTGAGACTTTTGTGAATAATTGTACTACATGTCACCATGCTAAGTCCAAATCAGTACCACAAGGGCTTTACACACCACTTTCTGTTCCTAGCGGCCCGTGGCTTGATATTTCTATGGATTTTGTTCTAGGGTTACCTATGAGTTCTAAGAGAAAAGATTCTATTTTTGTTGTAGTTGATCGTTTTAGTAAGATGGCTAGATTTATTGCTTGCACCAAAACTGATGATGCAACTCATATTGCTAATCTTTTCTTTGCTGAGATTGTTAAATTGCATGGCATCCCTAGGACTATTGTTTCTGATAGAGATTCTAAATTTCTTAGCCACTTTTGGCGTGTTTTGTGGGCTAAAATTGGGACTAAGTTGCTATTTTCTACTACTTGTCATCCTCAAACTGATGGACAAACAGAAGTAGTTAATAGAACCTTACCCCAATTACTTAGAAGTGTGATCTCTAAAAATCTAAAATCATGGGAAGAATGTTTGCCTCATGTTGAATTCGCTTATAATCGTGCAATACATTCAACCACTAACATGTCTCCTTTTGAAGTTGTGTATGGTTTCAATCCGTTATCTCCCATACACTTACTTGCTTTGCCTTACAATCCGCAAGATAGCTTAGATGGAGAAGAACGTGCCAAGAAGATCAAGGAGATGCATGTTAAAGTCAAAGAACAAATTGAGAAAAGGAACGAACAAATAGCTGCTCGAGTGAACAAGACAAGGAAAAAGATCACATTCGAGCCTGGAGATTGGGTGTGGATTCACTTGCGCAAAGACCGTTTTCCCCGCGAAAGAAAGTCAAAGCTGAACCAACGTGGAGATGGCCCATTTCAAGTTATATCACGGATTGGAGATAATGCATATAAGGTTGATCTTAGAGGAGAATACAATGTCTCTTCTACTTTCAATGTTTCAGACTTGTCTCCATATGATTGCACAGATTCGAGGACGAATCATTTTCAAGAAGGGGAGGATAATGCAACCCAAACTACTGAAGATCCATTAAGAGTACCAGTTGGGCCAATCACAAGGTCTAAGTCCAAACAATTAAGACAACTCTTTATTGGTTATGTTCAAAAATGGTGGAAATCCAATTCAAGCCCAATTGCAAATGATGGCGAAGAACTCAAGGCTTTTTATAATTGTTTAAGTGCTGATTTTGGTGATTAAATTAGGCCCAAATCAGCCCTATTATTTTTTGTCATCATTAATTTAAATTGTTTGGCATAAAAGAGAAAACACTAGTTGTATTTAGAAAGGATTCCTTAAATCCTTTTCTAAATAAAACTCTATTTACTTGTTTTCTAGATTAGGTTTAGGACTCTTTTTCCCATTGTATTTAGATTACGATGCTACCCTATACCTATAAATAGGGCACATCCATATCAGTTTTGGGCAGGCTTTAATTCAATAAAATTCTTAAGTTTTTCTTCACACTTGTGTAAGAAACCTTATGGCTAATTGTGGACTCAATTAGTGGCTAGTCGTGGACTCGACTAGCAAATTGATTCGTGGACTCGAATCAATCTTCCTTTCTTCAACCTTAGATTTAGGTTCGTTGACTCGTTCTTAAATCGAAGGAAACTAGATCTGACTCTAGTTGATTGAAGATTGCATCATCGAGGTACTTGAAGCTACAATGGGATTCTTCCAAGTCTTTGAGGATTCGAGACAAAGGGTTTCTCGTGAGGTTTAAAGTATTTCGATCCATCTCTATCTTTAGTTTTGAGAGCATTCTTGGGACAATATTCCATCTTTATTTGAACCTTGGACTAGGTTCATATCAGCCGTACCCGAGCTGGGGTAAGGGAACTCGGTCCTGCCCGAGCTCAACGGGCGTTGACCCGACCCAGTCTTGCCCCGGCGCGGTCAACGCGGAGATCTAACCTCCCGCCATTTTAGCGGGGTGGTTGAGGGGTTTTTTGCCCGTATAAAAGCCCTTCCCATTGTCTTGTAAGGACACCTGATCATTTTCTTACACACTTGGTCCTAAACTATCGTTGTAATAGCCCGACTATTATTATAATACAATCTACGGTTTCACGGCCGTACGACATCGTATTGCCTAGATATTTATTTATTATTCACATTCTTATCCTGATTTAGTCATTCGGGTCCACCCCAGGTAATTAAATTCATCATTGGTGCTCTTGTTGAGAGCTGTTGTACCAGCTCAACTGTATTTTCCATTCTTTGGTCTACCACGATCAGCTACCATGGCAAGGTAAAGATCCAACTCTCGGCACACCAAAGGTTCCCGCGGCACCCAGCTCGTCGCAACCGGGAATGGTCCCAACTGGGCCCCCAGCCTCCACGGGAGCGAGCTCGGCCACGGCCGGGCTACGAGGCCCGACCTCGGGGCTAGGACCGCGAAGGAACTCAAAGGCAAACCCTCCCGAGTCCTCCTCGGCCTTGGAGGTCGTATCCACCGGGATGGGCTCGGGTTCGGGGTCGTCTTCGCGGCGGCCTGGAGGCCGGGGCGGGAGCAAGGTCCCTGGTGCGAAACCTAAGCGCACCATGTTCTCCTCAGTCAACATGGGTTCTATGTATATGATGGGGCCCGAATGGCGAAAAGCATAGACGTGGTTCATCAAGGCTTCACATCTTTCGGGGGTCACATGTTTCCGAAATTGGGTGCTCCACAAAGACACGAAAGGAAGCTCGGGGCCCACGGAGACATAGACAAAGGCGGGTTTCCACTGGTGGTTAGAGGATTGAATATCTTTGAAGGTTTTCATGTGAGGGAGGGCCGAGAAGGCCACCCACCCCTTGTTTGCTCGACCCGAAGAGATGGTGACATGGAAGAGGAAGTTGAATAAATCATGATAGGGCTTGACTCGGATTTCTTGACACCTAAGGAGGAAGGCTAGGATCACATAGTGGGAGTTCGGGACTAACTGACCCGGACCAATCTCGTAATAATTGAGTAGGTCCACCACGAAGGAATGAAGGGGAAATCGAAGTTCGTTCAACAAGGATAGAACGTGGATGCCAAAGTGGTGGTCACTTGGGGGTTTCGTGACGTTTTCACTCGACAAGGGCGCTACCATCTCGACATTCGGCACCACGGCTTTCTTGGCATTCTCCTATTGGTGAGGTGAGAGGTCCGAGAAGGTTGTGCGTGGGACGCCCAAGTCAAGGTTGATATACTCTACCGGCTCGGGGTTGGTGATTTGAAAGGGGTGGCCGGCCCCGGGGTACACGTAGAGGTCGGTAGCCTCATTCCCGGGAGATGGAAACTCGTCGGCGGAATTGGGGTCACTCATGCCGACCTCACTTTCACTTATAGAATCTAAAACACTAAGATCGAAAGTTAATGGACATAAAGCGGGAGATATGAAACTACAAGGAACGGGCTCGGCCGGAGCACCCGCCAGCGATCTCGGCCGAAGGGCGGTGTGGCGGCGCCTTGACCGAGGAAAGTGGAGCACGGCCGAAAAAAAAAATATATATAAACGGCGGTCGGCTGTGAAAAAAGGAAGGAGCAGGAGAGACTAACCGACCACGGACCCGAAACTTGACTTGGAGACCTCGGAAAGCACTTGTGACTTGGAAGGAACTTGAGAGAGTTTTTTTTGGTGAGTTGGGAGGTGGTGGCCGAAAATGGGAGGTGAATGGGGTTTAAATAGAGTGTTGGGGGAGGGGAGGGGGGAGTGAGGGGGAAAGAAGAAGGGGGGAAAAGAGTTTACCAAAATTTGAAATTAAAAAAAGGGGTTGGGAAGAGAGAAAGTTGATAGTGATGGGAGAAAGATTTAATGGGGTTTGATGTGGCAGATTTCTAAGACTTTTATAGGGAATTGTTGCACTTTTGTAGGGATTCTAGTTCATCTAAAGAGGGTTTTGCGGATGAAGGATTTTATTTGCGATGGAATTTTATTTGAACGAGGTCGGCTAATTTTGGGCTCGGGAAATTTTTTGCCTAAAGGTCGGGTAGGTGTATGGATACTCTTGACTACCACTCGCAATGAAGAGAGTGAGGGACTCATGACGGATATATTATACTCGAACCTACCCGGGGTAGCATCGCGGACCCGGAGCACCAAGGTGGAGCCCAAGACACATCGGTCCAAGGTACCTCGCACCTCAGTCCAAGACACCTCGAAGGTGTCCCGGCCCGAGCCACTTGGTGGTGGGCTCGGGTGGAGTAGTTCGGCCTTACCCGAGCTCAGGTAAGGGAGCTCGGTCCTGCCCGAGCTCAACGGGCGTTGACCCAACCCGGTCTTGCCCGGGCGTGGTCAACGAGGAGATCTAACCTCCCGCCATTTTAGGGGGGTGGTTGAGGGGGTTTTTGCCCATATAAAAGCCCTCCTAGGGATGTCAATTGGACCCGCACTCGACGGGGAACCCGATTCCCCGCCCCTACGGGGACGGGGATGGGGACAGAAATAGGGGATCGGGGATGGGGATGGGGGCAATTTTGAATTCCCCGCCGGGGACGGGGGCGGGGATGGGGAGTACTCTCCCCGCCCCGCCCCGTCCCCGATATATATATATATATATATATATATATATATATATATATATATATATATATATATATATATATATATATATTGCCACACAACACACACAAATGTAGTACTTTGTATACAATATATATAATTTTAGAAGTATTCTTGTCATTGTATGTCATGCATATTTTTAAATAAAATGTTTAATTGTAAAATATTGAATACAACTTTGAGTTGGGGATGAATATATATGCATTATTTATTTAAATGTTTTTTAATGTTTAATTTTTATTTTTTTTATAACTTGTTAACGGGGTGGGGATTCCCCGTCCCCGAATAATCCCCGTGGGGATGGGGATGGGGGGAATTTTTCATTCCCCGGCGGGGATGGGGATGGGGACGGGGAATGGGAAGAAAGTCAGGGACGGGGATGGGGGGTATGTCCCCCGCCCCCACCCCGCCCCGTTGACATCCCTAAGCCCTCCCCATTGTCTTGTAAGGACACCTGATCATTTTCTTACACACTTGGTCCTAAACTATCGTTGTAATAGCCCGAATATTATTATAATACAATCTACAGTCTTCACGTCCTTACGACATCGTATTGCCTAGCTATTTATTTAGAAGAAATTTCAATTTTGGTCCTATGACTATAGGAGTCTTATTAATTTCAGTCGCTGACTTTTTAAAGTGTCAATTTGGTACCTTAACTATGCAATTTTTGTCAATTTTCGTCACTTCGTCCGAATTGCCTGCCAAATTCCTCTGGAAAATTTTAATTGTTAAAATAATGAGGGTATTTTGATCATTTCACGTCTCTTTTCTTTTTTCCAGGCGAGTCTATCCCTTCCTCTCCCGTTTCCGGCGAATGCAATGAACTAAGATGATGGGGAAAGGATGCTCGATGATATTAAAGATAGGGTTTACAGGGAGAAAGAACGCCGGAAACGGAAGAGAAAGGGATGGACTCGCTGGAGAAGAAGAAAAGAGGCGTGAAATGACCAAAATATCCTCATTATTTTAATTATTAAAATTTTCTGGCGAAATTTGACAGGCAATTTGGCCGTAGTGACCAAAATTGACGAAAATTGCATAGTTAAGGTACTAAATTGACACTTTTAAAAGTCAGGGACTAAAATTAACAAGAACTCTATAGTCATATGACCAAAATTGAAATTTCCTCTATTTATTTATTATTCACATTCTTATCCGGATTTAGTGATTCGGGTCCACCCCGGGTAATTAAATCCATCAGTATTAATAAAATGCTTGGTAGATAAATATATAACATTATTTTATATTATAACTTTGATATTTAATTACAAGATAGTGTAAAAAAAAAAAAAAAAAAAAAAAAAAAAAAAAAAAAAAGATAATAGACAATGTAATGAATATCAATTGCTGAAGTTGAATGTAAAGAATCTTGGCATTGGGGAAAATAAAAGATAATATAACTAATGAAATTATTTCTCTTATTTAATTTATTGATAATGAATAATTATTTTTTTAAAATAAAGGCATTGTAGACACATATTTTAAATTTAAAAAAAAAATGCATATGTATCATTTTTTGTGGTAGTTACTAATTTATTTCTACAATTCTAATAAAAGCCAACAATGTTAGGCCCTTAACGGGAACAAAAAAAAATGTCGGTATAATTGTTTCTTAAAATCAATGGTCATGTTATTTTGATTTTAGTATTTCTTTTAATGATTTTCCTTATTTACCCTCTCTTATATTATTTTCTTCCCTTAAATAACTTAAATTCCGTTAGTATAAACTTTAGTAATGGAATATTCCGTTAACTATTTATTATTTTTAACTTAATCATTAATTTCTATATGAAATGTCCTAGGTTCGAATCTCATCCCAATTAGAGTTGGCATAATTGTTAACCATATAATACGATTATGTTAAAATATATTAAAAAATATATGTCAAGCACCTTGTGCTTAGATGGCACCCAGGTTGGACTCTCATATGAGAGGTTATGAGTTTCAGCCTCAGTGAAGGCATTATTGGCTCTTTGTTACCTTCAGTAGGTTGAGAAAGTAGAAAGTAGCTATGAACAGATACTACATTCTAATAGAGTCAATAGCATTCAAAAAATATATATAAAAAATTTAACATAAATTTTGGTCAAATAATTAATCTGACTAAATACATAGCATTCAAAGATTATAAATCAGAAACTTTAAAAATGATTTGATTTTAATGCATTTAAAAAAAAAAAAAAAAAAAAAAACAAATTTAGGTTAAGTTTTTTTTTTCCGTTTAATTAACCTTATTTTGATTAGTTAGAACAAAACTTAATATTTCAATTATACATTTGCATTATTGGAATGATTTAGGTTATTATGGTATTAATATTTTTTGTATGTATTTTTTTTATAATGGTACAATTTTACATATATTATACTATTATTTTTTTATCTTACCTAACTACAAAGTTGTTGATTATAAATACAATTACACCTAGACTCTAAAACGATAGGACCATTTTTAAAAGAATTGACAATGTTAACATCCCACTGGCTCCAATTGAACAAGTTTACATATCAGAATTTTATCAATGCATGAAAACTTCTAAAGAAATTTGTAAGTTAACATTTACTATATCATTATAACAATATCTATTGTAACTATATATTTTAAATTATTTATTATAATCCTCTATTGACAAGAATTGTAACAATTGTCATTGTCAAACTATCAAAACAATTTGTCTTAACAACAAATGGAAATTAAAAAAAAAATCAATGATTTCATTATTGTTGATGAAATGTATGTACGCCACTTTATTACTCTTATTAAATTAAATAAATTAGTAGCTATTGTTGGAAAAAAAATAGCTTAAAAGGCATAAAATGACATGTTAACTGGCTATTTTGTGGTATAGTTATCAGTGGGGTCCACTTTCATTTGGGTCGGGTCAAAGTGGATTCGGGTTCTTCGTAGTGAGACGGAGAGATTGATATATTGTACGCTCAAAACGGATAATGAGTGAATGAGATATTGATTCTCAAAGTAAACCCATTAAGTTGGAAAAATGATGGGAAAAAAGTGAAGCTTTTGTCCCACATTGGTTTGGGAAGAGGATTTGCCCCACTATTTATACAAGAGTTCTTTTTAGGCTTATTGAATTGTATAGCATAGAGGCTATTTTTTGCGCGCAGGGGGTGCAAATCAAATCCCAAAATGAGATCGAAAAGGCTTGACTCAAGCCTAATATCGTCCGAAAATTGGCAGCACTTGCGGGCTAAGTTATGCCAACTCTCCGGAAAATTTTTCCAACACTTTAGCTACTGAACAGACCAGATGGAGTCGTCCGCGGTAAACGTTCAAGCGGTATGCACTTACGAAGTCGTCCGCGGTGAACGTTCAAGCGGTACGTACCGGTCTTAGTCCGGTGCGGTAAACGTGTACCGTTTTCGGAACGGTACATGCCTGTACAGTTCATCTGACCGTTTGAGAGATTAATTCAGCTGTTATGGATTTAATTTCATATTAATTTCAATTTTAAATTACAGAATTAATTCTCGGGTTAATGGTGCTGTTACATGGGTGTTTTAATGTCATTATTTGAATGCTATTGAATTCCATCACCCCTATATAAGAGAGGGTAGAGCAGCAGACTTTTAACAACATAGAAAATCATATTTTCCAGCCTCAAAACTCTCTGCTTCTACTCTCTTCTTAGCCTAATTGTGTTCATCGCGCTGCTTTAGTTCGCCGGATTCCTTGTTTGGGTGCTAAATCATTGAATCATAGCAAGTTTTATCCTGGGAAGCCTAGGCTACAACGCTCCTAGCACTTGTGGGAGGTAACAAATAAAGTTTTAAAGAAAGAGTGGTCGCTCTACTCATGCTAAAAATCCTACACCAAACACGAGCCTATCTCTTCATTTTTCCTTCCATTTTCTACAGAAAATAATAATTCATTTTTTGTGGGATTATTATTCGGTTTTACCAACGGATTATTCAACAGCTACAACAAAAAATAATACATATGCATTTAATTAATTTAGAATTATATGTCTATAATGCCTTTATTTAAAAATAAATAAATTATTCATTATAAAAAATTTAAAAAGAGATATAATTTCGTTAGTTATATTATCTTTATTTCTACAATTCAAAGATTCACTACCTTCAAATTTATTAATTTATTATATTCACTACATTGTCCATTGTCTTCTTTTTACATTATCTTGTAATTAAATATCAAAATTATAATACTAACATATGTTATTTATATTTATTTAATTATCAAATATTTTATACAAATATAATAAATATTAATATTTTGTTCAATACTTCCCTATGATAACCAACGACACACATCTCACAATACATGAAACATGTAGGGGAAAAACTACCACTACCAAATATCAATAGGTGTTTGTAAGATAAAGAGTTCATAGTACAACTAAGATTTCATCATATACACAAAGCAAATCTAAAGCTTCCTACATAATAATCTCATTACACGATGAATCCTTCTATGCTACCACCAGTAACCCAATTGTACACGACACACTACCAATTAAAAAGAAATGACATGTACTGAAGATGAAGATAATGACAATGCTACCCAAAAGAGAATTAAGAAAAAATTAGAGAAATTTAAACCAAAAATAGTATTTATTTAGACTATTATTTTTAGACTAAGTATTTAGACTAGCGTTATTACAAAGTTACAAACATTTATTTTAGTGATAATTATAATCAATCTCTCATATATTATCTTGCATTTATATACTTTAAATTACCGATTTAAACAAACAAATTCAATATTTGTTTACCGATGCATGAACATCTCCTATATAATATTGCATTGCTATACTTTGAAATACTTATTTAAAAATAATCATTAGCCATTATCTCATTCACGCAAAGCGCGTAAAAAAATTAGTAATAATTTAACAAGAGTAAAATAGAGTGAGGAATTTAATTATGCAAACTTTGATTAGGATGTGGGTCGAACCTAAGACCTTTCTTATTGAAATCAATGAGTAAGTTAATAATTAAGGATGAATTTGAAAATCTCAAAGAAAAATTAAAATCTGAATAATCTGGACCATTCATTTAATTTAATAATTTGAGGGACTTTTTTTTCTATCCATTATATACTTAATTTTATTGGCTCTTATTAGTATATAGTATATAGATAGATAGATATACCATGGGTGTAACGTAGGGACTAAAAGTACTATTTCCCTAAAATATATGTTTCTTAACCTTAATTATTTTACTTATGATACTATTTTCCCTAACTTAGATAACTAATTGTCACAAAATTATTTCTATTAACTTCCCGATATTTTTATTTTCATAAACTTCATGAAATAGCTTGTTTTAAAACAAGAGTAAATTTATCTCAATTTTGAAATTATACTATTTTTTTTTATTTTGATAATTTATTTTACTATCTTTTTTTTAGGTATTTATTGTTACTAAAACACGTCACTTGACTAGTCACATTAAACAAGCCACGTAATGAATTTAATTCCAACGGGCCTCAATCTTACCTGCTAGAGAAAAAAGACCACAGTGAATAAACACGCAAATTATGCTGTGCAACCGAATGCACCTTGCAAGGTGCATACGGTTGCAAAACGGCGTCATTTTGGTTAAAAAAACGCGCGTCCCACTTAAAGAAGAAATCAGGTTCGATTCCCGGTAATAGCATTTTTATATATCCAGAAATTCATAACTATATAACCACAATTTCATAACTATATATCCATAATTTCATAACTATATATCCACAGTGAATGAATGAAGTAAAAATCCACAATGAATGTATGAATGAAGTAAAAATCCACAATGAATGAACTAAATATCCACAATATATGATTGAACTAAATATCCACAATGAATGAACTAAATATCCATAAATTCATAACTATATAACCACAATTTCATAACTATATATCCACAATTTCATAACTATATATCCACAGTGAATGAATGATGTAAAAATCCACAATGAATGAATGAATGGAGTAAAAATTCACAATGAATGAATGAATGAAGTAAAAATCCACAATGAATGAACTAAATATCCACAATATATGATTGAACTAAATATCCACAATGAATGAACTAAATATCCATAAATTCATAACTATATAACCACAATTTCATAACTATATATCCACAATTTCATAACTATATATCCACAATAATGCTATTGCTGAGAGTCGAACCTGATTTTTTTTTTTTAAGTGGGACGCGCGTTTTTAATCAAAACGACGTCGTTTTGAACCGTATGCACCATGCGCATGGTACATGCGGTTGCACAGCATAACTATTGGAATAAACACATATAAATTATAATTGAGCCTTAAGTGAATAAGCCCATCCAAGATACTGAATAAGCCCAAGAAAAATGGCCTCTTTGAGAGTATACACTTATTACATTATCCACTAAAAATTATTAGTAAATAAATTGGGAGAGGACAGAGATAGACAAAGAGAGGAACCTAACATAAGTTAGAAAGGATTTTATTTCTGGTATAATTTATT
The DNA here is from genome assembly GCF_001879475.1 of Ipomoea nil. Lineage (NCBI taxonomy): Eukaryota > Viridiplantae > Streptophyta > Magnoliopsida > Solanales > Convolvulaceae > Ipomoea > Ipomoea nil. The sequence continues at coordinate 170,951 of NW_017617084.1, forward strand.
TATTTATTTTTTATAACGAGAGAATTATACAGTTACTATCGTGTAAATTTTGTTTTTAATAGTGAAAAGGTAAATTACCATAAGAGGTGTTGTCAAGAATCGAAGTTTAACCTTTAGGTATGATAGTTATGTTATACACACTCGACCACCCCCATATTAGGACTATAAATCTTTTTGTTTTTTTTTTTTAAATACAAGTGATAGTCTTATATAGTTTATACTAACAATAATTCTTATTTAAAGTAAGAAGTCATACTACATTCTCTCACAAAAATTACTACATAATACATATATACCTAATATATTATTATTGTATCGAATATTTTTTTGTATTTGATTGTTTTTTTTTTTTTTGAGAAAGAGCAAATATATTAACTTAAATCTGAAGACAACACGTTACAAAGAAAGTTAGGAGGATTAGAAAATCACTCCAAACAACCAGACTTAGAAACGAATTACTTAAATATCAAGTGAGCTGTCCGGTTCGCTGATCGTTTAGTAAAAGATAAACACACATGAGAGAAACAACTCAATAGGTTTTTAATGTCACAAACTAACAAATGAAAAGAAGACTACCCAACGGTTTGTTTGCTGCTCTGGACCACCTTTAGTGAATCTGTTTCAACTTGCAAATTGTCCAGGTTTAAATCTTTGATCCAGCTTAGTGCCTCATGCATCGCTACTGCTTCTGCCTCTCTTGGGGTATAAGAATCGCTTCTTTGAGCACCTCTAGCTGCAACAAATTTGCCCTCCTCGTCCAGGATAATGCACCCAAATCCCATCTTGGCATTCATCGCATCAATAACCGCATCAACATTCATCTTGAGATAACCATGGTGAGGTTTAATCCATTTACACTCATCTTGAATATGGCCTTCCACAGCTCCCTTGGGGTTCTCAGTCGCATATCTCCACTCCTCTAAGATGGTTTTAGCTTTGTTCAGTGTTGCAAAGACCGACAGTGGGGTCTTGTTATTCCAAATTTTATCATTCAATTGTTTCCATATTTCCCAACAAGTTGTGATGAAGAGATCGAGATGGCCTTACTGAGACAAGGCATGTTGATGGTGATCCAGTTCTGGAATGAACAGAATGAAGAAGTAACAAGACTTAAATCATATAGAGCCCATAACTCCCTAGCATTCTTGCAGTCCACGAACAGGTGCCAACTAGTTTCACATTCACTGTTACATATGGGGCAGATGAGTTCACATTGGATTTTCCTTCTATGAAGCGAGTCTCTTGTGGGAAGATAGTCACGGCACAATTGCTAGAAGAAAACCTTAACTTTATGAGGATTAGGGCTGATTTTGTCATTTTGGTACAAGATATCGTTGAAATCTCCTGCGACCACCCAAGGTAGGTCGTTGTAGTTGGACAGTCTTTGAAGTAAATCCTAAGAAAATCGCCGCTTGCTTCTCTCCGGGCATCCATAAAAATCAGTGTAATACCAGACGTGGGAGGGATTGTCAAGAATAACTTTAGTGTCGATGAAGTTTGGTGAGAAGCCAATAAGCCCAAACCACCTCTAAGCCCATTGCTTTCAACAACAAAAACATAATCAAAACCCAACTTTATTCTAACGGTTTCCATTCTTTGAGCATCCAACTTTGTTACCATGAGAAATAAAATAAAAGACTTTTTAGATTGGACTAAGTCCAATAGAACCTGAACTGTACTCGGGTTGCCAAGCTCGCGACAGTTCAAGATATAAGACACATTACAATCGTTATACCGTGTACTAGGCCGCACATAGCAATGTGCGTCTCGCGCCTCCCAAAATGACGTTGTTTTGTTAAGTTGTTAAAAAAAGTCCTCTGTTTCGAATGCACATAAACTCATAACAGAATACACATAATCTAACATAATACATAATACACATAAATTCTTAACATAATACACATAAACTATAACATAATACACATAAACTCATAACATAAAATACATAAACTCTTAATTGAATACACATAAAATCTTAACTGAATTCACATAAACTCATAACACAATACACATAAACTTTTAACTAAATAGACATAATTGGGTTTGGTTAATATAATACACATAAGCTCTTAACTGAATACACATAAAGTCATAGAGTTAATACCATCCGAGGTCCTCCGAGTATAGTGGTTTTGCCACGTTTAGTCCTAAACTTTCAAATTGACCATCTGAGATCCTTCGACTTTCAAATTTAACCATTCATGGTCCAAGTTAACCACTCATGGTCCTTCAACTATTAAATTTTAACCAACCATGGTCCTTTCAAGATGACCACGACTGGTTAAATTTTGAAACTTGAAGGACCATGGGTGGTTAACTTTGACCACGAATGGTTAAATTTGAAAGTCGAAAGACCACATATGGTCAATTTGAAAGTTTAGGACTAAACGTGGCAAAACTACTATACTCGGAGGACCTCAGATGGTATTAACTCTAAACTCATAACACAATACACATAATGAGGTTTGGTCTGTTCAGATGGACGGAGTGAGATCAGCATGACGTCAACATGAAACACGCGCGTTTTGTGCATGGGCGCACATTGCTATGTGCGGCGTGGTGCACGATATAATTTGCTGACACATTATGAGAGGCGGGACCTACGACCTCCAACAAGTTTTTTGAAAGGTCCACAACCTGTTGTCCTGATCCAGCCCAACTTCAACAGACATAACAAGCCCATCAATCTCTTTCCTTTTACTTGGCTACTCGTGGGCTAAAGGATATGGGCTTAGTAAATTGGGCTCTTCATCTCCCATTATTTCAGTACGTCATAGGATAGTCCAGACAGATTGGGCAATTTATATCCTGCACCACGGCGCGCGTTGCATTGTGCGTCCAGATGTAAAACGACCTCGTTTTAATTTTTTTTTTGAAATTTCGTGGTGCAGGGTATAACGATTGGACAGATTGAGGATCGCCTTGCATTTGAAAAAGAGGGTCAAGGTCTTGACCATTAGATAAAACCTCAAACTCGCACATTAAATGCCCGCAGCCAATGTTGACATTCTGCTCTGTAATGCCATTACCGCCCCCTAACATTCCTAATGTTTCCTTATTTAGTGATGAGTTTAGCCTCTGACCTTCTGCAACATTATCCATAGTACTGTCACTTTCCTTCTCATCGTTTTTTCGGCGACACTTCTGTAGACACTTAAATTTTGATAAATATTGATTATTTATCAATATTAGTATATTTGAATATATTTGAAATATTTTGGATAATATTGATATTATCTAATTTGTTAATTAGATAATATCAAAAGAATTTTAACTTATCAAAACTCTTTATCCTACAACTATAAATAGGGCATTTCATTTCTATGTAATCACACACATCATGGTGGAGTGTTCAAGGCATCCAATTGAAGAATCAGAGGAAATCTAAAGATCTTGTACTCACATGGCATTGATTTTGACATGTAACCCAGAATTTTGGAATATTAAAATATTTTATTCAATTTTCTTTGTTCACAAATTGGCACGCCCAGTGGGACAGCTCTGCCTCTCATCTCTTCATAAGCACTTTCAACCGATATAGGGGCAAACCCTGTATGAAATTTGAAACGGAGGAAGCTAAATGATACTCCTTGCACGAGTTTAAATGGCCTTATATTCAGACTCCTTGGCACGAGTTTAAACGACCTCATATCTTTCAAGGCTCCTTGGCACGAGTTGAAACGGCCTTATATCATTAACTATAGTGTCGAGACTTCCTTGCACTACATACTTTCGAGTAGTATATGCTCTCAAGTGGTGTACAAGCAAGTCTCGAGGGGGCATTTGTAGACACTTAAATTTTGATAAATATTGATTATTTATCCCAATATTAGTATATTTGAATATATTTGAAATATTTTGGATAATATTGATATTATCTAATTTGTTAATTAGATAATATCAAAAGAGTTTTAACTTATCAAAACTCTTATCCTACAACTATAAATAGGGCCTTTCATTTCTATGTAATCACAAATCCTAGGAAAAATCATAGAAAGAACTCTGAAGTTTATTCAGAGATCACAATAAAAATGTGATCCTGAAAGTAAAAGCCCTTCCTCCTCCATATGTTGATGCATGTTGATCCAAACCTCTATTGAAGATCAAGTCATTTGAACCCGTAGGCCCTTCAAGAAGAACAAGCTATATATACAAGCCCTTCTTTGAAGATTAAGCAACTTGAAACCCGGAGGCCCTTCAATGGTGGAGTGTTCAAGGCATCCAATTGAAGAATCAGAGGAAATCCAGAGATCTTGTACTCACACCGCATTGATTTTGACATGTAACCCAGAATTTTGGAATATTAAAATATTTTATTCAATTTTCTTTGTTCACAACTCCAACAAGACCCACATCTGTCCCATCATCGGCAGTTGCCTCCTCCCTGTTGCTCTCAACTCTGGTCCATACACTTTCTCCGATGGTGGTGACTCAAGTAATCTCCGGCAGTAGTGTGGCCAATGATACCGCATATGAAGTAGAACGTGGGTAGTCTTTCATACTTAAAATCTGATGAAGTACATAGTGCAATGGTGCAGCGCAGCAACAGAACGGAGACAAGAAGACGCACTTGGTAGACGTCTTTGGTAGATGCCTTTGGTAGACGCCTTTGGTAGACACCTTTCGTAGACGCGTTTGGTAGACGTCTTTATTAGACGCCTTTGGCAGTTATAACTGCTTCTTTCTTATCTCTGTATATAAGCTCATGTTGAGCTTCCTTTTTCGTTGTTAATCAATTCCCTTTCTTCTCTGCTTAGACTCTAGTATACTTTGCTCAACAATATGGTTGATTCTCATACATGACCTGAGATAATTCATCATGGTATCAGAGCACCGCAGCTACGCAGCGGTGGTGATGTCAGAAAATCAGAACAACAACGACGGAGGCTCGACAGAACAAGCCAGAGCCGGAGCTTCTTCGAGTCAGATTCCGATGAACGTCGATCATGCACAGGAATTCGACGATCCTTGGTATCTCCCTATCACGGAGAATCCTAATTTGATTCTCGTCTCTCCGCCTCTGTCCGAAGTAAACTATGCGTCATGGAGTCGATCAATGAAAATTGCTCTCGAGGCGAAGAACAAATATGGATTTGTTGATGGATCCATCACTAGGCCTGAGGAAACTGATCGGAGATTCTCTGTTTGGAGGAGGTGCAACAATATTGTTTGCTCGTGGATCCTCAAGTCTCTTAGCTCCACGATTGCAGAAGGAGTCTTGTACCTTGAAACTGCATCAGATGTGTGGAACACTCTGAAGAAGAGATATTCTCAGATAGATTCACATAGGATTGCTGAACTGCAAAATGAGATCTATCGATGCTCACAAGGTAATCTCTCAATCAACGAGTATTTTACTAAAAGCAATGGTTTATGGATGCAAATGAATGCTATGAGGCCAATTCCTGCTTGTGAATGTGTTCCTAAGTGTACCTGCTCCCTAGTAAGCAAAATCAAAAAGGAAAAAGAAGAGGATCAAATCATTAGGTTTTTGGAAGGCCTAAGTGAAGAGTATGAGAGTATTAAATCTGCAATTCTTGTTATGGAATCTATTCCTGCCATTGAGAAAGTGTTGAGTATGGCTTTAAAAATGGAAAGGAAAATTAAAAACTCTTTCAATCAAAGGAACAATGACACAGTTCAAGCAAATGTTCTGCAAAACAGTCAAGATCAGTATGAAGAAGAACAACCTCTAGTGGCAGTCTCAACCCTAAACAGTAAGAAAAAATACAATAATGGTAGTGGAAATGGGAATGGACCAGGAAAGAGTGTGCCTAAGTGTACTTTCTGTGGGAGACTTGGTCACACCATTGACAAATGCTACAAGAAACATGGTTTTCCCCCTGGCTGGATCCCAGGATATAAGTCTAAAACTAGACAAACTCAGGACTCACAACAAGCCCCTAATTCCCATGTGAATCAGGTTGGTGATGTAGGTCTCACATCTGAACAATTTCAGAAATTGCTGTCTCTATTACAGAATCAGAACCAGGGGAATCAAGCATCAACTAGTGCAGCTGTGACTGTCAGTAAAAATGGTCTTAAGCCAGATTTCAAAAACTCTACTGAAGGCAGGTTCATCTCTAATTTCCATATTAACAATGCCTTATTTTCATCAAGTGTATGGATTCTTGATTCTGGTGCCACAGATCACATTACATGTTCTTTGGATTTTTTTGAGACATGCCATGTCATTCATGAAGTTTCTGTTAAGTTGCCTAATGGGGAAATGATGAGTGTCTCACACATAGGACAAGTCAGGCTAGACATGAACATATTGTTGCAAAATGTTTTGTACATACCATCCTTCAATTTCAACATTATATCTGCAACAAAATTGATAAGGCAGTCAGGTTGTGAAATCATTATGAAAGTTGACTCTTGTAAACTTCAGGGACCTCTTGGGATAGTGGATGGTTTTGCTAAAGAAAGAAATGGGCTATATCTGATAAACAACCCCCCTGTCAAGAAGAAGAGTCGTAGTTCAGATGAAGTTTCTAGATCATGTAACAGTTTCTCTTTACAGCTGTGGCATGACAGATTAGGCCATTTTCCTGTAAATAAGATACAATTGTTGAAAGGAATAAAACTTGCCTCTTCTCTGAAATGTCATAATTTTGTTTGTGATGTTTGTCACTTTGCAAGACACAAGAAATCCACATTTCCTGTCAGTGTTAATAGAGCTAAGGCATGTTTTGATTTATTGCATATGGATGTTTGGGGCCCCTATACTGTTGCATCCCTCAAAGGGGAACATTACTTCTTGACTATGGTAGATGATCATAGCAGGTTTACCTGGTTACATCTAATGAGGCACAAATCAGAAGTGAAGCCTATTTTTCAGAATTTTTATAATATGGTTTGCACTCAGTTCCTAGCCAAGATCAAGGTTGTTAGAACAGATAATGATGGTGAATTTATGATGAATGATTTTTTGGTGAGAATGGAATTCTACATCAGAAATCTTGTGCATACACACCCCAACAGAATGGGGTGGCAGAGAGGAAACATCAGCATATTTTGAACATGGCAAGGGCTCTAAAATTTCAATCTGGACTGCCTGACAAATTCTGGGGTCATTGTGTTCTACACTCTTCTTACCTGATCAACAGGCTACCTACTGATGTTCTAGATGGATCCACTCCCTACCAAGTTTTATTTGGCACAGACATAGACTATGGTCAGCTTACACCTTTTGGTTGTTTATGCTTTGCTGCCACAATTGCACAAGGCAGAAACAAAATGGAATCAAGAGCTAAGAAATGTGTTTTTCTGGGATTTGCTGCCAATGTAAAGGGTTATTTACTGTATGATATTGCTAACAAAGTTACCTTTATCTCTAGGGATGTTAGGTTCTATGAGCAGACCTATCCCTTTAAACAAGGCAATCTACAAAATACTACATCAGAATTATTCAATCCCACTCTACCTCTTATTCCCAACTCAGTTGAAGTTGATACTACTGCCTTGGATTCAACACAAGTCATTCCTACAGACACTTCCCCAAGTAGAGGAATTCATGATGTTAATACTAGTCCTGGTGACACAGCCTATGATGCACCTCCATAAATTCCTCATGACTTGTCACCAGATATTCATATAGAACTCCCACAGCTTGGTTCTGATTCACCAGAACAGAATACTGAACAGATGGAGCCTCCGCCTACTGATGACATTGATAGGGGGGTTGTTTGACAAGCCTAACTAAAAAAAAAAAAGTACAAATCCATAAGTTATAAGTTAAAAACTGAAAGTTGTTAAACTAACTAATTGTAAAATTAGTTGTTGAGTAAGTTGATAAACGGGAAATGACAAACAAACACACACACACACATACATAACAGATCAGGTGAAAATTAAAGCTTTTCTTAAGTGAAAAATATGATTTCATCTCATCCATTGATCCAATACAAATCAAGGGTCCAAAATGAAGTTATTTTTTTAAAAAAGGTCTTTTCTTAGGTGAAAAATAGGATTTAATCTCATCCATTGATCCAATCCAGATCAAGGGTTCAGAATGAAGCTATTTTTTAAAAAAATCTGTGACATTATGGTAATTTTGTGTAAGTTATTATTTTTTTTTTGTTTTGTTTGTCTTTCAAAGCATTTTTTTTCCATCTTGCAGAGCACAATGTTGTATCCTTTAGAGCACAATGGTGTGCCTTCCAATGTACACTGATGTGCCTTTCAGAGCACACTGATGTGTGGAGATTTTTGGGTCATTGGATTTTGGGTATCAAAGGTTGTGATTAGTTTTATAATTTTGTGTGTTGCCCGCCTGTGTGCACTATCGTTCATAGACGTGTGCACGTCGGTCGAAATACTGTGGATTCACACATGCGTACTACATTGGATATGTGCATTGTCGTCCACGGATGTGTGCATACCCGCATTTAGGTGTGTGCACGGTATATGTCCACATGTTTGTATTTTAAGGGTGTTTGCATGTGAATGCAACCCTATATATATATATATATATATATATATATATATATATATATATATATATATATATATATATATAAGGGTTCAGGTGCGGGTATAACTTCCCGTGCGATTGTGCGGTTAGATCTGAGCCGTTGATCAAATCTAAATCAGCGGCTCAAATCAATGAAAATTAAAAGGATTGGGATTGTGCCATGTGTCACTACCTCTAACTGCTAAAATCTAGTTGTGCAGAGAGCAGATAACAGATTTAACAGACTAGGAGATTAAAGGATTGGGATTGTGCCATGTGTCACTAATCCCTTACTCCTAATAGCCCCCCCTCAAGCTGGATTGTATATGTCCAACAATCCAAGCTTGGAAATGTAACCATTGAAGGAACTAGGACAGTGAGTTTTGGTAAATGTGTCTGCTAGCTGATTCTCGGAAGCAATATAGTACAGCTTGATGAGCCCTTTACTCAGCTTCTCCCTTACAAGATGGCAGTCCAGTTCTATATGTTTCGTTTGTTCATGGAAAACGGGTTTCTCTACAATAGCAATTGGGACTTGCTATCACAATAAACTGCTGCTGCTTCTTTATGTTGAACACCAAGCTCTGCCAAAAGGAAGGACAGCCATTGCACCTCACAAGTTGTGGCTGCTAGTGCCCTATATTCAGCTTCTGAGGAAGACTTGGAAATTGTAGCTTGCTTCTTGGACTTCCATGAAATCAGTGCATTCCCAAGGAAAATACAGAATCCAGTGACTGATTTTCTAGTATCAATACAAGCTCCCCAGTCTGAATCAGAGAAAGCTTTTAACTGCAAATTGGATGTTGCAGGGAAGAAAAGGCCTTTACCAGGGGCAGCCTTTATGTATCTCAAGACTCTAAAGGCAGCTTGCAGGTGTAAGTGAGTGGGCTTTTCCAGAAACTGAGACAATTGCTGAGTAGCAAAACTAATGTCTGGTCTGGTAATTGTTAAGTATAGAAGCTTCCCTACTATTCTCCTGTATTGGGTATTATCTTGAAGGGGATCACCTTCCATTCTGCTCAGCATATGTGAAGGCACAGTAGGGCTATAAACTGGCTTAGAATTTGTGAACCCTGTATCATCAAGCAATTCTAAGGCATACTTTCTTTGGCATACAGCAATCCCTTTCTTTTGTCTAGCCACTTCTAAGCCAAGGAAATACTTCATGGGGCCCAAATCTTTCAATTTGAAGTTTCTGTTCAGCTGCTCTTTTACCTCATGTATGGACTGTAGGTCAGCACTTGCAACTACTATATCATCAACATATACTAACAGAGTTATAAATGACCTTCCTTCTCCTTTGGTGAATAGAGAGTTGTCAGGTAAGGTTTGTTTGAACCCCATATTCTGCAAAGCAATGTTCAGCTTTGTATTCCACTGCCTGCTAGCCTGCTTTAAACCATAAAGGGACTTATTAAGCTTGCACACTAATCCCTTCTTTTCTTCTGACAAACCAAGAGGCAATTGCATGTAGACCTCCTCTTCTAGATCTCCATGAAGGAAGGCATTATTTACATCCATCTGATGAACATGCCAATCCTTTGCTGCTGCTACTGCTAGGAGAGTTCTAACAGTTGTCATTTTTGCCACTGGGCTGAAAGTATCTAGATAGTCAATGCCAAGAACCTGGTTATAACCCTTTGCCACCAGCCTAGCCTTATACCTTTCTATGGTGCCATCAGCCTTGTACTTGATCTTATATACCCACTTACATCCAATAGGTTTCTTGGAAGGGGGTAAGCTGACTAACTCCCAAGTGTTGTTCTTCTGCAAGGCAGTAATCTCTTCTTGTATAGCCCTTCTCCAGTGCTCATGTTGAGATGCTTCCTGATAGTTCTTTGGTTCTGAACAACAGGTAATGTTCATAATAAAGGACTGAAATGGTGGTTCCAATCTGCTGTAATCTAATACATTGGAGATGGGATGAGGAGAAGTTTTGAGAGTTGCATTCTGACATACATAGTCCTGAAGATATGTAGGAGTATGTCTTTGTCTTGTGGACCTTCTAGTGATCTGTTGAGTTTCTGTGGAACCAGGACTGCATTCAGGCTCAGATGTTTGTTCATCTGAGGTAAAAGACCATGTCTGACCAGTGTTAGTTTGTTCTTGTGTGTGTAGCTCAGCTGATGACTGCACAGGAACTCCATTCAATTGGTCACAGTTCTGTTCATTGGAACTGGGCTGGTTTTGGACATGAAACATCTCTGGATCTTCAGTGTATGGAAGGTTCATTTTTGGAAGAATGATCTGAGCTTCACCTGCTGAGGCACTGGATTGGAAGGGGAACACATTTTCATAGAATATTACATCTCTAGACACAAAGAGATTCTTGGATACCACATCATATACTTTGTAGCCTTTTGTACTGCTTGCATAACCAAGGAAAATGCACTTTTTTGCTCTAGGATCCAGCTTGGACTTGGGCCCCACTGTAGCCACATAAGCTAAACACCCAAAGACTTTTAAATGCTGATAACATGGCATTCTCTGCATCAAGACTTGATAGGGAATCTGGTTATTGATAGTAATAGAAGGTAATCTGTTGATTAGATAGGCTGCATGAAGCACACATTCTCCCCATAGATATTCTGGTAAGTTGGTCTGAAACCTAAGGGCTCTAGCTGTTGAGAGTAAGTGCCCATGTTTCCTTTCCACTCTACAATTCTGCTGTGGGGTGTGAGAGCAAGATGTCTGGTGCACAATTCCCTTCCTTTTGAAAAAACCTGCCATATTGAACTCTAGACCATTGTCTGACCTTATGCATTTTACTGTGGTCCCAAACTGATTTTCAACTAGCTTGCAAAAATCTGTAATCAAACCCCTCACTTCTGATTTCAACTTCATTAGATACACCCAAACAGCTCTACTATAATCATCTAATATAGTGAGAAAGTAATGATGATTATGGATAGTAGCTGTTTTGTAGGGTCCCCAAATGTCAACATGCAATAAATCAAAGCAACTAGCTGATATAGAATCACTGGACTGGAAGGGAAGTCTTGTTTGTTTGGCAAAGTGGCAACTATCACAAATCAAGCTTTTATTGACATGAATCATGGAGTCTAGCCCCTTCAACAGATGTAGTTTGGCATAAGAGGCATGACCTAACCTAGTATGCCACAGAGTACACTTTTCTATACTTGAAACATAATTGCATACAAAAGATGTAGTATTAGGAAACACCAGAAAATACAGCCCATTTTTCAGCTCAGCCCTTCCAATCAGTTTCCCAAGGACAGCATCCTATATTGTGCACTGATCAGAACTCATTCTCATACTATATCTGTCATTTCTAGTGAATGAGCCTACTGAAATCAAGTTGTATTGGAAGCCAGGCACATAGAGTACATTTTGTAAGACAAATTCATCAGATAAGTGGACTGAACCAGTAAAAGTGATTGCAGCCTTTTGTCCATTTGGCAGGCTAATATGCAAATTACTTACTCTTCTTTGACTACTCAGTAATTCAAGATCACACACAATATGATGAGTAGCATCACTATCCACAATCCAACTATTTTTATCACATCTAGCAGTATTGATTGAAGGGAGTATACCTTCCATTTGCAAATCTGCTGAGACAGTATTGGCCAAGACTTTTGAGGGCTGATCCAGAGGAGAATTCTGATTATCAGCAGCTGATCCATTTGTTTGTATGAAACTCAAGAACCTCTTGAAGTCCTCTTGTGTGAAGTTCATGTTCCCATTACTGTTAGGCTGCTAACTTCCTTGTACCTGATTTACTGAAGCCTGATTTCTTGATTTTGGTTTCCACCCAGGTGGATAACCATGCTTCTTGTAACATTTGTCTTCAGTATGACCTGTGTACCCACAATAGGTACACACAGGCCTTTTGTTATTCATCATTGCCCTTTTGTAACCTGTCTGAGAACCTCCTTCTGTTCTGGTCAGAAAAGCACTTGGTACTGAGCTGTTTTCCCCTGTCTGATGCAATTGGCTTTCAAAACATGAGCTGCTCAACTGGAACTGCCTCTCTTGTTGTGCAACCATGGAATAAGCCTCATTTACATCTGGCATAGGTCGCATCATCATAATCTGGTTCCTGGCCCCTGTATATATCTCATGCAAACCAACTAAGAAGATTGACAACTTATCCATTTCAGATTGCTCATTAAGTTCATCAATCTTCTTTCCACAATCACACTTGGTGGAACAGCAACAGTACATTAGAGGCCTAAGAATGCCCAACTCATCCCATAACAACTTTTGTTTAGTGAAGTATTCATTGAGTGAGTTATCCCCTTGCTTAGTTTGATAGATCTCACATTTAATTTCAGCAATTCTAAACAAATCTTGCTTACTAAACCTCCTCTTTAGGTCATTCCAGATTCCGTAGGCCGTGTCAATCCACAGCACGCTTCGGCCAATCGACGGAGATAAGGATCAAACAATCCATGATGTAACAATGTTGTTACATCTCTCCCAGGCCATATACTTCTCTATATCATCCTTGGAAGGTTTGGTGATAACACCATTGACAAAAGCTACCTTGTTCTTGCACGATAGAGCCATGGTCATGGCCCTAGCCCATGGATGATAATTTGAACCATCCAAGGGGCAGGAGACCAATTCTAGGGCTGGACTTTCATTTACGTGCAGGTAGTAAGGGTTGGAGTAGCTCTGAGGATTGAATGTTACCTCAGACGTGTTCAATCCAGGTGGTGTTGTATTCCCATTCGCCGGAGTTCTTGCCGGGGCGTTGGTTCCTGTTGTACTGTCATTTGGGGCTGGGCGATTTCCGATCGTCGGCCACGCAGTCGCCATTAGAAATCGATTAAGAGTGCTCCTTATTCTGTGAGCTCTGATACCATGTTGCGGAGCAAGAAACGGAATTGGAGAATTGAAACTGAAGGAAGAAAAGAATTTCTTGATTACACTTGAACAGAACAATAGAGAGTTCCTTTTATACATCTGAGAGTTGAGGGGAAGAAAACTGAAGAGAACTAACTACCTCTAACTGCTAAAATCTAGTTGTGCAGAGAGCAGATATTAGATTTAACAGACTAGGAGATTAAAGGATTGGGATTGTGCCATGTGTCACTAATCCCTTACTCCTAATATATATACATATACATATATACATATATATATATATATATATATATATATATATATATATATATATATATATATATATATATATATATATATGCGGGTTCAGGTGCGGCAGTGTCTTACGGTGCGGTTATTTCTTACGGTGCGGCAACACCAATAGTTCACCAAATATGCACCATCAACGTTAGGAAATACACCACACAAAACAGAGTAAACAGAGCCCTGCATCACCAAACACACACCATTAGGTGTGAGTAAAAACACCATACACTGTTCGGAAATACACCATTGGGGGTGGTGAGTTATAATGGTGTGTTTTTTTGAGTCTGTGGTGTATTTTGTGATGTTTTATTACATTTCATTGGGGTGTGTTTTTATTACACTGTTGGTGCATATTGTTAACACTGTTGGTGTATTCTGGAATTTGACCGCACCGCCGCACCGTAAGACCCCGCCGCATATGAGCGCTCTTCTATATATATATATATATATATATATATATATATATATATATATATATATATATATATATATATATATGTATACATATGTATATATATATATATATATATATATATATATATATAACATATGTATATATATATACATATGTATATGTATACATATGTATATATACATATGTATGCATATATATATATATATATATATATATATATATATATATATATATATATATATATATATATATATGTATATATATATATATAATTATGCATATATATAATTATGCATAATATATATATATATATACATAATTATATATATGCATAATTATATATATATATATATATATATATATATATATATATAGAAGAGCGCTCATATGCGGCGGGGTCTTACGGTGCGGCGGTGCGGTCAAATTCCAGAATACACCAACAGTGTTAACAATATGCACCAACAGTGTAATAAAAACACACCCCAATGAAATGTAATAAAACATCACAAAATACACCACAGACTCAAAAAAACACACCATTATAACTCACCACCCCCAATGGTGTATTTCCGAACAGTGTATGGTGTTTTTACTCACACCTAATGGTGTGTGTTTGGTGATGCAGGGCTCTGTTTACTCTGTTTTGTGTGGTGTATTTCCTAACGTTGATGGTGCATATTTGGTGAACTATTGGTGTTGCCGCACCGTAAGAAATAACCGCACCGTAAGACACTGCCGCACCTGAACCCGCCTCTATATATATATACATATAATATATACATACATATATATATATATATATATATATATATATATATACATGTATATATGCATATTTATGAGATATTTGAAATATTAAAGATAAGCCAATTAAATATTTATGTTTAAAATATATTTACTTATTATTGTTGGATGTTGAATATAATGGGGATAAATATAGAGAATGAGAAAGAAATGGGGGACGGAAGAGACATTAAGAATAAGAAAAAAAAAATGTGAAGAGATTAGAGTTTTAATGGGAATGGTAGATAGGTGTACTTTTTTAAAATAATAAATATAAAATGGGAAAAAAAATAGAAGCTATAGGTTTGTTTTTAAAACGGTACTTAAGAAAGTATTTCAAAATAAATGTTTGTTTTAAGCTACAATAATTTATAAACTCTCGACTCAAAAAAAAATAAATAAAATAAATAAATGAACTCTTAAATAAATTTTATCGAAAAAATAAAAAATAAAAAATAATCATGTCAAGTAGTAAATATTTAGAGATGACTTTAGTAGGGACCGGACAACTGGAAAAGTAGTACTCCTTATGCTTTTTAAATAAATCAATTATATTTATAATTATTCTAATTGATTAATTGTGCATCATTTTCTCATAATTCTTCTTAATCATTGATCGATTCCTTTTTTTTTTCGGTAAACATAACCATCATTTATCCATTGTGCCAAATATGTTGCGTATTTTACTCTAGATGGTGGTGCATCATAGCAAAATAAAAACACACATTGTATGTACATTTCTTATTTGATCATATCATATGTTTTTTTTATGTATGATTAAGCCTGTTCATGCTTTAGGTAGGACCTTGCTAAGGGTGAAAAGACTAATTCGATTTATTATTGAAAGTGACACCCTATCTCATTAATACTTCATAGGTAAACACACATGAACATCAACACACATATGTGCTTCTCCAAAAGAAATGGTTGAGTTGTATATGTGTGTGTTATTGTGTACAATTATGTTTTTTTTTTTTTAAATCAAAATCTTGTCCCTCACATATGTATGTATGTAAGCAATTTCAATAATATTTCACTTTTTTTTTTGTTGTAATTTTGCTTAAAATTATGTCTGTATTACTCCTTTATATATAGTTTTGATCTCTTTGAACACTATGGAGTGTTTGACAATTAAATGATAACTAGTGTTAGTTCGTTTGATCAACTGATAACATTAGCAGGTTATAGAAAAGTGCTTAATAAATTAATTGATTACATGTAAAATAACCTATAAGGAGATAATTATGTTGTGCTATTTACTTAACTATTAAATTACTTTTACAATTTATTATTGTTGTTGTTGTTATTAATGTTGGAAAAAATAGCATAAATTGACATAAAATGACATTTTAAGTAGGTATTTTGTGGTACAAATATCAGTAGGGTCCACTTCCGATTTGGGTCGGATCTAAGTGGATTCGGATTCTTCGTAGTGAGACGAAGAGATTGATATACCGTACGCTCAAAACGGATAATGGGTGAATGAGATATTGATTCTCAAAGTAGACCCATTTGAGTTGGAAAAATGAAGGGAAAAAGTGAAGCTTTTGTCCCACATTGGTTTGGAAAGAGGATTTGCCCCACTATTTATACAAGAGCCCTTTTTAGGCTTATTGAATTGTATAGCATAGAGGCTCTCTCTCACGTGCAGGGGGAGGGGGGTTGCAAATCAAATCCCAAAATGAGATCATCATTCGCGACTGTTCAGTTCAATTCCAGAATTAATCCTCATATTTAATGGTTAGTTTTGAACATGGGTTTGAATGCCTAGAAGTAGTAGTAGCAGCAGATTTTCAACACACAGAAAATATATTTTCCTGCTCTCAAAACTCTTTGCTTCTACTCCTTCTTAGCCTACTGTGTTCTAAGCTTTGCTCTTGTTCGCCGGGTTTTTTGTTTGGGTGCTCAAACACTGAATCGTACCACGTTTTATCCTGGGAAACCTACGCTACAACGCTCCTAGCACTTGTGGGAGGTAGCAAATAAGGTTTTAAGGAAAAGAACAATTCGTTCAACTCGTGCTAACCTCTAACCGAATCATCCATCCTTTTCCTTCCATTTTATTTGCCTTTCTATATAATAATAATCTTTTTGTAGGATTATTATTTTTGGGGCATACCAACAAGAAACTACCCAACAATCTTAAAACCTTATTTCTGTTTCCTGTTGATTGTGTTCTATCTCTAATTTCCGTGAAGAAATAGAGAATCCCGCACTGGCTAATCTAGGGGAGGAGAATGTTGTTGAGAACAACAGTGGTGGGAATGGCAACAACGTTGCAAATTCCCAATCACCACTAGTGAACGTTGGTTCACAAGAGGGTGGGAGCAACGCGGGATACATCCCTACGATGCGGGTACCTACAGTACCAAGTGGTTCGGCTGAAAGACCGGAGAAGTTCACTGGTAGTGGATCGAACTTTAAGAGGTGGCAACAAAAAATGTTGTTCTACCTGGAAACTCTCGGCTTGGCAAGGTTCTTGACCGAGAATGTTCTGGAGTTAAAGGAACAAGATGCCCAATCCGTGATGGCGGTTGGCTATTGGAAGGATTCTGACTTCCTTTGCCGAAACTACATCCTAAACGGGTTATGTGATGTGTTATACGATGTATATCGTAAAATTGGCACAACGAAAGCGTTGTGGAAAGCCTTGGATCATAAATACTGAAGTGAGGATGCCGGCTCAAAGAAATTTGTGGTTGGCCGATTCCTCGACTTCAAAATGGTTGATTCCAAAACCATGCTAAGTCAGGTAGAAGATTTGCAACTAATCATCGACGAAATCCGTGATGAGGGCATGGTGCTAAGTGAAGCCTTCCAAGTCGGATCCGTGATCCACTTGTTGCCTCCAGGTTGGAAGGATTTCAAGAATTACCTTAAGCATAAGCGGAATGAGATGAATCTGGAGGACCTGATCCAGCGACTCAGAATTGAGGATGGGAATAGGAAGAATGACGGGAGATGTCCCATCATTGATGGCGCTAAGGCCAATGTTGTGGAGCACGGTAAAAGCTCTAAGAAGAACAAGAAGGACAAGCGAAAGCTAGGTCCGAATGGAGGCATTACCAAGAAAAGGTTTCATGGTAAATGCTTCAATTGTGGCAAGCCTGGCCACAATTCTTCTGAATGCAAAGCTCCAAGGAAGAAGAACAAGAGTTCTAAAGCCAACATTGTTGGAGAAGGCAATCAGAAGGATGCCGAAATCAGCCTTTCGGCCATGGTGACCGAAGTGAACCTCGTGGGCTCTAACCCACGTGAGTGGTTCATCGATACCGGTGCAACCAGGCATTTATGTTGCAACCGAGAGATGTTCAACACCTTTGAGACCGTTGAGGGTGAAAAGGTGTGGATGGGAAACTCTGCTCAGTCTGCTGTGGAAAGCATGGGCAAAGTGGTTCTGAAGATGACTTCCGGGAAGGAACTAATGTTGAACAACGTGCTATATGTTCCACATGGTGTTCGAGTCAAACAAGGTTGTTTTGTCTAAGTTAGGAATGTTTGTTGGTAAAGGTTATGTAACTGATGGGCTTTTCAAGCTCAATGCAATGCCTGTTATCAATAAAAGCAAAGTTAATTATGTTTACTTGGTTGAGTCTTCAAATTTGTGGCATGGTAGACTAGGTCATGTTAATTTCAACTCTATACGTAGATTAATTAACATTAACCATATTCCTAATTTTCAGATAAACACAAATAACAAGTGTGAAATTTGTGTTGAGGCAAAACTAACGAAAATACCTTTCAAATCGATTGAAAGGGAAACTGAACCACTAGAATTAATCCATAGTGATTTGTGCGATTTTAGATCGATTCAAACAAGAGGTGGTAATAAGTATTTTATCACGTTTATCGATGATAGCACACGTTATTGCTATGTGTATTTGCTTAAGAGCAAAGATGAAGTCGTTGATAAATTCGTTCTTTATAAGAATGAAGTGGAAACCCAACTTAATCGGAGAATTATGAAGGTTAGAAGCGATAGAGGTGGTGAGTACGAAGCACCGATTGGTGACTTCTGTGCAAGTGTAGGTATAATACACGAGTGTACTGCACCTTACGCACCTCAATCGAACGGTGTTGCCGAACGAAAGAATCGTACAATGAAAGATATGATTAATGTGATGCTTATAAGTTCGGGTCTACCTCAAGGTATGTGGGGTGAGGTGGCGAGCTGTCGTAGGCTCCCAAATTAAAACCTTACAAACATAGTAGCGGGAGTAAGGATCGATCTCACGATGAGTAACTAGTTTAACTTTTGTGCTTAAGGAAACAATGGGGGATTTGGAATATAACGAGAATAAAGATTAAATAAATGAGAATTTAAATAAACAAGAAATTTAAATGAACGAATAAAGCAATGAAAATAATATATTGAAAGCACTTATAATAGAAAACCTTGGTTAGTAAAGATCCACCACCGGAATTTAACACTGATCATTGATTCAAAAAGTAATTAATATGCAATTGAATATTTGTTGTGAAATTATTTCATTTCTGTTTTCCCTTAGTTGTAGATAACTAAAGCACACGCGGTTTAATTACCCCTAACTACTAAATAATCTAAGACAAGCGCTATAGATTTAATTTAATAGCAGCAATAGGAACTAGGAAAACCGACAAACTAAATAACACAAGCACAAGCGGTTGCATTTAATTTAGGAAAATATTATACCCGAGTCAATTATCACTAAGCCGTCAATAATTAACCCAGTTGCTACTGAATATTAGAATAATTTGTAGCACAACATTATCTAATATAGCAAATAGTTATATCAAATAAATAACTAGTAGGCCTCCCTAGCAATTAAATGATACAACTATTTAAATAACTTAGAAGAATATTTAATACCCAAATACATAAAAATTATATAATAAAAATAAATAAATAATCTTACAGCATAATCAATTCCGGGGCTTCAATTCACTAAACCGAGCTAAAGAAATTAGCAACGAATGGACATTGATAACAACTTTAAAGAATAATCGAGAAGGAAAGAATGAACATTTTACAATAGAAAAACTTCTACTATTTATACTACTCCTAAAATAAACTCAAATGAACGTCCACTGTTGGTACCGTTGGTAGAAAACAAATAATAATCAAATAAAAAATTGACTATTATTTTCTGGAAAGAGGGGAAGAAAAATTGAAGAAATTGGCTAGTGTTTGGTGTTGGGTTTTTGCAAGAGTCGAGTGAGCACTCTCTCCTTAAAACCTTATTTGCCACCTCCCAAAGATGCTAGGAGCGTTGTGGCTTAGGCTTCCCATGATAAAACTTGCTAATGATTCAATGTTTGAGCACTCAAACAAGGAATCCGGCGAGCAAGACAATGGCTATGAACACAGTAGGCCAAGAAAGAGTAGAAGCAGAGAGGTTTTGAGGTTGGAAAACAAAAGTTTCGTGCAGTGTTCTTGCTGTTCTCACAGTGTGTAAAACTCTACTGCCTCTACCCTCTCTTATATAGGGTTGAAGGAACCAATAGCCTTTATTATGGCAATTTAAAATGACATTAAAGCTGCCTTCCAACAGCTATAACAGCAGGCCACTACCTGGGAATTGAATTCAGAATTCAAAATTGGAATTAATAGACAATTAATTCGGTAACAGATGAATTCAACCCTCAACAGTCAGAACTTTCGGGTTCCAGACCGTTAGCGTACAGGGTCGTGCTCTCTTGTAGCACGAGAATAGGTGCTCTCGGTTCGGTTCTGGCCGAACCAAGAGTTTGGCATAACTTAGCCCACAAGGCCAGCCAATTTCCGAACGACATTCGTGCCCCCAGGTGCCGGCGCACACGAGCTCGGGCTTGAATCAAGCCTCTTTGTTGGAATTTGATTTGCAATCCCCCCCCCCCCCCCCGCGCGAGAGAGCCTCTATGCTATACAATTCTACAAGCTTCAAAAGAGCTCTTGTATATAAGGGGGGAAAATCTTCATTCCAAAGCAATGTGGGACAAAAAGCTCACTTTTTCCCTTCATTTTCCAACTCAAATGGGTCTACTTTGAGAATCAATATCTCATTCACCCATTATCCGTTTTGAGCGTACAATATATCGATCTCTTCGTCTCACTACGAAGAATCCGAATCGACTTTAACCCGACCCAAATCGGAAGTGGACCCCACTGATAATTGTACCACAAAATAGTCACTTAACATGCCATTTTATGCCATTTTAAGCTATTTTTCCAACATCCACCGCCCATTTCCTCTTTTTGCGATGTTTGAAGAATTCTCCGCTGCGCACGAATCGGTCGACCTCCGCTGCTATGTTCGCATGCATTGAACATTTCACTTTGTTTAATTGCATCTCCCTAAAAATTTAGACCAAAATAATACTCAATTTTATAATATATATATATATGCTAGCTTAGTACAGTACGTCATATATATATATATATATATATATATATATATATATACATACTAGTTTTCACACGCGCTTTGCGCGATTAGACGAATGCCCAATATACATTTTTAAATTAGTGTTCCTTAATTGGTTAAAGTAGTCATATAATAATGAGAGAGAAAATGCTAGTGTTATTGTTGAAGACGATAGGGCCATGTTGGCCAGTTTAGTTAATTGCTCAATTCCTAGGCAGCTTAATGCCATTGCTCATTTTCTCTTGCTGATACTACGGTGACTTTATTTTGAGTCTTTTGCATTAATAATAGTCACCTTTTTGCTTTAAAAAAAATAATGAGAGAGAAAAATGCTAAAATCTCTTATTTTAATAAAAGATATAGAAATTGGAAATAACTAAAGTAACTAAATTAATTCTTCTTAGTGCACTTTCGCTTTCACTGAGGGTCGGAATTATCTTCATCTCTGGTTCGGAATTGTCTTCATCTCTGGTTGTGTCTTTACTTCATCTTGTTTACTGGTAGTTAATTAGAATGATGCGTGCAATGATCATTTAGACAAATGGCCAATGTGTATTTTTAAATTAGTGTTCGTTAATTGGTTAAAGTATTTATATAATAATCCGAGAGAGAAAAATGCTAAATTAATAAAAGATAAAAGAATTTTATGTCTTCCTTCACTTGAATTCTATTATGCTTGATCTTAGGGTGATGAGAAAAGGGGATCGGATAAAGAAAAACAAAAGTTAACTGTATTAGTTGATGGATTATAGATTCTAATGTTTTTATGTAGAAAGATTCTGCATGCATCATGCATATATGCCAGGCAGGCCAGCTGCTTAATTATTATCATATCTAACATGTGGCTTGGTTGGAGGTGGTCAATAATAGTAGCTCAATTACCAGGAAGAACTGATAATGATATCAAGAATTATTGGAACACCAAACTGAAGAAGAAGCTCATGGCAATGATGCTCCTTCCTCTTCATCTGCTTCTTCTTCCAAACACGGATCAGTCATATCATCATCCATGTCGCCACTGTTTTCTGCCGCCCTAATTGCACCTTTTGTTCTTCTTCCCACACCACCTCAACAACAATCCCCGTTTTACACCCCACACAAAGTCATTTTCTGAGCTTGAATCCCCCTCCCTCCACCACCCAGATTTTGGGCATGATCACTGTAACAAGTCTCTCTATTCTTCTTTCAACTTCCAAATGAGCCATCAAGACCAGCAGGCCTTGCTGAACCCCCCTGCACTAATGCAGCAATATCATCACCACCCAGCAGCTATGAATAAGGGTAATCATAATTTGTTGATGTTTGGGGGAAGTGAGGTCAGTGGATCCTCATCATCTGATGGGAGTTGCAGCCAAATCAGTTATGAGAGATAAAAAAATTGCAGACCATGTAAAGCAAGAACCTGCAGATCATCAACTCCTGGGAAAATACAGTTTCCAAGGCGATCCTCATCATCAGATCATTTCTCCAACCAATGCTGGATTCGAAGATGAAAACCAGATTCAAGGAAACTTAGCATTTTAAATAATTGAAATTTCAGGAAATTTAACATATGGAACAAGATCAAAAGCTTAAGAGGCATTACCCTTCTTTAAATCTGTTGTCCAGCATGTGAACTGAAAAACTCCATGTTCTCCTTCACTTCCAAGCTACCTACATCATGAACGTTTCAGTATTCCTCTTACCTAACATTAATTACCCATTTCGTTTAAAGTAAATCATCTATCAACCTTTCCCAAAGCATTGGATTGAACACATACGCCCCTGAGGCCCTGAGTCCCCTGACTATCTGGATTTAATTTGAATAGCTCATTCAAAGCTAAATTAGCCATTTTAATATCACAATGCAGTCTGCAAAACTAAGCAAAGGTGCAAAACATAGAATTTGCCAATAGTATAAGTAACCTAAGCACACATAACTGGCAAGCAACTTCAGAAATTTCAGTAGATTTCACCAATTTCAATATATTTTGTTTGGGTACAACTCTACCAATAACATGTAAATATACCACCTTTCATATGTAATAATTAATAAATAATAGAGAGAGAGAGAGAGAGAGAGAAAAACACACACACACACACACATTTTAGCAAGTCAGTTGCTACATATATTTAATGAACAGTGTGAATGCTCTTTTGAAGTAATATGCTATTTTATAATTGTTGAATCCTTGACCAGACATATCAATATTAAGTTTGCCTTCTTTATATACAGAAAATTCATCAAATGAGAGCAGTAACTTAGCATCTAGTATCTGAAAATCTATAGAAGTTTGATCACGGTTTTTAAACCGATTTCCCTTCGTGACGGTTAATGTGCATTAAAAGTGAAATACCACTATAGGGACTATTACTGGAATCAGTTCAAGAAGAAAGTACATGCTACTCAAGATGAGAACTAATACCATCTTGGATTAATCAGACTCAACTTCAAATAAGCTAGCTAAAATAATACTTTATGGCACTTTGAACAATACCTCAAACTTTTGGAATTGCATTAGTGTAGGGAAAACCCATTTCCGTCTTCTCCCTTCACTGCACGGAAAATTAAGGTACAATTAGAAACTTGAATCAGGCAACAACATAGAGACACATATACCATCATGATTCATTTTGACAAATGTTTGGCATACCAAGAATGCTTTTGTATAATGCAGTCAATGATTACAAATATATATATATATATATATATATATATATATATATATATATAAGAGTTTATAGCATATGTTATATGTACACAAGGGACAATAGAAAGTCTCATCACTTTAAAGGGGATAAATACAAAGGGTCTAAACTGATTGAGTAACGAGGAGTATCAGTTTAAAGAGGTTCTGGAACATAGAAAAATGCTATTCAGATTAGTAAGTTGTTTAGCCAACCTCACGTGAGCAAACAAGGCCTTTGCAATTATAACCAGCATGGATGCAAAGAGGAGGATATTGATCTTAGATTGTAACTCGGAAAAAAAAATGCACTTCTAGGAGCAGGGCCATATCACCACTCACGAAAATCAGTATTAGCATCGCACTCACCAAGGTGCATTTACATCACCACACTGCAACCTTGCTATGTCAGCACTCCATATCTTTAGGGTAAGGTCATCAGCAAGCCAATGAAATCACTGAACAATACAATATGATACTCTTTAAAAATCCAACACACCACCCACACCCCCTAAAAAAAAAAAAAAAATTCTCAAATAGATGTAATTCAATCTCTGCATAATTGTACATAATTGCACACCAGACGCAAAGACCAAATCGGCTTTCCTTTAACTTTAGCTTTGATTCTCCTCACCAAGTAGTCGCGCACGGCTATGCTTCTCCGAATGCTGCCTTGTGTGATTCTCCTCCCTAGTCACGGACGGTCGTGCTTCTCCAAACTGCTGCCCTAATTTGTTGCTTCTCCGCTGGATTCTCTTAATCGCGGTCGGTGTGCTTCTCGTAATTGCCATTCAATTTCCGTAAACTTCAGATTTGCCACCGCGCAACTTCCTTTGATAGAGCCGTTAAATTTAACCGTGTAAGTTTGATAAAATTAAGAAGAATGAGGTTATATTAGGATTTTAAATTGGCATTGTACAATTAGAAAAGCGCAAAGTACAATTTTTTAGAGCATATGTTGTACCGACATTTTTTTAGTTCCCGTTAAGGGTCTAACAATATTCGCTCTTATTAAAGTTGTAGATGTAGATATATATATATATATATATATATATATATATATATATATATATATATATAGTACTATATTTAGCTCATTAATTGTTAAACTCTAAAAAGAACTAATTATTAAGTAATATTAAATAATTAACACAAAAATATTATAAAGATGTATCTAAAATATGAGTGTAAAATATGCCTATCAAATTCTCCCACACTAAAACATTTGCTTGTCCCCAAGCAAAAATATTATTTACGAAGTAAATTGAAATAAAATTTCCAAAACTCATAACATATCATGAACAACAATCTAAAGCACCCTGCAATTAATAAGGTAGCACCCTTGTCTGAAAATTGAGAGAACTAAATAAGTAAGCCCTCACAGGAATATCACTCTTCACTCAAGTGTTTGATGGGTATAAATGTCACTCAAGTTCATTCCTATAAAATTGATCTACCATAGGCTTGCATATCTTCTCAATCACCACTACAAGAGTCATGCATGACACAAATCATAAGGACTTTTCACAGGTTGTAATAATGCGGCTAGGGTTAAGGTATGGAATTTTTTTAGGAAAGTAACTTGCTCAACACAGTCTCAATTTTTCACTCAAAACATTTCCCATCGACATTTCAACCCAACTATCATTCTCAAAAGTATAGAATGCTTCCTCAGTATTACCAGAATTTCCCCTCGCTTCATTTATTTAGAGGTAACTTCAACTCAAAACTAATTGCTGATTCTTTCTTATTTTTCATATAAATTTTCAGCAAACATTTTTTCCTTTTTAACATATATTCATCAATTATCCTATTTCTTCATTTTTTTTGTTCAATTTCAATACATCTTTTTTTTTTTTTTTTTGAATCATGAACTGTCTTCGTTTTCTTTTTCATAGAAGACCAACAACAAATTGGCAATGCAGATACACCCCGCCTCGCTCTCAATCATATTAACAAAAGTAAGTGATCTCCTCCATACTTATTCTTCACAACCTCACGCAGATTACAAGAATAATTCAAAATTTGCTCCACTAGTTTTTCAGTTGGGTTAAGGCATTATTTTTAGATATAAAAGGCTTATAATGTGATTAAAGAAAAAGAAAAGAATGGCCATAAAGCTCAAAGTGGTTAGCAAAGGAAAATAAATCATAGGACAAACCGGTTATTTGGCTAGTGAGGTTCAAAATCAAATAATGGCCTTAATCACACTTGAATCCTGCATGATCTAATTAGCTTTAAAAGAGAATCAAGGCAAGTTCTAGAGAAACAAAGTTATGGAAGAAATCACACAATAGGAAGAAAAATAGACCGAAGTGTCAGTCAATGGCTCAAAACACTCACAGGTTTATTGCTTACTTAATATAGTCACCACATATCAAACAAGAAATGCTAACAAACTGATCACAATTTGCCAAACTATTTATTCAATCACATTATGAATTTCAGGAAAAGAAAATATAATTTTTTTTTCAAAATAATACTTATTTTGCATAAAATACTAGTAAAATATTTGTGAAAATTTTTGAAAATTTTGACATAAGCAAACAAATAATAAAACTAAATTCCCTCCCCCACACTTATTATCAACATTGTCCCCAATGTTGAATAAAAATGCACAGAAAAAGGGTTATTGAATGAGAATAAGGAATAAAAGAAAAAGAATCGAACAAACACACCTTAGGTTGCCTCCCAAGCAGCGCCTTTGTTTATCGTCGTTGGCTCGACTCATGATATTGCTTTAGATTTCCATCATCTTTTTGAGTACCTTCGATGATTACGATTATTCAAAGAAATACTCTCTTCATCCAGATTAGTGGTCAAAAATGATTTATTATTTTTTTTTTCATTCGAAGCAATTGCATCAAATTTAACAAACTTCAAAGAATCAACAAAAATTGCAAAATTTTCGTCACTAGGAAATTTCATGGTATCATAAATATTAAAACTTACAAATTTACCATTAAACTCCATTGTAAGCATACCACTATGAATATCAATTTTTGTTTTTGCAGTTTTTAAGAATGGCCTTCCTAACAAAATATGAGAAATTTTATTATCATTTTCCATATCAAGCACATAAAAATCAGCAGGAAAAATCAAGTTATTAACTTCAACAAGCAAATCCTCAATCACACCCCTAGGGAATGTAGTAGATCCATCAGCCAATTGAATTACAATACTAGTTTTATTCAGGGGTCCAATATTTAAAGAATTATAAACAGAATATGGTATGACATTGATAGAAGCTCCTAAATCTAACATAGCATTTTCAAGTTTCACACCATTTATCATGCATGAAATAGTAAACATACCTGGATCTTTGCACTTTTCAGGAAGATTGCTTTGACTAGATATAGAGGCATTATCTTGCACTTTCAGTTCCTCAACTCCTTTATTTTGTTTATTTTTCAAAGTGGATAACTCTTTTAGAAAATTCGCATAGCGAGGTATTCTTTTCATAGAATCTAAAAATGGTTTATTAGCCTCACATTCACGAAATGTCTCATACATATCATTATTTGAGTTTCCTCTTATTGGTTCTAAAAGAGCTTGAGGAAATGGGGGTACTGGTTCATAATCAGAAAAAGAAGAACGCTTACCTTGGGACTTCTCTTTATTATTGGCAATGTTACCTGCACTTATTTCCTTGTCTAAATCAACATTCTTTTCCATCGACATACTTCTCATAGTAATTGCACTTACATTCTCTTTAGGATTAACAACCGTTTGAGAGGGTAATTTGCCAGAACTCTGTGCTTCCAACCGACTTACCGTAGTTGCTAGTTGACCCATCTGTCTTTCCAAGTTCGTAATACAAACCTTTGTTTCTTGAATACTAGCTCTTGTTTTTTGAATACTAGCTCTTGTCTCTTGTTGGAATAGTTGTGTTTCTTGTTGAAACTGCAAAGTGTTAGTAGCAAGAGATTTAACAATATCTTCTAGATTCATACCTGAGCTAGAGCTTTGGGCTGGCTGTTGTTTTGAAGGAAATGGTTGTCTGTACTGCTGAAAATTGGAACGATTCTGAACAAACTGGTTCCCTTGTGAGTTCCCATAGCTAAGGTTTGGGTGATCCCTCCATCCAGGATTATATGTATTGGAAAATGGATCATACTTACCTTGAGGTTGTCCAGGAAGACCTCCAGCCATGTTGACTTGTTCAATAGGTTCTTCTTGAAGAGTTGGGCAGGCGTCAGTTTGGTGCCCAACTACCGAGCAAATTCCACATGCGTTTACAGATTGCATATTGCCTACAGCTAATTGACGAACAAGAGTATAGTAGTTAAACTTGAAATTTGTTGTTCAAGAGCAGAAATATTTACCTCGTTCACTTGTTTCAACGGTTGGATAAGTCTATTGCCAAACTGTTGAGAATTTGCAGCCATGTTTGCAATTAGAGTTCTTGCAGCGTCTGGTGTCTTGTCAACTAACGCACTACCGCTTGTGGCATCAATCATGCTTCTATCCATTAGAAAAAGTCCTTCATAAAAGTATTGAATGAGTAATTGATCACTAATTTGATGGTGTGGGAAGCTTGCACAAAGTTTCTTGAAACGCTCCAATATTCATACAATGACTCTCCATTGTTTTGCCTTATACCACAGATTTTCTTTCTAATGTTGGCCGCCCTTGAAGTTGAGAAATATTTTTCAAGGAACATTGTCTTCAAGCTATTCCATGTGGTGATGCTCCCAGAAGGTAGATAGTATAGTCAATCCTTCGCTGAATCTTTCAACGAAAATGGGAAAGCTCTCAACTTGATTTGTTCTTCAGTAACCCCTGTGGGTTTTATACTTGAACACACCACATGGAATTCCTTTAAGTGTTTGTGAGGATCTTCACCTGCAAGTCCATGAAAAGAAGGTAAAAGATGTATTAACCTAGATTTTAATTCAAATTGTATATTAGCATCTAGATTGGGAAAAGTGATGCATAAAGGTTGCTGATCCAGATTTGGAGCTCCAAGCTCTTTTAATGTTCAATTTTGAGTCATGGGTTCCTCTTCTAAATCAGAATTGGTAGAATCGGTAGCCAAATCGCTAAACTCTAATTTCCTCAAAGCTTGTTTCCTCCACCTGCGTATAGTTCTTACAATTTCTGGATCGTACGGCAAGATTTTTTGATTAGCAGATCGAGTTATATGCATAAATAAATAGAAAATATATTGAAGCAATTATGTAAAAGTAATGAAAGAAAAGAAAAAAAAATTTTGATAAAAAAAACAAAAACAAACAAATAAATAAATAAACACAAAATAAACAAGAAAATCTCCCCGGCAACGGCGCCAAAATTTGACGAGCTGTCATAGGCTCCCAAATTAAAACCTTACAAACGTAGTAGCGGGAGTAAGGATCGATCCCACGATTTAACTTTTGTGCTTAAGGAAACGATGAGGGATTTGGAATATAACGAGAATAAAGATTAAATAAATGAGAATTTAAATAAACAAGAAATTTAAATGAACGAATAAAGCAATGAAAATAATATATTGAAAGCACTTATAATAGAAAACCTTAGTTAGTAAAGATCCACCACCAAAATTTAACATTGATCATTGATTCAAAAAGTAATTAATATGCAATTGAATATTTGTTGTGAAATTATTTCATTTCTTTTTTCCCTTAGTTGTAGATAAATAAAGCACACGTGGTTTAATTACCCCTAACTACTAAATAATCTAAGACAAGCGCTATAGATTTAATTTAATAGCAGCCATAGGAACTACGAAAACCGACAAACTAAATAACACAAGCACAAGCGGTTGCATTTAATTTAGGAAAATATTCTACCCGAGTCCAATTATCACTAAGACGTCAATAATTAACCCAGTTGCTACTGAATATTAGAATAATTGTAGCACAACATTATCTAATATAGCAAATAGTTATATTAAGTAAATAACTAGTAGGCCTCCCTAGCAATTAAATGATACAACTATTCCAATAACTTAGAAGAATATTTAATACCCACACTACTGGAAATTATGAAATTTCTGACCACCTGAAAGTGATCTTAAATCAAGTCAAAAGCCTTGTTCCGACCACGTTTGGTATCCGGAAAAACCTTTGTTGCTATTTCCGACCTCTTTGGTATCAACTTGATTTAAGATCCCTTTCAGGTGGTCGGAAATTTCATAATTTCCAGTAGTGCCAAATGCATAAAAATTATATAATAAAAATAAATAAATAATCTTACAGCATAATCAATTCCGAGGCTTCAATTCACTAAACCAAGCTAAAGAAATTAACAACGAATGGACATTGATAACAGCTTTAAAGAATAATCGAGAAGGGAAGAATAAATATTTTACAATAGAAAAACTTCTACTATTTATACTACTCCTAAAATAAACTCAAATGAACGTCCACCGCCCATTTCCTTGTTTGCGATGTTTGAATAATTCTCCGCTGCGCACGAATCGGTCGACCTCCGCTGCTATGTTCGCATGCATTGAACATTTCACTTTGTTTAATTGCATCTCCCTAAAAATTTGGACCAAAATAATACTCAATTTTATAATATATATATATATATATATATATATATATATATATATATATAGTACTATATTTGGCTCATTAATTGTTAAACTCTAAAAAGAACTAATTATTAAGTAATATTAAATAATTAACACAAAAATATTTTAAAGATGTACTTAAAATATGAGTGTAAAATATGTCTATCATGAGGCGATTTTGACAAGTAATTACCTTTTGAATAAGGTACTCCGCAAGAAGCTCGATAAAACTCCTTATGAGCTGTGGAGCGGTAGGAAACCTTCCTACCAGTACCTGAAAGTGTGGGGTGTCTTGCCAAAGTATTGGTGCCAACACCTAATAAGAAAGTAAAGATATGTCCTAAGACAGTGGACTGTATCTTTATTGGCTATGCACATAATAGTAGTGCTTATCAGTTCTTAGTACACGAGTCCCATAATTCGGATGTACATAAGAACACAATAATAGAATCAAAGAATGCATATTTCTTTGAAAATGTATTTCCTTGTAGGTCCAATGAGGGACCGAGTACGTCAAAACGAACGTTTGACGAAGCTATGGACAATGATAGTGGGGAATCTGAGAAAGAACCCGAGCTCGAGCCGAGACGTAGTAAGCGGGCGAGAATTGAAAAATCACTTGGTCCTGATTTTCTAACTTACTTGTTAGAATATGATTCGAGTACTCTAACTTGTATATTAGAAAATGAACCAAATTTTCTATCTTGTTTGATAGAGAATGAGCCTCGAACGTATGTAGAAACCGTGACTTCTACGGAAGGACCAATGTGGAAAGAGGCTATTAAAAGTGAAGTGGATTCTATCTTACAGAATCACACTTGGGAACTTGTTGATCTTCCTCCGGGTAGTAAACCCTTAGGATCCAAGTGGGTCTTTAAAAGGAAGATGAAACCGGACGGTTCCATTGAGAAGTATAAGGCTAGGCTTGTAATCAATGGTTACAGGCAACGCGAGGGCCTTGATTACTTCGACATGTATTCTCCCGTAACGAGAATAAATTCCATTAGGATGATACTTGACATAGCCGCGCTACGTAATTTGGAAGTTCATCAAATGGACGTTAAAACCGCTTTCCTAAATGGGAATTAGATGAGGAAATCTATATGGAACAACCCGAAGGGTTCGTAGTTCCGAGCCAAGAAAGGAAAGTGTGCAAGTTGGTTAAATCGCTCTATGGTTTGAAACAAGCGCCTATGCAGTGACACGAGAAGTTTGACCATGCGATGTTAACTAACGGGTTTAAAAGTAAATGAAAGTGACAAATGTGTCTACGTTAAGGAAACGATAAACGGGTATGTCATTCTATGTTTATACGTGGATGATATACTCATCGTTGGTAGTAACGATTGGATGATCAAGTCTATCAAAAACATGTTAAATTTGAGATTTGACATGAAGGATATGGGTTTGGCTGATTTAATCCTCGGATTAGAATCATTAGAAGACATGATGGTCTTATGTTGAGCCAGTCACATTATATTGATAAAATCCTTGAAAATTTTAACAAGGATGATGATCAAAAGACTAGGACGTCATTAGATCGTAGTATTCATCTAACCAAGAACCACGGAGAATGTATTGTTCAAGTAGAATATGCTCTGGTTATTGGTAGGTTAATGTATCTTATGAGCTGTACTAGGCCGGACATTGCCTTTGCGGTTAGTAAACTCAGTAGATATACGAGTAACCCCGGTGCCATGCACTGGAGGGCAATAGTGAAGGTTATGAGATACTTGAGTAGGGGTGTAAACAAATCAAATAAATAAAAAATTCAATTCGTGATTCGAATTCGAATATGTTGATTCGAATTCGAATATTTCGAATACGAATCCGAATTCAAATACTTTTTTCGATTCGAATATTTCTCGAATACGAATACGAATTAGAGTGTATTCGATTCGAATAGTATTCAAATATATTCGAATATTTTATGCTATTTAAATATAAATTTTTATTACATTTTATCTTAATTTATTAGAGAATTTTGTAAAAAATTAAGTTAGGCATTTCAAATTCGAATATTCGAGTCGAATCGAATATATTCGAATAAACTGGTCGAATCGAATACGAATCAAATTTGATATTCGAATATTAAACAAATACGAATACGAATATTCGAATATATAGTCAAATTCGAATCAAATACTGAGATATTTGACTCGATTCGATTCGTGTACATCCCTATACTTGAGGTATACTCGGGACCTTGGACTGCACTATGGGAGATATCCTGCTGTACTTGAAGGATATAGCGACGCTAGCTGGATATCTGATATTAAGGACTCTAAGTCCACGAGTGGCTACGTGTTTACACTAGCCGGTGCAGCCGTTACATGGAAATCTTCTAAACAAACCGTGATAGCTAGATCCACGATGGAATCTGAGCTGATAGCCTTGGACAAAGGTTGTAACGAGGCTGAATGGCTACGCCATTTTCTAGAAGATATTCCTAATTGGGAAAGACCTAAACCTCCAATATGTGTGCATTGCGATAGTCAAGACACAATTGGGAGAGTACAAAGTCATATGTATAATGGTAAGTCTAGACATGTGCGTCGTAGACATAATACCATTAGACAACTTCTCGCAACTGGCGTTGTCTCAATTGACTACGTAAAGTCAAAAGACAATATAGCGGATCCGCTAACCAAAGGGTTATGTAAAGAAGCTGTGGAGAAGTTGAGACGAGGAATAGGTCTAAAGTCCTTGGTATAAAGTTCTATAGTTGATACCCAACCTAGCTGGCACCTAGGTTCAATGGGAAACCTAAATTATGGAACGGAGCATGTCACTGTGGGGGTCTCGAACTCCCTACCACTCCTCGTAGAAACAGTGACTCCCGCACGAGGTTAGCATATTGATGCTTTAATGATTCGAGTGTCGGTTGACATGGGTGATTATGCGGGATACTCAGAAAAGAATCACCTATGTGAGAGAGAAGTGAGGGTCGCTTCAAAGGAGAATTGATGGGCACAATTCTTCACAAACTCTTGCAGAACCAGGAATGGTGACCCACGACCAAAACAGGCACACTCATGAGAACAGAGCATGGTTGGGAGGTTCCTGCGTGAGATATGTCATCGTCTACACAAACGGCAGTCGGTTCAAAGACATCGCGTTCTACCGTACAGCCAGTAGAGTAAATGTATCTTTACAAGGGAAGGTTCAAAGGGTATAGTGATCCCTACCTATCCTATGCAGGGATCGACCGTTGAACACAGTTGTTTCCGATTTCAAAATTCCCTGAAAATCAATTTTTCATTCATGTGGGAGATTGTTGGAAAAAAAATAGCATAAATTGACATAAAATGACATTTTAAGTAGCTATTTTGTGGTACAAATATCAGTAGGGTCCACTTTCGATTTGGGTCGGGTCTAAGTGGATTCGGATTCTTCGTAGTGAGACAAAGAGATTGATATATCGTACGCTCAAAACGGATAATGGGTGAATGAGATATTGATTCTCAAAGTAGACCCATTTGAGTTGGAAAAAATGAAGTTTTTGTCCCACATTGGTTTGGAAAGAGGATTTGCCCCACTATTTATACAAGAGCCCTTTTTAAGCTTATTGAATTATATAACATAGAGGCTCTCTCTCGCGCACAAGGAGGGGGGTGCAAATCAAATCCCAAAATGAGACCGAAAAGGATTGGCTCAAGCCCAACCTCGTGTGCGCCAACACCTGCGGGCACGAATGTTAGTAGCATAGCCTACTGTGTTCTAAGCTTTGCTCTTATTCGCCGGGTTTTAGCATAACCTACTGTGTTATAAGCTTTGCTCTTGTTCGCCGGGTTTTTTGTTTGGGTGCTCAAATACTGAATCGTAGCACGTTTTATCCTGGGAAACCTACGCTACAACGCTCCTAGCACTTGTGGGAGGTAGCAAATGAGATTTTAAGAAAAAGAACAATTTGTTCAACTCGTGCTAACCTCTAACCGAATCATCAATCATTTTCCTTCCCTTTTATTTGCCTTTCTGTATAATAATAATCTTTTTGTAGGATTATTATTTTTGGGGTATACCAACAAGAAACTACCCAACAATTAATTATTTTTAACTATTATTTATTGTATTATTAATAACATTATAATTATAAAGAAGTACTCTATAGTTAATAATAATCTAGCATTAAAATATAAATTTAAATAAAAATAGAATAAACATAAATTATTAATAATAATTCAATATAATAGCTAAAAATTACGGAGTATATGTTAAAAAAAAAAAAAAAAAAAAAAGAGTGTCTTGACCTTATGGTCGATTCAAATGTTGGGCTCTAGACGAGTTTTTCTGTATTAAAAATGTAAAGTTGAATAAATATAAACACCACAATAACCAACAACTATATATGAAGGGTGAATTAGACTTTTAAAACGAAAATTAAATAAGCTAATATCATTAACTTATTCAAAGTACCAGGACTATGTGGTCTAATGATACCCGGGTTGAACTTCCATTTGGAAGGTTGTAAGTTTGAGCCTCAATGGAGGCGTTATTAGCTCTTTGTGTTTCAGTAGGTTGAGAAAGTATATGAACAGATACTACAATGTAATAGAGCTAGTAGCATTCAAAAAAAAAAAAAAAAAAACTTATTCAAAGTAAATTTTTCATTTTCAATTTATTGATATCAATAAATTAAAATAATCCAATAAGTTATTTACCAAATACTTATTTTAATTGTTTGACAAAGTCAAGCAACTAAAGTTAATCAAACAAGTCAAATTTTGACGGAAAAACCATTTTCCAAATAACATATATATATATATATATATATATATATATATATATATATATATATATATATTCTATGTAATCCATCCATGGTTAAAGCTAGTAATGTATCATTAATATGACAAATTTTAGTTTGCAAGAGGGTAGTAGTGGCCCTAGAATGTTCAACCGTCCAAGTTCCTTCATCTGAAGGGCAGGACAATGCCCGTTAGATGTGTCAGGATACTACATAAGCTTCAATGCTAGTATATATAGATGAAAGTTAATTAGGGATTTGAATTTGGTGAAATTTTAATCAAAAGAAAAAAGCATGTTAGGTAGTGACATAAATTATTATTTTATTAATTTAATCCGGTCAGTTGTAACAACTTAAACTAGTTTATTTTATTGTGATTCTTTGTCAGTTATGATCACAGAATATATTTTACTCAAAGTATAAACGACTGCGACATACAGATTTTTCAATAAATCAAAGAATTTGAAAGTGATTTTGTTACAATTAGTTAATGTAATATATTTGTATCTGCACACTAGAACTTACAAAGTACCTTAGAATACGAAGAAGACAAAAAGCAATAAAAAAATTGGAGTTGTGTGAGAGAGAAGAGAATAGAATTTTTTGGGTGTTATACTTTATGAATCGGAATCACTCTCCCAAGACCCCAGAAACAATAATATCTAATGTATAGGCCAATAATAAAATTAAAGTTGAAATAAAGATGAAAAAGTGAACTAGTGAAGTCAACAATAAAATGGAAGAAAAGAAATTGCAAAATCATAAATAAATAAATAAATAAATAAAGTTTAGATGGTAGAATTAAATATTTAATTAGTGGGATGGTTGGCATTTGCGATTTGTATACGTAAGGCTGTTGTCATAGCTTAGCTTAGAGCCCCAGAGCCAGAGCAATATAATAATAACTATATTAGCTGCTTTATGTTAGGCAAGATTGCAGGTACAAATGTAGCCATCCGGTATGATTAATCCAAAGAAAGAAAAATGCAAGCAAAAAATAAGTGAAGGCCATGGTAGTGGTGGGGCCAAATTATACCATGAAGCATCATCTATCTTGTATTATGAATGTTAAGGCGTTTGGTTGGAGGAAGGAAATTACGTGAGAAAGGAATTGTAATTTAATGAGAGATAACTAATATGGAAATAAAATGATAATTTAAATTTCAGTCTTTGGTGTACATGAATAGAATTACTGAGAATTTCAATTTCAATATAATGTTTGGTATACATAGAATTAAAAGGGAATAAATAGTATAAAGTCTAAAATGTATATACTTATTATTGTTGTTGTTAATTGTTATTATTATAAATCTTAAATGATCAAATTCAAATTTTGCTCTTAAAAATTTATGTAACACGATGTAAATAAATTCTAGAATTGCATAACGAAAGAAATAAAATAGATAAGGGAGTTTTGAGAAAACATATTTGATTGAGCTTAGCTTACGGATTGACGTTTTGTGTTGAGAGTATAAGAAGAAGACACTATAATTGAAAGAGAGAGGTCAAACATCAATTTGATGTTAAAAGAAAAGAAAAAAAAAAGGGTAATTTTGTCTCAAAATTATTTTTTTTCTTCTTAAAATCCATGGAATTGAAATACCAAGGGGATATGAGATTCAAATTCTCCTCCAACCAAACGAATGAATTTGCTTGCCTTCGGAATTATATGGGAATTAGGTGGGAATAGAATTGTAATTCCCTCCAACCAAATGCCCCGTTAGTTCAAAATAATATTATATTTAGATTATGTGTTTGCAGTTAACATATTTTGTACATGTAATTAATAGCTTAAGTGCCTATAAATAAATTGAAGGCACATAACATGTTAACTACAGAAACATAACATGGTAACCGTAAACACATAATATGTTAACTGCAGACATCTAATATTTTAACAATATATTATGTGTATGCAATTAACATGTTATGTTTTTTAATGAGTTAAATCCACTTTTAGTCCTACATTTATGGTGCATTGGACACATTTTGCCCGCTTTTATTAATTTTGCCACATTTTACTCAGACTTTATAAAGATTGGACACTTTTAGTTCAACGTTACTTTTGATGTTAAACATCTGTGAAATAGAAGGGCAATACTGTCCTTTCATATCAATTTTTTCATCAGTCTTCAATTTGTATATTATTCCAACATAGCAACATCTCTGCGTGTCTCTTTGCTACGTGGAACCCTCCAATCTGCACCCTCCCGAGCAAAAAGTTAGCTTGAAAGTCAGCAAATTGACTCAAACCCACCCACCGGAAACCAGCCACCACAAAAGCCTCCTTCCACGCCATCCCGCAGTTGCCGGCAGCCCCAACCGTCTCCACAATCTTCAAAAACAACACCGAATTCTCAATCTTCTTAATCCAATGTCCGCCGCCGCATCTGCCGACGTTCGCCGCCTCTAGAGACTCCAAGAGGCCGGAGTAGAACTCCAGCCCTTCAATCGCCGTCTGCCAGAAAGACGAAGGTCCGGGCCCCACCACCCCTTCACTACCCACGTGCACCACCACGTGCGGAGACACCCGACAGAGATCGGCGGCGAATGGCCCCGCCTCGACACGCCGGAAATTGCCGGAGATAACAAAACAACGATCTTTTCTCCGTCTATGAACTTGATAGCTTTGAAAGATAACAGCTCGAATGTACGGATTAACACAAAATTGGCACCCATGAGAAGCAAAAATCTTAGTTTGGTGGCACTGTTCTTCTCTCTCATACAGCTTTCCACGACTTTCATTCCTGAAGATAATTACATCATCAACTGTGGATCAAACAAGAGCATCAGCATGGATAACAGAAGCTTTCTTGGCGATTCCATCAAGTCTGGTTCAGTTCATCTCTCCCAAGGTGAAGCAATTTCGCTTAAAGCCCAAACAAGTGGTTCCAATTTGTCTTTACAATACAACCAGAGTTTTCACTGTTGCCTCGCGATATACGTTCAATATCAAGAAATTAGGGACCCATTTGGTTCGTTTGCATTTCTCTCCTTTTGTTTCGCAGAATTTCAACCTCCATGACGTGAATTTCAGTGTTTCCGCTAATTGGGTTTTGCTGTATGTTCAAGAATTGTGGTGTTGGGTCCAATGTTCTTAAGGAGTTCATAGTGATGGTTGACAAGGTACAACTTCAAATCTTGTTTACACACACTCTTGATTCTGGGTTTGGGTTTGTTAATGCGATTGAAGTGGTGTTTCGTATTTGGGTTAGGTTTGCAAATCGTGAAGAACATCTCTGGTGAGGTATACATTGAAGGCTGATGAAAAAAATTGACATGAAAGGACAGAAGTGACCTTCTACTTCACGGATGCTTAACGCCAAAAGTAACGTTAGACTAAAACTGTCCAATTTTTATAAAGTCTGGATAAAATGTGGCAAAATTAATAAAAGCGGGCAAAATGTGTCTAATGCGTAATAAATGTAGGACCAAAAGTGGATTTAACTCTTTTTTAATTTATTTACAGACACATAAATTGCTAATTACATGTATAGAATATGTCAATTGTATATATATAATTTTTGAGTTAATGCCACATGGGGTCCTCCGAGTATAGTGGTTTTGACACGTTTAATCCTAAACTTTCAAATTGACCATCTGTGGTCCTTCGACTTTCAAATTTAACCATTCGTGGTCCATGTTAACCACCAATGGTCCTTCGAGTTTCAAAATTTAACTAACCGTGGTCCTCTTGAAAGGACCGTGGTTGGTTAAAATTTAATAGTTGAAGGACCATGAGTGGTTAACTTGGACTACGAATGGTTAAATTTGAAAGTCGAAGGACCACAGATGATCAATTTGAAAGTTTAGAACTAAACATGGCAAAACCATTATACTCGGAGGATCTCAGATGGTATTAACTCTATAATTTTTATATTAGAGTCTATAATACAAGATGAACTGTGATGTATAGTATAACAATTGAGTAGTGGTGGATGGTGGGAGGAGGAGGAGGAGGAGGGGAGCTAGTGGCGGTGCAAAGGAGAGTCATTGTCATGACAGAAGCATGTGTATATGTCTGCAAACTGCATAGCCTAATTGGGCAAAATTCTTGACCGCAGGATCTAATTAATAATAGCATCAGATCAATCTGACACCTTAATATAATGGACTTCTCTCAATTTAATTTTACACACCCAAACAACAATACAGAGATGAGTGGGTTAGTGTGATGATTGCATGGAAGGAGAGGTCACTGAAACTGACACCTGGACCTGGAATATACCGCACTATATATCATTTTTATTTATTTTTTTCGTAAAAAAATTTATTTATTATGTAAATGCATTTTTGACCATTTTTATTTAGTTTTCTGTATTTTTGGTAAAACATATTTATAATATATGAAAGTAGTATATTGAGTCTTAATCAGTTATACGTGAAGAAGTGGAAAGAATAATAATCATGTTTCCGCAAATTAAAGTTGTGATCACTTAAATTTTTATTTTTAACTTGAATGTGATTAAGTGAAAGGGATTCATTAATTTTTAATCAAAGGTCAAAGGTTTGATCTTTGACTTTTGGTATGAAGTAACATTAACAGGGGGAATAAAATTATTAGAGATGAGAAAAGTGGTATAAAGACTAAAATATTCTTGTGTAATAATAATACTAATAATAATGAAGGGTAAAAATGTCATTTTCTTGCTTTTTCTCTTTTCTTCCCTCCTTGAATTGTAATTCATATGGGGAGGGTATGAATTACACTTCAACAAAATGAGGGAGTTGCAATTCGGTCCTCCAACCAAACACTGTAATTCGGGTGGCCAAAAAATTATGCAGTAATTGAATTGCAACTATATCCAACAAAACATCGCGTAAATCTCCAGACCAACTATCACATCAAAAAAAGTGTCTACAATTTAACGAGGAAATTAATCACTATGTTCAACGATGAAAATTTTGATTACACCCAACAAAAATCTAAGCTTTTATTTGTATTTTTTTAAATCATGGAGATTGCTAAAGATGTGAAGATTCTATTCAGTTCAGAAAGAATATAATGAACCGTAGGTCGAAGGGAATTTTATTTGAAAAAAAAAAAAAAAATCAGTCACAATTTTAATTCAATGTCGCTTCTCCTAATTTATTAAGCACTGAAATAAATTGTATATAAGTTTTAAATTATGTAACATAAATGTTCTTTCGGTGCTTACAATTTTTTCGAAAGAACATTTATGTTGCATAATTTAAACGTTTTAAAAAGTTGATTTGTATTTTTTCTTTTTTTGGAAAGCAGTTGACTTGTATTTATATTAAGAAAAATATCATTTTTTTACTTCTGAATTGTTTCATTTTTAAAATTTTAGTCAGTGTAAGTTAATTTAAACAAATTTATCCCATTAATTGCTCAACATGTTATACTTTTAGCTCCTAGTGTTATATAATTGTCAAACTCCATTAACATATGTGGCTATTTTTATTATTTAGAATTAATATTCACTATTAAAAATAGTGTTCTTTGGTAAGAGTGAAACTTTAACAATGAGTATTGATCTAAATGACAAAATTAACCTCATGAAAAAGAGTTTACTAACGGAATTTTATAATTGTATAACAATAGAGACTAAAAATGCAACATAATGAACAATTAATGGACTAAATCTGTTCAAATTCATTAACAGGGACCAAATTTCTAAAAGTAAAATAATTTAAGGGTCAAAAGTGTTATTTTTCCTTTATATTACTATAAACCTGCATCATTTTTTTCAATGTGGAACATGACTACTTAAAAGCCTCCCCAAATTCTATTTTTGTTTTTAATTCAATGATTACATTTTGAATATTAATTTCTTATTCGCCAATTATCCATTTTGAGCATATAATATATATCAAATTCATCATCCAATAGTTATATCTTCTTATCATGGACTAGTGTCCACTATGCAAATTGTGAGCTCTACCAAGATTATGTACCAGTTACGATTAATATATTATGTATTTGCAGTTAATATATTATGTACATTTAGTTTATTTATATGTGCATAATATTTTTTAACCAATTACATGTGCATAAATTATTTACTGAAGGTACATAATATATTAAATACGAATACATAATTTGGACCATGGTCCATAATGTACATGATAGACCTTGATCTATACTACAATATACTTTGTGCTCTTAGTCTCAACTAGAAAATTTTAAATCTACTTTAACTTGACCCAAACTAAAAGTGGACCACCGTAAATGACATTCTATACTAATTTTTTAACATAAAGAATTAAAACCTTTTCAACTTGGTTATTCTATTTTTAGAAGGGAAGGGGGATACCCATACAATCTACACCTACACTAAGGCTCAAAACTTAGACCTCCCACATAAGGGAGCAATCCGATACTAGTGAACCACAAGCCACTTAATATTCAGTTATTCTATTTAACATGCACGGTAACTTTTTGAGTTTTTTTTTTAATTGAACGCAACATATTTTAAAAAGTTTGAGTATTTATTTAATTTTTTTTTTTAAATTGAAAGTTTAATTGTAAGAATTGAATATATGCATCCTACCATTATTTAAAGGTTTTAAATACTTTTTCACCAATTAAATTTTTTTTAGAAATCGTTCTTCATTTAAAAACAAAAAACAAAACAAAAGAGATCTCTCACTCAACTTTATCATGTCAAAATTCACATTTTAAATTATTAAAAAGTTGAAATTTTATAAACCATTGTCCATGATTCATTTCGTAGTAGTGATATTGAATTCATCATATTCAAAGTGTACGTGCAGTTATCACACGAGGTGAGATTATTGTTCCAAAATACGTGCATGCATGTATGGTGCACTAAACTCATCACATGGTACTGATGGTAGTATGGATTCACTGAACTCATTGCATCTAAAACATAGGTTCATTCAATTAGGGTCCATTTGGAAAGCAGGAAAATGATTTCTGAAAATATTTTTTGAAAAATGAGTCATTTTCCTTTAAAAATATTTTCCTTTCCAGTGTTTGGTTGCATTCTAGAAAACTGTCTTGGTGTGTTTGGTTCATTTTTTAAAAAATGAGTAGAATTGTATAATTAATCATTTTTATTATTTTATTTAGAATATAACAACATGTATAATAATACTCCGTATATAATAAATCATTTGATTTTCCAGGCACATCCAAACACTGAAAACCTGGAAAATGATTTCCATAAATCATTTTCCAGGTTTCCAAACACACCCTTAAATAGAATGCATTATTTCCTTTCAAAAAAAATTAGAATGCAGTATTATTATTATTATTATTATTATTATTATTATTATTATTATTATTATTATTATTATTATTATTATTATTATTATTATTTAATTTCGTAAAAAATTAAAATGATTCAAACATAAAGTAGTGTTGGTGCTTTGAGAGAATTATACCATGCACCAGGATGCACAATGGATTGTGCGCCCTGGCCCAAAACGACGTCGTTTTGTACCTTTTCGTGTGTCTGCTGTTAACTCCTTAAAAAAATTCATGTTTCGAATATACAAAATTGAAGAATAGAATACACAGAATTTTATACCTGAAAACACAGAATTTTATAACTGAATACACATAATCTTTTTTGAAAGGATAATACATACAATCTAACATAATACATAATATACATAAACTCTTAACATAATACACATAAACTCTTAACATAATACACATAAACTCTTAACTCTTTAAAAAAATCCATGTTTCAAATGTACAGAATTATATAATAGAATGTACATAATTTTATACTTAAAAACACAGAATTTTATATCTGGAAACACAAAATTTTATTACTGAAAATTCCCATGTTTCGAATGTACAGAATTATATAATAGAATGTACAAAATTTTATA
Organism: Ipomoea nil; assembly: GCF_001879475.1. Classification (NCBI taxonomy): domain Eukaryota; kingdom Viridiplantae; phylum Streptophyta; class Magnoliopsida; order Solanales; family Convolvulaceae; genus Ipomoea; species Ipomoea nil. The sequence goes on from NW_017617084.1 coordinate 213,868, forward strand.
CCTGAAATTAACAAAACGACGTCGTTTTGGGTTACACGAGACGTACATTGCTATGTGTGCCCTGGTTCACGATATAACGATTGGTAATTGTTCTTGCAAATCCATTATGGTTCTATGATAGGACCAATATGCAAACATATTTTATATTTCCCTTTTTTATTTTATGTTCGATTTGATGTTATGGGCACTGTTTAGAATTAATTTTATGTTTGTTTTCCTACATTGTTTTTATTTTCTTATGGTGATATAGTAATTAAACTGGAATTTTAATTATATTATAATTGATGACAAATCTTTTTCATGTTTGTAGGAGTTCTAGTCACGATAGAAATGCAACTAACATTGCTGTATTTCTGTAACGCTTGGTTGTACAGTTGTGCACGCACCTCCCCAACCATACACGCAATTACGCCACCCCTTTTCTGCACACACCCTCATGCTAATTTGCACACTTTGTAATTCACCTATTTCTACCATGCATTAATATTCTTATACAACAACACTCCAACTTCATTATTGCACATACGTGGCACACCGTGCAGCCAACCTATTATATCATTGCAAATACTACATAACAGAAATGCATACATCGTACCCTGAGTCACCACCATGATCGTTGACTTAATTGACCACCCCTAGCCCCCCCCCCCCCCCCCCCCGGGAATTACATCACTCACCTTTATCACCATTGCAAATACTATACAAAAAACACGCATATATTGTAGGTTATCTCCATTGTACCACGCACACCCATTGTGTGCAACATGCTGTAGCCAAACATTCACACACTGTAGAATATAAGATAATATAGTTGGTGTGTGCACTCCTTTGATGGTCACGCTGCACAGACTATTACATAACCATCCTATGATTAGCGTGTGCGTACGTAGTACCGTCAAAACGAACACACCATCTTCCACATACAACATTCTGATTACGTTCTTAAAATCCAAATCAGCATTCTTACCATGAATAAAATTCCTATAATTATGCAAAAGATGGGCTAACCAATTATAATAGAAATAAAAAAAAAAAAAAAAACCAAAATTACTATATCAGCCTATCCATTAATTCTATCTTAATTTAATGAGAAGAAAAAGGGTAAATCATGACCACTAATTTATCTTGATTAGATGCTTAAGATGTAATCTCATAATCTCACGGATTATATATATATATATATATATATATATATATATATATATATAATTTATTTATTTATTTACTTACTTACTTATTAGCCATTATTAGGTGTATATATAAATATATTGAAACATTTTTAAAATTGACACTAGTAAAATTATTTAATGGGATTAATATATAATTAAAAATGTAGAATTTTTAAAAAATATATAATTATTAAACTAATATCTAAAATAAAGAAATTAAATCTCAATTTTTACCTAATTTTCTCCCCCTTGTACAATTGCAAAGGATTTTTTTTTTTTAAAATTAGTTTAAAAATCACCAATTAAATTTTTTTTCCAAGTATTGCTTTTTATTTTTTATTTATTTTTTCTTTTTTTCCTAATCTCTACACATCTATAGAAGCCTAATTGTGTAAAATTATTTATTTTTAATGAACTACAAATTGAAAATATTTTTCTAATTTTCATTTTCAAGTTTGTAATAATAAGTGAAGAATAGAAAACATGTCTTTCTTGAATCCTAATAGGATTATAGCCCACAAAGTTACGTACAAATTAAAAATTGGAGAAATTTGAAATCTTAAATCTATTTTTGAGAAGGTGTGAATGCCAAATGTGTTGAGTGTGGTATCAATTCATCTAGAAGAGTATTGATAATGTGAATTGTGGCTTGGATTTCTTATTTGTAAATTATCACGAGTTAAATATTTAGTTGGACATGTATTACTTTTTATTTTGAAGTTACGCTAATTTATAAATCGTTTTATCAAAACTTGAATTTCATAAGAAAATTATGAGTAGAAGAAAAATATTATATTAATATAGTATTAACACCACTGAACTTAGTAGCTGGCATTGCCATTGACTATAAATATAAGAAATAAAAAAAAAAAAAAAAAAAAAAAAAAAAAAAAAAAACTTAGTCCACAAAAGTGAGATAATTACCTTGATTAATAGGATTATCTTTTGGAAGGTAATATAAAGTTACATTGTGTGTTTTCAGATTACGAGAATGTAATATTAACATGTTTAGTTGATGTTATATTGCATAATTAACTTAAATGTCATCAATATATACAAATAAGTAAATAATTAATTAAAATGATATATATACATCTATCACTGCATATCATTATAATTTTTGTTTTTGAAAGCACTGCATATTAATTATTTTTAAATATGTAGAAATGTATTGTTGTTGTTGTTAATTATAATATATAAAGACTAGTTGATAACTTGATAAGGGAAAAGTTGAAATATTGAAAAATAATTTATAAATAATTAAGAGAATGGTACCCGGGTTGGACTTCCATTTGGAAGGTTGTGAGTTCGAGCTTCAGTGGAGGCGTTATTGGTTCTTTGTGTTTCAGTAGGTTGAGAAAGTATATGAACAGATACTACAATGTAATAGAACCAGTAGCATTCAAAAAAAAAAAAAAAAAGAGAATGGAAGTACTCACATTACATTCTTATGTGGTGGTAGATTATTGAAGTAACTATATAATTTGAACCAAACAAGATTATGGAACATTACCTACTTATATTATCTTGGTAATGTTTTGTTAGCAAAGCTTATTATTTAGGAACTTATACTTATTTTAAAGAACAAATAATTTATACTTTGTTTGATAAATGAATGGTAACTTAAATTAAGAGTTTGAGATATGGATTTACATTGTATCATCGTTGAGTGCAATCTTAACCCAAGTGGTTAAGTGGTTGAACGTGAACAATATAATACCCTTGCGGAACATAATTGAATATAATTCACGGATGTAGGCAACTTATGGTACCATAAGATTATATATGTCTAGGTGATGTATATTTTTAGAGAATAGAATATAGTGGTCGACTATTTGGCGAATGTCTCGTTGTGTTATGATCAATTTTTTTAATCATTCCTCAATCTTTTTTTTTGCGAATTTTGTTCGAGAAAAAATTAGGTGTCTCAGGGCAAAGATTTATTCTGGGGTAAAATCTCTTATTAGATTGTTTCATGGATCTTTATTTGTGAGAAAAGTAAGATTTTTCATAAATATTGTACTTTTCCTCAACTTTTAGCTAATTTTTCATTTTCAACTAACTTTACTAGATTTATCGAACAAAGCTAATTAAGATTACAAACGTTAAGAGTGCATTTGGTAATTTCTCATCAATTAAATTTTTAGAAAAAGATTTTCAATGAATATATTTGATACGAATAACTTTGCAGAGAAAATTAAGTAACATTTTTGTTGTTACCTTATAAACATAAGAATCAAATTTCCTAGAAAAGTTAGTTAAGATGTTTGGTTTGTTTAAGCTTTCTCATGAAAGTTTTGAAAATCTCTAATATATCCTTGCTATATACAAAGATTAAAAAGAAAAAAATATAACGAATAATTGAGAGTTTAATAAATTACTTGTAAATTAATAAATCATATACCAAAAAATTCTAGTATGCAACAAAAATATTTAAAATTCAATACGGTAAGTGTATAAAAAAGTGTTGAGAGAGAAATCTCTTAGATAGATAGTGTTGCTATTTTTCGTAATAATGTGAGAGACAAGTTTCTTATATTTATAAAAGACTTTTAACCTAACTCAAAAAATGATAAATACGTAATTAAATAAATTTGATAGATTTCCTGACACCTAAGAAAACAAAAATCTTATCTCCGATCTTCTTGGTGGGATTTACTTTTCTTTGATACTAGTATTTGTGCCCGTGTGTTGCAAGGAATGAATTTGTTATAATATTTTAAAAATATTTAGATTGATATACAATTGTATAAATTATAACATCGAATATTATATAATATAATTGAAGAATTGAATTGCACCGATTATGTTTTCTGATGTTATCAATGCTTGAATTCAAGTAAATAATTTCTCAATTAATAGCTAACGTGTAGATATACGCATTCGTTGCTGCAACTGTAGAGATTTTATATATCAGTGTTTATAATTTGTATTAATTGGGCTAATTAACTCGTTGTCTAGCAACTCAGTTATAGAAATTATTTATATGGAAGTTATATTTTCTATGTAGATATATAGCAATTTTGTCATCTTTGTATATTAAAAAACATAATACCAATGGCTTGAATTATACATTATTGAAAATCTCTTTGTAGACGACATTGGTAGTAGTAACGGGATTTTATTCATCCTCGTCTATAGTTAAAACAATCAGACCATCAGGATGGGTGACTCGTGAAAAAGTCACATACAATTTACCGTGATTAAAGACTGATTTTTCGGTAATAACTCAACGTGAATCATTGTTCACATCTTTGAATTATTTATTTTTTTTCTTTACCTATTATAAATAGAAATTACGATATTTATCAAATTGTATTTTTTTTAAAAAATATAACATTTACACATGTTATGATGGGTTAAAAAATATTTTAAAAATATTTTTTATTAATATGTATTTTTATTTTAAAATATTTTCCAGCAATCCAAACACTCGCTTAGCTTCCCATAAAAAAACTGATAAAGAAAAGTCACTTCATTAAGAAAACTAAAACTAATTAAAGTAAATCTAATCATGCTATATTTAATTGTAACTGTATATTAATTTCATTTTGAAATCATTCGTTCACATATTTAATTTTTTTTAATTATTATAATCAATAAACAGAAAGGATAATGTACTAATTAATTTATGATATTTATCAAATTCTATTTTTAAAAAAATATAAGATTTACACATGTTATGAGGGGTAAAAAAATATTTTAAATTTATTTTTTATTAGTAAGTATTTTTTAAAAAAAATAATTTTCCGCAACCCAAACACTCACTTAGTCTCACATCAAAAAATTGATAAAGAAAAGTCATATCATTAAGGGAATTAAAACTAATTAAAGTAAATGTAATCATGCTATATTTATTTGTAACTGTACATTAATTTCATTTTGAAATTATTGGTTTACATAGTTGAATTATTTATTTTTATTTAATTATTATAAATATAAATGATATTTTACTAATTAATTTATGATATTTATCAAATTGTATTTTTTAAATATAGTGTTTTATCCATGCATTGCACGTAATTTTATTTTTGTTATTATGAATTTAAAATAAATATAGAAAAAATAAAAAGATGTTAAAATGTACAATATAATAATATAGTTGGACTTTTATATATTTAGTCAAGTATATATTTTCATAACATACAAAATTAAAATTAAAATTTTGTATGGTTAATATAATCTCTAATCATGTACATATTTAGATAAATTTATAGAAAAAATTCATATAATTAAGTTGATTTATTCCAAATTGTATTTCATATTTATATATGAAATTTAAAAATATGAATAATAATAACTAAGAGAATTGTACTTAGAAATCAATAAAAAATGTAAATTCTAAATTTTTCATGAATTAATAAATATTCTAATCGGACGCATATCCTTATATGATTGTATAATACTTTGTATATACACATAATATTTATTAATATGTATATAGGAAAGTCCTATAATATAATTTCATTAATTATAATTTATATTGATAGATTTATACTTAAAAAATTATATTTAAAAATTTAAAGAGTATATGTATGTATATTTAAAAAAAATTATAAATATTCATGTTTTGTTAGTTTTATAATTTTATTTCTTTAATTATATTTCATATTTTATTAATTATAATTTAATGAAATTGTCACAAATATTTCTACTGAAGAAATCATATATTTCTCAATTTTATTAATTATATTAATTGTAATTACCAAATATTGTGGCAATTACCACAATAATTGCATTAATTATAACATTTGTTTTCTTCCAATATTTAAATACATTATCATAATAATAACACAAAAGAAGGAAAGAAAAATTATGAGAATAATCTATATCTATATATAATTAAAAGTAAAATCCTCCTAACCAAGTTTATCTCCAAAACTTAGGGACATATATATATATATATATATATATATATATATATATAAATTGCATATTTATCATATATGCATATTTTGTGTTTATATAGTATAATTTTTGGTATCAAACATTTGAATGGTAATAAACGGGAAAAATGTCAACATACAAATGATAATTCTTTCATTACTATACTAATTTTAATGGTAATTCAATAATTACTATATTCCACGATGAGTCAGCCTGTTCATGCCCATCATTTTTCAAGAAATATAGAAATGAAATAGTAAATGATTAAAATTGTTTATGATTTCGTTTTTAATTTTTGTCTAAAGTTAAAGATATATATTTTTGACGATTATAACATTTTTTTTTATTAACTGAAAATTTGAAAGTTTTACCTTTTTTGAGATCTCTTACCATTTTATAATTTCAATATTGTGCCATTTTGAACTCATCCATGTGTATAAATACACTCTATATGACCATACAAAATTCATTGAGGAGACATTTATACTCAAGAGTAAACTTCTCCTTAAACTAAATTCGGGTGTCAAGAAAATCTCCGTTTTCATTCATAATGATATTCCTATTTCTGAGTCTCTCATCACCGTTCGGTACATCAATGATGTCTGGATTTCTGGGTCTTCCATTGTTCCCTTTGATCCTTATGATTGTGCTATTGCCAGTATTTTTTTATCTGAGTTCAGTATAACGTGGATTTTTTTGGGAGGTTTCTCTAATTAAATTGTTGGTTAAAAATTTATATTTCCTTTGTATTTTATTTTATTACTTTTTTTTTTATTATTTATACTAATATGTGAATGGAGTAACACAAAATCTGAAATTCTATTTGTTATTTATTTCTTCTTTTTAAATAATCATTATTTTTGTGTTTTACAAAAATTTAGAAAAAATCAAATATAGCGAGATTTTTTATAGGTTAAACAAACACTCTACTCAAGTTGTGATATATATATATATATATATATATATATATATATATATATTATAAAAATGCTGTAAAATGAGCTCTGCTTGTTAAAAAAAAAAACATAGAAACTTGAATGGCATGTACAAATCTCAAAATCAACATACTAACTCTAAGTTTAAGAAAATTATCAAAATTACCGTCTTTATCATCCTCGATCGCATCTCTATAATCTTCCATAAAAACTAAACCAATAGGGTTCTGTTACAAATGCTCTTCCTCCTCAATTTCCTTTTGTTGAAGCAGAACCTCTTTAAGTATCTTCAAACTCATACCAGACGATATAAACTGCAAAACATATTGAAATACGTGAGAATATAGTTAGAAAAATGTAGAAAATTCATACAAAAAGAAAGCAGAGAGATGAGTTTGAGATTTTTTGATTGAAGAAGCCCTTGTATTTATAGGTAGAAAATACTAATTCAAAAGGAAAGTATAATAATTTATTTATTTAAGGTAATAACATTATTATTATTATTATTATTATTATTATTATTATTATTATTATTATTTATTTAATTTCCATTTGACATTTACTTACCAAATAAGTTTTACTACAAAAGTTTTGGGGGGAAAATTTGTTAGGAGGATTTTACTTTTATATATATATAGATATAGATATAGATAGATAGATTATGGAATTATATTTTCATTGACCCGAAATTTTCAAAAGTCAAAGATTATACTGCGAGAATAGTTTTTCACCTTTTAAATTTGAGTTAATACCCAAAATCGTCCTCGACTATAGTGATTTTTCTCAATTTCGTCCTAAACGACTTTGGTGACCTAATATCGTCCCGGACTTTTGTGTTTCGCTCAATTTAGTCCTCCATTTGTTATTTCGTCAAATTGGTGTTAAATAAAGGGACAATTCAGTAATGTCAATACTGATCTCTCTTTACTTTCAACTTGTGAAGTACAAAATTCCTCTTTCTTGTACGAATTACACCCAGAACTACTCCCGGACCTGCAAATCAAATTTTATATTCGCAGTTTTAGAAGTAATTCTGGGAATAATTCGGAAAAAAAAAAGGATTTCGCAGTTCACATGTCTATGAGTAAAGTGATGCCAATATTAAAATTACTGAATTGTCTATTTATTTAATACCAAATGGACAGAATAACAAATGAGGAACTAAATTGAGCAAAAACACCAAAGTCTAGGACTAAATTGAGCGAAACACAAAAGTCTGGGACGATATTAGGTCACCAAAGTTGCTTAGGACGAAATTGAGAAAAACCACTATAGTCGAGGACGATTTTGGGTATTAACTCTTTTAAATTTCTAAAAAAACTTGTACTTTTCTGACTATCAAATCACACTCTAACTTTAAAGTTTATAAAAGTTTTTAAAAAGATAATCAAATACACGCTCTTAACCTTCCTAAACGCACATAGAATCGTTTTCCAAATCTCAAATAACTTGCAGTAGGAATAGCGATTAAGATATACGGAGTAATTTTAGGTTTCAATCAATTTGATTAACTAAAGATCAGCATGCAGATTTCCTCTTGTTTAAGCTATAATTGTGATCGAGCCAATCACAAGTAGTGATTGATTTGATATTACACAAAAGAGATATGTACTAAAGTAACTACAAATCATTATTGTCTAATGAATTTTATTGTAATCTTTGTACAAACTTGTTTATTGAAACAAATGTAGTTTTATCATGTTAAATTTGAAGAGACGAGATAAAAGTATAAAATTTTAAAAGTATCTTTGATTAATAGAGTACATCATTTAAAAGAAAAACTCAAACTAGAGACACAATGAAATTACGCTCCTAAAGTGAGGAATCATAAACACTCAAAGTATCATCAAATAATAAACTTTGTAACTTTAGTTTATAGGAGAATACTCAAGCAAGCACCTACAAATTAAACCCCGAATATGTTAAAATGAAATGGTAGTGAGTCCGTGAGTGACTTAACTGCCTTATTATATATGCTTTTTATATAGATACGCTTTAGTGCTTCACGTAGTTAGATGTTAAGATTGACATTCTATCTATTTATATTCGCCCATAAAATTGCATCTACCTCTTCTTTAATTTAACATAGTAATAAGAATCATTAGCTTTTAAATAATTTTAAAAATTAATTCTTCTCACCATGTTAAATTAATTAATTAAATAGAACAAAATTTAGTTCATCAAACATCTTGATCACTTTACAAAAGTATATGAATCTTTATTTTTTGATGCAACCTAAAGTTAACATAGATTAATGTTTGCAATTGAAGATATCATAACAATATGTTTGGCTGGTTAGGAACGTACTTGAGAAATTAAAGAATAATCATGGTGGGTAGGAGTGGGGACTGGGGAGTTAGATCAAATTGCAATAATTTTTTTTTTTTTTATAATTATTATGCATACTTGTTTTTGCTTTTTGATATTTTAACTTTGTAATTGGTAGGGAAATGAGTGTAAAGAGGAGTAATTAACAAAAGGGAAGGATAAAAAGGCAATGAGCTTTTTTGCTGCCAAAAGTCATAAATCATAATGATATTTTCACCGCCGGTGCAGATGTTTAGATTTGCAACCAAGATTTATCATCATTGCATATTTTGCTGCTTTTTTATTTTTATTTTTACTTTTTACTTTTTGGATGCCTAAATAAACTCTAAACACTGATATGATGCAGACACAAAAATTAACCTACAAAAGGTTATTGTATTATGTTTTTAAAGGATGATTCTAAGATCATGCTAGCTTCTGTGGTTGATTAATTAGTGTTGCTAGAGAAAATACAAAGGGTTTGAACTTATTAATTCTGTATTTAGGGTGTGTTTGGTTGGTGGGTTTTGCCCATAGGAATGGGTATGAAAGTGATTGTTGTCGTTTGGTTGATAGGTTTTTAGAACACTACTATGGGTTTCGAATACCCCATCAATTAAAAAACTCATACCTAAATAAAATAAGAGTTTCATTCTCTTATTTATTTTCAAGCACTACTGTTAGTAACCATTCCCATTCCACCTTACTACCAAACATGTTAAGTACTTCCACCAAAACCCATTACCATTACCAAGTATTTGATACCCATTCCGATTCCGATTCCTATGTGCGAACCAAACACACCCTTAGATTAATCGTACAATTAAGATGAGTAGTTAAAGAATAAAAAAGTCTGATAAAAAAATGAGGAATCGAATAACTAAAGCCACATGGTTTGAATTAAAAAGATTATGTCCATGTTTGAGAAAATAATTAGCCTATTCGTTAATTTTGATTTTTTTTTTTTTTTTTTTTTTTTTTTTTTTTTTACCATTATTAGCTGTTTGACTTGGTTAAACCAATCAATATGAGTATTTGATTAATTAACTTTTTGTAACAACTTATTATTCCAAAATGCTAAAATTCAAAAAGCTACTCAAAGTAGCTTTTTCGATAAGTTTTTCGAGAATGTCATTTTGTATGTAATCAGCTAACAGCTAAAACCTAATTTACCAAACACTTTTCTACAGTCAGCTAATGCTATCAACTAGTCAAACTCACTAACTCAATCAGCTAACAACCATTTACCAAACACCTCATATACATTTGCCAATGACCTTGTGGTCTAATGGCATGCAGTGCTATCATATACATTTGCCAATGACCTTGTGGTCTAATGGTATGTAGTGGCTCTCCCAAATGGGAACACCTCATATATATTTGCCAATGACCTTGTGGTCTAATGGCATGTAGTGGCTCTCCCAAATGGAAGGTCATGGATTTGAGCCACAGTGGAGACGGTATTGACTTTTTATGCTTCAATAGTAGCTATTAATAAATACTATATTGTAATAAGGTCAGTAAATGCTATTTTTCAATAGATGGCAATTGGTGACATGTGCTCTAGGCTCGAGCTGAGGGATTGTTATAATTATATGAGTCTCTTTATCTTCTATCGAATAAATGTGGTCCGGGTCGTTCACTCCGAAAGCTGGTCCAAAGGAAATCGTCACTTGTGAAAATCGAACTCAGGTTATCCCAAAATTCTCCCCCACAAAGAGAACTCATTTGTCACTTGAACTACCCTATTGGGTTATCTTCTATTGAATAATATAATTATGTGTTATAGTGATTCTCTAAATTAAAAAAAAAAAAAGGGTTATATATTTTGTTAAATAACGACATTTTGAGTCATCTTTCAATCCAGAATATAACCAAATCCATTTTTTTATCCCTATATTGACCCTAACTATTGGACTGAACTCTGTAGAGTCATTAGATATATAATAATAATAGCTCCAATGCAAGAAATTAAATATTGTGGAAAAAATATATGTGTTGAAAATTGGGGATTAAAAAAAAAAGTGGGGAAATGGTTTCTGTAGAAAAAGGGAACTTTAGAGTAAATGAACAGTGGCTCCCAGATGAGTTAATGATATCTCCATGAGAGAAATCAGAAAGGCATTTTACTTTTGGGTAAGGCAAAGAAGAAACAAACAAAAATCCATCAAAGCAAAAACGCTCTCAATATCCCCCCAACATTCATGTTGTTGGGTTTTGATTGAATTGACGTTGAGGGACATGGATTTTCTATGCTTTTGAGGAGATTGAATTATGGCACATAGTACACAATCCCATCATCTCCCAAATAAGTCAATTATACATACATAATATTGCCCTTACTTCTATCTAATTCAATTCTTTGCCTAATTTTCAACATAACTTAATTTCAACTACATACGCTATTCTAGTTCTAGTTTTCATGCATGCATGCGCAAACTGTGAACTTGTGAAGGATTGCATCATATTTAATACATATACCGCACTCGGATACAATTACACCGCAAGATTCTTCAAGCATGTTCTGGGAGTCGTAACAGTGCAATCATGTAATAGTTGCGATGTAATCTTTCACAAGTTTGCAGTTCGCAGATTAAGGTTGGTTCTCACCTGATTAGATATATATATGATCAAATAAAAAGAGAGGTAAAAAATTGGATGAAATCTCAACTCTTGATCAACATCCTTGAATGAAGAAAAATTAAAAAGAATGCAGTGACATTTTCATAGATTTTTTTAAACTTTGAAGTGCACAATGTTTACCCTACAAGTGCACAAGTTCTATTTTACATGTGCATAATTAAATTTATACTACAAGTGCACAAGGTTATACTACGAGTGCAAATAATAATAATTTTGAAGTGCACAATATTTGTATTACAGGTGCACAAATTTTGTTGTACAGGTGCACATGGTTTATTCTACAAGTGCATATAGTAGTATAAGTTTTAAAACGTAATGGCGTTCTGGTAAATTTTTTAACTTTAAAGTGCACAAATTTTACACTATAAGTGCAAAAATTCTATTCTACAAATGTATAAATCTTACACTACTACAAGTGCACAAGGCTATATTACACATGGAAAAAAAAATATTCTTATTTATAGTCGTTGATATGGACAAATCAATGACTCAAATTTGCCTACATTTTTTACATGAACGTACCTTTCACCTAATCTCTTTCTTTCTCTCACTCTCCCATACATATCGTTTCATAAATTATGAACTAATACTAACCATTAACATGAAATAATTAATGGCTATAAAGTAATTAATGGAAAAATCATGCATGATAACATTACAATAAACCCATTTATTTACTAAGTTCATCTTAACCCATCCGATCCAAAAATACATTAACATGCATGAACAATCACAAACACATGACATGCATAATAGTATACACTGTGACCAACAGTGTAATATAGTATACGCGTAGAATTGAACTTATATCTATTTAGAGCAGAAGCTACTAGCTTAAGAGAATGGAAGCAGTAGTTGTGTTGCTTTAATCTACAGAGATAACCCTTTACTTTGTTTCTTTCTTTCTTTCTTTCCCCCACTCCCAACTCCTGCAGCCCAGAAGAGATAAAGATAGAGAGAGAGAGAGAGAGAGAGAGAGAGATATGTCGTCTAGCTCTACCACATCCCAAGCCATGCTCAACCAAATCTTATTTCATCAAGATGTGGCATCTTCATCTTCATCCCTTTTCTGTGTTTCTTCAAACAATAATATTATTAATACTGCAGGGACTGCTCTTCCATTTGAGTCTCTTAAAACCCTCATCACACCCATGCCTACCTCTCTTGCATCACTGCTCCCTCCTCTTGTTGAATCATCATCGGCTAATTCTTCAGCTTTTCATCAAACACTAGTAGAAGAAGACCTCTCTCCCCTCTTTGGACCACCCCATCATCATCAACTCCTCTCTTTGCACAGATCCGCACCAAACTTATGGTATGTTAGTTTCCTTTCCATCTTTAACAAATTATGAGTTTCTTAATTGTACGTTTTAGGCTATCTGTCTTTAGATCTGATCTCTCTATCTATCTATATATCGGTTTAGTTTGGTTTGATCTCTATAATAGTGCATGTGTATAGTGTGATGGTGATAAAAAACCAAAAAAAATGAATGTTGTAGGGCATGGGGAGAAGTGAATGAGTGCATGATGAGAAGCAAGAGATCAAGTGGATTAGTGGTGGATGATCATCATCATCACCTGGGGGTTTCAGCAGTTAAGATGAAGAAGATGAGCAAGTCAAGAAGGAAGGTGAGAGAGCCAAGGTTCAGCTTCAAGACCATGAGTGATGTTGATGTGTTGGATGATGGCTATAAATGGAGAAAATATGGGCAGAAAGTTGTCAAAAACACCCAACATCCCAGGTACATACCTAATAATCTTTAATGAATTGAACCACCATCATTATCTTCTTTCATTTCTTTCTGGGTTTAGTTTATGTTACGATAAATCGCTTACTCCTACGCCAAAAGTTATAGCACAGCTAGTAGTGAAGACACAACTTTATTTCCTAATACTGTCACACGTTTTCGAGATCAATACTGGCCGGGTGCTGAATTTGCCCGTTAAGCCCTTTACCGACTTCCAGTCAACAATCTCCAATCACCGGGTGTTAGACTTGATCTTTATCGACCACCGCCCAACAACAGTTCAGTTTTATTACAACATTAATTAATCTAACTCAATTTCATAGCTAATTAATAAGCTACTATGGACTATACTATGGACTATGGTATATACTCAGATCAGTAGCTGCAGCTTTTTCTCCCCACCCCCACCCCCACCCACTCTCCCCATATACTATATGCATATACATATACATATATAGTATATAGGTAATGTATCTAGATATATAATTAGTTTGATAATAATTATATATGATTAGCAAATTATTTTTTGATTGGGAGCAATTATCAGTGTTGAACACAGCATAGAAATGAGAAAGTTTTAGGCCGGGGACAGAAAATGATTAGAGAGGACTCTTGAAATCAATTTAATTTGTGAAGAGAGCTGAGATTCGATATACTCCATATCCCATCATATCATTGTTGCCATTATCATAATTAATAAACATTATTGATCTTTAGAGTTAGTCTACACTGTGCAAGCTAAGGAGGTGAACTACATTATTTGTAGCTTTGTAGGTTGTAAAGTAGAGTATGAAAACAAATGCATTATGAATAAACACTGTGTAAGAAAAAGTAAAGTAAAGTTAATCATCATATACTAATAGAATAGAGGCTCATTAGTCATTACCCTCACAAATTATATATGAGCATTCACTATGGATATACTTATTCAGGGTTGAAAATTTTTTTTTTTACCGTCATAAAGTGGTTGAAAACTTGGGTTAATTTCATAGTGGAAATGAGTTTGGGGTTTGGTTAAAAAGTGAAAAATGAAGACTGGCATTGAGTTGAGTTTTCAATCTCCTCTTTTCAGGAGAAATTCTCTTCAAAAAATTTTACTGATGTGCAGTGCTCAACTTTAAACAAACGACAACACTGTGTGGCATGCTCTCTCTCTCTCTCTTTCTCTCTCTTTGTCTAGAGCCCACAGTAGTGATTATGATGAATCCAGCGATTGCCAGTTAGCTAGCTTAGCTCCTTTGCATTTTCTTCATGATTTCATTGCATCCCTTTTTGTTGTACTAGGTAGAGCACTATGCTATCCTCATTGGCCTACCAAATTAAAACAGCTATCACAAAATTTAATTTGCCCAAATTATCTTACCTTACTTTTTTAACCATTAATCTCATCATCTTTTTCAAATGTAGCTAGGGGGTTTAATTAAGGTTCTTGATCTGATCTGCATGCATGTTTTAGACAACCCCTTCTTTCCAATGTTGGGTGTTTACTATTTAAGTTGTCTACCCAACAATCCCACCACCTACTGGCTTTCTGAGTACCCATGACTTGCTATGATATTATTTGTACCATTCTTGTTGTGCGGAGGAGGCTGATGAAGGGCCAAGTCCAACAATTAATCGCTAGGAGATTGTTGGGCTGAGGCGGGTGAAGGATCAAGTTCAACACCTTGCTTCTTGAATTTGTGGTGGCGATATATAAGGAAATAAAGTTGCGGCTTCTCTGTATATATTCCTAACTATTGTAACCTTTTTTTTTTTTTTTTAGTGGCCTACATAACATTTTCAATGTAGGCTAGTAGTAGGGTGTTAGACTTGATCATCAAAACATCCGCCTAACAATGGGTGTTCACAATACCACATGCCCTAATAGGCTAATATGTCGGCTATAGAGTGCTGGACTTGGCCACCAAAACATCCATCCAACTTGACCTAATGGGCGGGTAATAGAGTGTAAGACTTGATTATCAAAGCATTCACACAACCATGGGTGTTCACAATACCGCAATTTTTAAACCTAATAGTCCATATATATCTAGAGGGACTCCTTGACCTAATATAAGGCTAAGGAGTGGAGCTTCACTACTAATAATCGTGTGTAAATAATGCATTGGTAAGTTATATTTAGTTGGTATTAGTTGAAATGAAAGGTGATTGTAGCTAAATTGGGAGGTTGTTGGGAAATGGTGAATAATGCAGGAGCTATTACCGTTGCACTCAAGATAACTGCCGGGTGAAGAAACGTGTGGAAAGGCTAGCGGAGGATCCGAGAATGGTGATAACAACGTACGAAGGCCGACATGTGCACTCCCCATCCCACGACGACGACGATTCACAAGCTTCATCTCAAGCCAACGATCTCCTCTGGTAATAACGCACGAACAGATTCTCATCTGGAACATGGTTCACCTGATTATGGACATATATATATATATATATATATATAATCGCCCAGATCACATATACCTAGCTTCGCCGGTTTCTATGTATAGATGCCCACTATTACTATTATTATTACTAATAATAATATACACTCCTACTACCTAGTACCTACCTCTTTTCACTTTTCAATACTTACTAAGATCTCATCTTCTTCATTGAATGAATATTGATTGTGTGTTTTTACTTTTACTTTTACTTTTTAGATTGAGATTGACATGGGCATATTTGGTCCTTGTTTTATTGGGCCTTCTGTATTAATTAAGGATTACCAGATTAGTATGATATGATGCCATGCTTGTATGAAGAAGTGAAACAACCTTGTAATTACAGGATGGGACACCAATTGTTATACCATAGACCAGAGTCCATCTTACATTGTAAATCTTGGCCCAAAATTTATATCTACAATTAACTTATGTCTTCAATTGATAAATTATGTGGTTGTAAATAAATTGAAGACACATCATTTATTAACTACAGACACATAATAGTTTAACTACATGCACATACTATGGTAGCTACATGCCTACATGCACATAATATGTTGCATTATGTTATAGACACATAATATGCTAACTGTAGACATATAATATACAACATATTATGTGCGTCGTTTAATTTATTTACAAGCACATAATCAGAATTTTATTTGGAACTAGGGTCTAAAATGTAAGATGAACCCACAATGTAAGATGACCCTGATTCATGGTATAATTTGCTTGGGAACACAATTTGGGCCTCAGTAAGCCTAAATGTTTTGGCCCATTAGTAAAACATTAGCGCTTAATATGCAATCGTTATGCTATGGACCTGTGTCCAGCATACATGTTGGACACGGTAACGGTGCCGTTAGTGACACCATTCCTTTTCACTTTTATTTTATTTATTTATTTATTTATTTATTTTTTTAATTTTAGACCACTTTGTTATAGGACTATATGTTCATAATTTTATCACTATATGTTCATAATTGTAAGTTCATAATGTCAGAGCTCTGTGTTCATAATTGGATAACTGTACATTCATAATTGCATAACTGTACATTCATAATTTCGTAACTGTCCATTCATAATTCAATAACTGTAAATTCATAATTTTCGAAACTCTATGTTCACAATTTTAGAGCTTTATGTTCATAATTTTATCACTATATGTTCATAATTGTAAATTCATAATGTCAGAGCTCTGTGTTCATAATTCCATAATTTACATTCATAATTTCATAACTGTACATTCATAATTTCATAACTGCACATTCATAATTGCATAGTTGTACATTCATAATTGCATAACTGTACATTCATAATGCCACAAACGAATAACGCCGTTAATGGGGCGAGACAAAATCAATTTTTTTTTTTTTTTTAAAACTAGAAGGCCGCGTTTTCGCTTAAAACAACGTCGTTTTGGACTCGTGTCCACAATGGTGGACACGAGTCCACAGCATAATTTGCAATCATTATTGTGTGGACCATGGTCCACACAAGTTGTGTGGACCATATTTTGTCTACTGTAAAATAATGTACATCAGTATAAAAATAATGTACATTCAGTACAAAAATAATGTACATTGTATTCAGGGGATGTACATTATTTTTGTTCTGAGTGTACATTATATTGTATAATGTACATTCAATATAAAAATAATATACATTTAGCATATTAAAAATGTACTTTTTATTATAGTCCACATAACATTACATGGACCAAGATCCACACAATAATTTGCCCATAATTTGCGCTTAATATGCATTCAGGCTCAAATACACTTAGATTGAATCAAAACAGAAAAAGGTGGAAAGATTACAAAAGCTGAAGCCCATTATCAAATCTAGGCCCATCATGCATTAAATCTTCCATATGACATTTTTTAATACATTAGTGCGAATTGAGCTTGTAATTTCCTATCGTTTTACTTTTCGAACTTCACCTCTATAAACATTTGAGCTGCCTATACAAACATTTTCTATCATTTTAAAATAATCTGATTAGAAGTGTCGAACGAGCGAGTTTTGCTCTACTTGGTATTGGTATGTTTATTTTTTGACCGAGCCGGCCTAGTCCAATTAAAATTCAGACCGGGTTTGGCCTAGTCTAAAACTAAAAATTAAAGTTCGGCCCTATCAATAGTCCAAAAAAAAAAATATTAAAATTTATAAATGAACTAATTTAAGTTATGTATTCCTTCCAAATTAATTTTACAAGTTCACATATTTATTTTCAACTATTTCGTATTTATTAACTTATTAAGAATTATTACAAGACATAAAGAAATCAATAATTACCATTAATAAAAAATACGTTTACAAATTGTAACTACTAACTATTAGGCGTTGTTTGGCATGCCTAGTTGAAAAGCTAGTTGAAAGATGAAAAACTAGTAGCTAATAGGCTAACTAATTGAAATTAAAGTGTTTGGTAAAATTATTTTCAAAAGATTGAACCCCAACCCTAAGTGTTTGGTAAAATTAATTGTTGAATTAGCTGATTAGTGTATGATACTGCTAATTCTACGTAAACAGTATGAAATATCACGAGACCAATTAAAGCAAGTAAAATCTTTATTGATCCCGGGAAAGGCCCTAAGTACAATCTTCTTGGTTGCTTTGAGTACCGACTGACTGCGGTCGGGATTCTCTCACAACAACCTATTGATCGTCCGAAAGTCCTCTACACTGTAGCTACTGTGGGCATTTATAGCCGCTATGCCGGGGACAAGATTCCTGCCGCTCAGCATGTCTCCCACGTAGCCACCACGTGTCATCTTCCCGGGTGCCCTGTCTGTCGCCATGAAGAGCCGCCACGGGTCCTCTCGCGTCCTTGTACCAGCTCTTTCGTCGAAGGGCTACCGCTCGGTGGTTGACATCAACGCTCGGGCAACTCCCGGCCATTCCCGACCGGGGTCTTCATGGAAAAAGCCCGACCTGCCACCTGCAAAGATCATAAGAGAAAGACAAAGGCAAGTCGGTCGTGGTGGAGCTTATGTCGGTCGGGATATTCCCTACCAAAAGCCCCCCAGCCCGAGCCTTTTTGATCAGTCGGGAAAAAACGGGACGGGATGAAGAAGCCCAACCGTTAGGCATTAGACCGACCGGCCGGCTGTCATTCCCTCCTACGCCACGTGTCGGCCTCTGCCGGCCTCGGCGATCCCATCCGTCGCCTCGGATTCAGTGCGGGTCGTGTCAGGCAAGTTGGCCCATTTCCCGCCTAAATGCCCTCCTATAAATAGGCCCTTGAGTCCCTCATTTGAACTTTCCTCACTCTTTCGCACCAGTCGGTACCCTCAGAGAGTCCCGAGCAGAGCAGCTTAGCAAGGCAGTCGAGCAAGCAAACTCCAACTTTCAAGCTTCAAACTTCAATCTTCCTTTAATCGGTAAGCTCTTAACCCTCCTCTTTACTTTAAGCTCTTATTTATAGGTAGAACTGCTAGGTCAACTAACTGTCCCGGACGCCTCAAGTCCTTACTAACTCCGACCGACCTTTAGGTAGATCGATATGACGGACTCAGACAGTCAAAACGCCTCGATTGCTGATTACGACGAGGAGGTCGAGCACATCAGCGACGAGGAAGTGGACATTATGTCCTACACCCCGGACGCCAGCCCCCGAGCGACGCCAGCCCCCGAGCAAGCCGCCGCGCGAGACAACGCATCAAGCTCCTCTGGATCGTCAAGCTCAAGCTCGAGCGGATCGGGGAGCTCCAGCGAAGAAGAGGAGGAGAGGACCATGCCAGGCGGGCGGGGTTCTCCGACCGAGGGCGTTAGGGAAACGCCCACCCGGGTGGTTGGGGACCACCCGGAAGCTGCTCCTCGGGGGGGTGATCGAGAAAATACCCCCGAGCAGACCGAAGAAGACCCGGCCGGGCCGGCCACACCAGCCGTCGAGCTCGAATTCTTGAACAGCGAGAGTGTCGAGCAAGAGATGAGCCTGCTGACCAAAGGCGAAGCGGCTCGGATTGCTGAAATACTCCGGGGTCGGGCAGAGTTCGACACGAGCCGGCAGCTGGGAAACGTGATCGACAGGCATCGGGGCAAGTGGATCGGGATGCACTACGACTCCCTGATGGCTCCGATCGCCATTCCCTTCACCCCCCTCCTGAACGCCTTCCTGGCCTATTACCGGGTCGTCCCGGCCCAGATCTGCCCGAACGCACATCGGATCCTGGCCTGCTTCCCACAGATATGTGCTCGGCACGAGTCCGAGTGCACGATGGAGTTGTTCAACTTCATCTACCAGATCAAGGTTCTCCCGGGCCGCTATGGGGGTGGGTTCCTGATGCTGCAATCCCGGGCAGATATGTGCTCGATCAGAGGCTTGCCCGGGAACAACAAGGGGTGGAAAAACAGGATTTTCTCCATCAAGTACGACCCCTGGATCCTCCCGGTTGACCGCACTTGGAGCACCCACTTTCGAAAACAAGTGGTGCCGGACGCGACCCAGGCGCTCAAGGAAACGGTCTCCCGGATCTCGGGCGAGCTGCATGAGTACACCATCTTCCGGACGGCCGAGAGCCTGGAAGCCGCCAAGCTCCCGCCCCCCACGTACGAGCTACGGGAGAAGTACCTGCCCGTTCCGATGGGCGTGACGGTCGCCAAGCCGTCCAAACGAAAGAAGAAAGGTTTGCCACGAGCTACTTCCCTCGACCTTGCTGATTATCTCGATCTGACTAACTTCTTGTTTTGCAGCTATGGCCGAGTTCGGTGATGAAGACACCGCCCTTCCCCCACCCGTCAAGATCTCGCTCGGCGGGAAGAAGAAGGCCAAGACCAAGGCGGCCGGGGAGAAGGAGATCCCATCTGCCCGACCTCTGAGCGCCTCGACCATGACGACGGGCGAGGGCTTCATCGTGGAACAGCCCGATGTCTTGGTTACCCGGGTGGAGGTCGCCCGGGGCAAGGAGAAGGTCGCCGACCAGGGCGCGACCGAGGTGGGCGGCCTGAAGCGCCGCCGCGAGCAACACAGCCCGACCCCTTCGGCCGGGCGGGAGAGGGAGACTACATCCGTGCTGGCACGGATCGGCAATGCCGCGCCAGCCCGAGCGGACCTGGGGAAGATGACCCCGACCCAGGTTGCTGAGCGGATCGGCTACGATCTTGCTGAGGTAAGTCCCAACTTTTAATCTTTCTTTGCCCAAGTATCGTTGATCGGGCTAATCTTGAATATCCTCTTTGTATTGCAGATCTCCCGGGCGACCCAACTTCTTCAGGGTCAAGCTATGCTGGCCGAGGAGGCTGATCACCACAAGAAGACGGCCGCTCGTCGTCTGAAGGAGATCAAGGAACTCCAGGCCGAGCTGGAGAAAACGCAGAAGGCCCTGAAGAAGGGTGGCGAGGAGCGGGTGCTGGCCGAGAAGGTCGCCAGCCGGGCGATTGGGGAGGCCAAGGAGCTGAAGGCTCAGCTCGAGAGCCCGAGCGAGCTAGCGCGAGCAGCCTTCAAAGATAAGGACCTGGGCTCGGCCTTCCTCACAGAAGCCCGGGGAACAGCGATCGGTGAAGAACTGATCGTCTCGTTCGGCCGCTGGGGTTTCACGGCCGGGAAGCGGAAGATGCTCGAACGAGTCCGCACCCGGTTGGAGTAGGCTTTGGACGGGGAGGACCTCCAGCTGGTCCTCTCGGTCTTGCCCCCAGACCTAGCCGATCCCGGTCCCTCTCCCTTCGCCCCGAAGGCCAAGGCGTCCGACCCCGGGGCATCGTCGGCGGCCCCTTCGAGCGGGAAAGAAGCAGCTGCTGGAGCTCGGGAGGCGAAGGAGTAGACTAGGCTGTCTCCCCTTTTTGTAATGATGATCGATCGGGAGCCCGGTCCCGAATTGTACCGGGCACCTTTTGTTACTTAATACAATTTTATTTTTGCTCTATCTCGTGCCGCTCGCCTTTTATTTCCTTGCTTTTCAATTTGCACACACTGATCTTAATCACTCGACCACTTGGCCTTTAGGCCCGGTCTCGCGATACTCGATCCACCCAACGCCCGACCTTACGACCTTATGGCCTGGTCGTGCGTTCGATGCTTCGACTTCAAAACTGGCCAACCGATCGGGTTTACCCGATCTCCAGGCCTTTGCCGAAAAAATTTTCAAGCCTCTACGGTCGGAATGTAACCGAGCGACGGGCCGAGAACAAGCAAGCCTCTACGATCGGAATGTAACCGAGCGACGGGCCTTGTGTACTTCCTTATCCCAGCCCCCACACTATTGTGCCTACGAGGCACGAGTGGGTGCGATAGTGGACAGAAGTTGGGCGGATCGGGGAATAATGCCGAGAGCTCCTGGCTTCCCCGATCGGTGGCGTGACTTGAGTGTCCGCCTATGTGGAGCGCGTTTTGACCGGTCGACAGACTTCGTCCGATCGATTGAATGTTGAACTGATCTGCTCATGACGAGGGTGAAAGAAAATAACCGATCGCGCCGCCGCATACAAACGGTCGAGCAATCATCGATCGTATATACATTAAACTTTCCCGCTCGCAGGCGGTTGAATTAATTTTACAACCATAAAATTTACATAGAAATGACGACCGGGACTAACTCACAGGTCCAGCCCCCACTTCGTCTAAAAATACAAAAAATAGGCTAATGCCTAAAAAGAACGAGGTGCTCGGAATTCCAAGTCCCCTCTATTAGCCGACCCGTCGTTGTCTCTAGTCGGTATGTCCCCGGCCGGATGACAGCGTTGATGATGTACGGCCCTTCCCAGTTCTGAGCTAGCTTTCCCCCTTCTAAAGGTTGACTGGCCTCCCTTCGTCGTAAGACATAATCTCCCACTTGAAAATAACGAGGGTTGACCCGAACGTCCTTCGAGCTCTTGACGCGCTTCTGGTACTCGACCATACGCCGAGCGGCTAGCTCTCTTTTTTCTTCGACCGCATCGAGATCCACAGCCATGGCATGTTCATTGTCCTCCGCGTTGTAGGTTCTCTCTCGATCGGTCGGGATCCAAGCCTCGATCGGGAGTCGGGCTTCAGCTCCGTAAACCAGGGCGAAAGGGGTCTCCAAAGTAGCTTCCCTCGGGGTCGTCCGATAAGTCCATAAGACATATGGCAACTCATCGGCCCAACTACGACCGGCCGAGTGTAACTTCTTTTTCAGACCTTCCAAAATCGTCCGGTTAGCATTTTCCACTTGTCCATTTCCCTGCGGGTAAGCGACAGACGACCGGACATGAGTCGTCCCGATCGTGGCCAAGAAATTCTGAAAATATTGGCTCACAAATT
The DNA here is from genome assembly GCF_001879475.1 of Ipomoea nil. NCBI lineage: Eukaryota > Viridiplantae > Streptophyta > Magnoliopsida > Solanales > Convolvulaceae > Ipomoea > Ipomoea nil. The sequence continues at coordinate 237,205 of NW_017617084.1, forward strand.
GGCGACCGTTATCGCTGATGAGATGTACGGGCACGCCAAAACGGGAAACGACATTGCGCCAAAGGAACCGAGCACACTGCTGAGATGTGATCGTGGCTAAGGGCTCGGCTTCTATCCACTTGGAGAAGTAATCCACGGCGACGATCACGAACCTTCTCCGACCGGACAGCTGAGGAAAGGGGCCCAAGATGTCTACCCCCCACCTAGCGAAAGGAATTGCGGTCGTGACTGGCTGGTAGAAGGTTGCCGGTCGTCCAGGCATCCGGGCGTACAGTTGGCACGTCTCACATTCCCGAGCTAACTTTTTACAGTCTAGCTGGAGGGACGGCCAATAGTACCCGATCAGCATGATACGACGGGCCAGGGATCGACCTCCCTGATGTGAGGAGCAGATTCCCGAGTGCAGCTCCTTCATGACTAACTCGGCCTCGAATGCGGTCAAGCAACGCATAAGGGGGCCTCCATACGATCGCCGAAAGAGACGACCGTTCACGACTTGGAACCTCGGGGCTCTCAGCTTGGCTTTTCGAGCACGTTGCGGGTCGTCTGGGAGTCGACCGTGCTCGAGGTATTCCTTCAGATCGGTGATCCAACTATCTTCCACCGGTTGGATCGGATTGACCGGCAGGCGATGGATACTGTGCTTGGGGATCACCAAGATCCGAGCTATCTTCGACATGTGTTCCGGGGCGTCTTGGGCCAATTTGGACAAGATATCCGTATCAGCGTTATCCAATCGGGGTATATGTCGGACGGTATACCCCCGGAACTGAGCGAGCCTCTCCATGGCAAGGTCTCGGTACAACTGCAAACGCTCACCATTGACTTCATAATCTCCGAGAACTTGCCCGACCACGAGCGCAGAATCTGTTTGGGCTCGGATGTATTCAGCCCCCAAGTCCCGAGCGCATTGCAAGCCATTTACAAATGCTTCATACTCAGCTTCGTTGTTGGTTGGGTGGAACTGATACATGAGAGCAAAATAAACTTTGAATCCTTCTGGGCTCGTGACCACTACTCCTCCCCCTGCTCCTTTTTTGCTACTTGACCCATCAGTAGCCAGCGACCACCACTCGGCCTCGGGATCTGCAACCTCGGGGGGTCGAGTATCCCGGGCGGTGCATTCGACCAAGAAGTCAGCAAGGGCTTGACCTTTGATAGCAGGTCTTGGTCGGTATTCGATCGCGTATTGGGTCAGCATTAACGCCCACTTGACTAGGCGACCGGATGAAGAAGCGGTGCGGAGAACTGGGCCGATCGGCTGATCGGTCAACACGCGAATTGCTCGACCCTGAAAATAGGGAGCCAACTTCTTCGCGGCGATATAGAGGGCGTAGACGACCTTCTCTAACCGGGAGTACCGGAGCTCGGGACCATGTAGCGCGTGGCTTACATAGTACACCGGTCGCTGGACCCCTTCTGGATCGGTTCGGCACAATACTGCGCTTACTGCACGATCGGAGACGGCGAGGTACACGTCTAGCTCTTCTCCGAGCTCGGGCTTTGAGAGCACAATGGGTGACACGAGGTACTCCTTCAACTCGTCAAAAGCTGCTCGGCACTCTTCGTCCCAGACGAACCCGTTAACTTTTCGCAATACCTTGAAGAAAGGTAAAGCGCGCTCGGCTAACTTGGAGAGGAACCGGCTGAGGGCTGCCAACCGACCGGTCAATTGCTGGACCTCCCGAACGGTGGAAGGTGGTTGCATGTCCAGAATCGCTTTTACCTTGGCCGGGTTGGGCTCAATTCCTCTCTTGGTCATCATGTAGCCAAGGAACTTGCCGGTCTGAACCGCGAATGTGCACTTGGTCGGGTTCAGCCGTAACTGATACTTCCTCATAATCTGGAAGCACTCCCGGAGGTCCCGAGTGTGGTCGGATCGGTCACGACTCTTGACCAGCATGTCATCGATGTAGGCCTCCATCGTTCGGCCCAATAGATCGGCAAAGAGCATATTGACCATTCTCTGATAGGTCGCTCCTGCATTCCGGAGGCCGAACGGCATCACTCGGTAGCAATACAGCCCGTCCGGGGTTACGAAGGCTGTCTTGCTCTCGTCTTCATGGTGCATCATTATTTGGTGATATCCCTTGAAGGCATCCATGAAGCTCATCAACTCGGCCCCGGCCGTCTCGTCGACCATCTGGTGAATGCTTGGTAGCGGATAAGGGTCGAGCGGGCAGGCCTTGTTGAGGTCGGTGAAATCAATGCACATCCTCCAAGCCGGGGGCTTCGGAACAAGGACAATATTAGCCACCCACTCGGGGTAGATCACCGGTCGGATGTGCTCGATCGCCGCCATCTTTTTGACTTCCTCCCTGACAAATTCGCGGCGATCGGAGGAGAGATGCCGTGTTTTCTGCACGACCGGCTTGGCTGCAGGATCGACGGCCAACTTGTGACAGATGACCGACCGATCGATCCCGGGCATGTCTTCGGGCCCCCACGCAAAGATATCGGCGTATTCCCGGAGTACAGCCAGGACTTCTGCCCGGAGCTCGGGGGTGAGGGCTCGGCCAATCTTAATCTTCCTGTCCGGGCGGTCCTCGGACAGGGGGACTTCTTCAATCTCTTCGGAAGGCTCGGGCTGCTCCTTCCGTTCCTTAGCTTCCTCCTTGGCTATGGTATTCACCCGGGATGACGGACCGGAGTCGCGTCTATTAACCGCTCGGGTGTAACATTTCCGGGCGGATTGGACATCGCCGCGGACCACGCCGACCCCATTGGGGGTAGGGAATTTCATGCACAGGTGGGGCATAGAAATTATCCCACCGATCTTCATAATGGCGGGCCGGCCCAAGATTATGTTGTGGACACAATGGAGGTTGACCACAACAAACTCCAGCTCCGTCTTGATCGATTTTGGAGGCGTGCCGATCTCTACGGGGAGCGTTATCTTTCCCTCGGGGTAGATCAAGGCCCCGGTAAATCCCGACAGTGGTACACCGACCGGAGTCAGCTCCTTCCTGTCGAGGCCCAGCTTCTCGAAGACGTCCAAGTAAAGGACGTTCACGCTGCTGCCCGTGTCTACCATAACCCTTTGGACATCCGTCCCCTTGACATCAATCGTGACCACCAGCGCCTCCATGCCGTGGTCGCTGCTGCTAGGTTGGTCCTCAAGGGTGAAGGTTATGGGTTCCATCCTCTGCCTCTTCCCGGTCTCCCGAGAATCTACGATCGCGACCGGGCAGTTCGTCCTCGATCGAGATGCATCTTCTAGCTCGCCAAATATGACATGGATGGTGGGCTTGCCGGATGGACGGCTGCCCGATGGGGGGTCAAGGTCCCGTCGGTCATCGTGACGATCGTCCCTTCGATCGTCTCTTCGGTCCTGGCCCGACCGATCAGAGCGGTGATGAGATCGTCTGTGATCCCTCCGATCGGTATTTCTCCTGTTATCCTCTCTCTTCCCTACGCACTTGTCCAATTTTCCCAAATTGAGCAAATCTTCCAGCAATTGGCGCAAGTGGGTACACTCCTCGGTGTCATGCCCGGCGCATCGATGGTAGGCACAATGCTTACTCTTATCAGGGCCGTCTCGATCGGGATGAGGGAGTTTGATGAGATTGCAGGACTGAGCGTACTGCATGGCCTCCGCCGCGGATCGGTTTAAGGCCGTAAACTCGCCAGGCCTGGTGCGGGATCGGGGATGGTCATCTCCCGACCGAGGTTCTGCCCGGCCGGCCGGTTTACGGGACGAAGAGCCGACCTCCTGCAAGCGCTTGACGGCATTCGCCTCACCTGCGTTGGCGTAATCAGTGACCCTTCGGAGGGCCTCCTCATATGTGGTCGGGGGGTGGAGGATAAAATCCTGGTATAAGTATCCCGCCCGGAGGGAGATGTGAAGCATGTGAATGGCGGTCGCATCATCCATAGGCTCGACCTCCCCGACCGCCGCCTTCCACTTGATGAGGAAGTCAGTCAAGCTTTCCCCTTCGAGCTGCTTGGCCTTTTCGAGGTACATATAGGACTTCCTCACGACTTTGGAAGTAATGAACTTCCGTACAAACTTGATCGCCAGGGTCTCAAATTTGTCGATTGACCCCGGCTGCAGGGTTCGGAACCATTCTGCCGCCCGACCGGTAAGCGTTGAGTAGAAGGCCCTGCACATCACGGCGTCTGAAACGCCCTTCAGCATCATATTGCTGAAGAAATCATTCACGTGCGCCTCCGGGTCTGTCCGACCGTCGTAACTCTTCTCTCCCGAGACCTTTAAGTCGAGCGGGTAAGGCTGAGCCATTACCGCTGCTGTGAAAGGCGTCTGGTGTAGGGTCGATCGGTCGGCCGGGGGTGCTGTGGGATACGCACTCCTGAGCTGCGCCACTTCAGCCTGGAGGTTGTAGAGCAATCCTCGGGTCTCGTTGAGCTCGGCGTTCTGGGCGGCTTGGGCAGTGTCCCGAGCGCGTCGACGTCGATGTGATCTCGACCCGCTATGCCCAGACGAGGCCTCCTGGCTGGCTTCCTGCATCTGCGCGTCTTCTAACCGGCGATCTGGATCTTGGGGTCCCAGTCTCTGCCGCATTTCCGGTCGAAGACGGTCAAAAGCTACCGCTCGGGCAACTTCCTCAGGATCCTCCGCTCGGGCAGGAGCTTCCTCTTCTTGTTGGGCCTGCGACGCCTCCATCGCAACAGCACCCCCCGACCCCAACCGCGAACGAGCCGAGCGTCGAGCCCGGGAAGTGGGCTGATGCTGCGGCTCTACCTGAACGGCCGGGTAGACTGGGGGGGCGGCGGCTGGAGCCGTGTACGCAGGTGAGTACGGCGCGTAACCGACCGGTGGTGTGTAGTATACCGGCTGGCCTGGCCAATACCCGTATGGTTGAGGTGGGACCGGGTATGGATACTGACCGGGATAGACCATCTGAGGCATCGGTTGCTGATATTGCTGACCGGGCTGCTGATATCCCGGTTGGATGTACTGTACCGGCTGCTGGGCGGCCGGGTAGGCGTTTGATGGATGCGGTGGCGAGAGGTTGAGGTTGAGGTCGACCGTTTGACCTTGCTGTTGGGTAGCATGGTGGTCGGATGAGCTCGCTGCATCCGCCTGGTCGTCAGCAAAGTTGTCGCGTGCCCACGGGTACATGATTGGTGAAGAGACCGGGTGCTCGTCGAAACGTTGGTTTCTTGCACGGGTCCCCACAGACGGCGCCAAAATGATACTGCTAATTCTACGTAAACAGTATGAAATATCACGAGACCAATTAAAGCAAGTAAAATCTTTATTGATCCCGGGAAAGGCCCTAAGTACAATCTTCTTGGTTGCTTTGAGTACCGACTGACTGCGGTCGGGATTCTCTCACAACAACCTATTGATCGTCCGAAAGTCCTCTACACTGTAGCTACTGTGGGCATTTATAGCCGCTATGCCGGGGACAAGATTCCTGCCGCTCGGCATGTCTCCCACGTAGCCACCACGTGTCATCTTCCCGGGTGCCCTGTCTGTCGCCATGAAGAGCCGCCACGCGTCCTCTCGCGTCCTTGTACCAGCTCTTTCGTCGAAGGGCTACCGCTCGGTGGTTGACATCAGCGCTCGGGCAACTCCCGGCCATTCCCGACCGGGGTCTTCATGGAAAAAGCCCGACCTGCCACCTGCAAAGATCATAAGAGAAAGACAAAGGCAAGTCGGTCGTGGTGGAGCTTATGTCGGTCGGGATATTCCCTACCAGTGTAAAAAGACATAAAAGGATAAACTAAGATATTAGGATTTTTATTAATTAAGGGTAGATAGTGTCATTTTTGTAAATTAATAAAGATAAAAAAAAGTTAAAAAGTAAGGATCTTATTTTGAAACGCTACTTGGGGTAGTGATTCAAAATAAGCTATTATTTTAACCTCATATGGTTTATCAAACACAGCTTATAGTTTTTTTTGTAGGTTAATATAAGCCATATAAACTCTAAAATAAGCTCTACCAAACAAAGCCTTAGTAAGGGTAATTTTTCTATTTGAAACAAATAAAATTTTTAAACTTTAAAATATTTTAAAGTAGTAATTACTAATAAGTATACTAGTTGGGCATTTAATTAGCTAAATAGTAAATACGTAAAAATTTAATAGGTATAAAATCAATATCACATTTTCTAATGTGATAATCTCATGCAAAATTTATATATGTATATTATATTTTTTAAAAATTGTACGGGCCAGCCCTAAAATGGGTAAGCTCTAATCTGCATATTGTTGCAAATGAATCGAGCCAGACTGGCTCATACGGATCAGGTTTGGACTGGACTTCGAACTAACTCGTCTGTTTAACACTTCTAAGTCTTCGAAGTAAAAAAAATGGATTATATAAAAAGAAAACGAAACACACCAAAACGGTAAAACTCTTATGAAAACCTTGTTAGGTGATTCTACTAAATCAATTGCTAATAACTTTTATATAAATCTAGTTTGAGCGATTCCTAGTAAATTTATTGAGACTTAGTGTTCAACTCAGTTTTATTCTGGCCTATTCTTTTGACTTGCTTAGTATTTGTATAGATTGTAGTAACTAGTTTCCTTTTCTTCGGATTGTGTACTCTATATATTTTGCTTCCGGCTGTGAATAAACATTAATCTTATAGCTCTTACATGGTACCAGAGCCAATTGTCTAGCGAGTTTTTTTTTTTTTTTTTTTTTTTTTTCCTTATCGATCCTGTTTATCCTATCGTTTTCCATGACTGCTACACCTCAAACAACCATTGTATAACTCTATGCCCCAACCCACTTCCTGATTAAACTCATCTCATCAAACTTTCCAATTGAAAAATTTCTTGTGGGTTATTACGTGTGCAACATGTTCAGTCTTCTGCCCAAATTGTTGATCTTTTACTAAATCGCTGGTCATCGATTATTTACTGCATTTCGAGACAAGATTAGCCTCATTGATGGTGCTCCGATCTTGCGGTGACGTATTAAGACTTAGTGTTATGCTCATTTTTATTTTGACCTATTCTTTTAACTTGCTTAATTTTTATATAAGTTGTTATTACTGATTTCCTTTTCTTTTGATTGTATGCTCTATATATTTTTCTCCCTTAATGTAAATAAACATCAAGCTTACCATTCTTACAAAATTAGCAGTCAGAAATATGGGGTAATCCCACATATTCACTTTCATTTAACGTGGGGAACATGAAAAGGGGAGCAGACATCACCCCCACGTGAGCTTTTAAGTAGTATATATTCAGACATTTGAAAAAAAAAGAAAGAAGAAAAAAGTAATAATGAGAAGGGTCATATCATGAAATTAAGGTCCAACAAGTGCGACGGATTATATGGCTAAGAGTTGTAGGATCCAAGTTTAAGAAACACGTGAGGGGTTTACTAATTTCTATAACTTGGCGTCTTTTGACCAAATTAGGCGAATCTCAATACTAATTACAAACACAGATCTATAAAAATAAGTAATAAAATATAAAAATCCAAGGAGGATTATCATGTGGTGACCAAGTATTTGACACAAATTAAAGGGGAAAGAACTGCTTTGTCAAATGTTAATAACAACACACCATGTTTAAAGTGGATGGTATCAGCTTATAAGTAAGACAGTACACAAATGGGAAATATAATATAAGAGACGAGGTACAAGAAAATAATAAATTTTTTAAAAATATAAAACACAAAATGCACGCAAGAGAAATGTGTGTGTGTATAAATATTAATATTAATATATAATAGTTTCATAATTAAAATTATATACTACAAGCATAATGTAAAAGGGTATATACAGTATAAAAAAAATATAATAATGCATAGAAGTCATAAATAAAAATACGAACATACATGTTTTTTTTTTTTTTTTTTTTTTTTT
>NW_017617084.1:249904-402404 GCF_001879475.1 Ipomoea nil
GCATGTTCGGGTGTTAATTGTGTTTAGAAGTCGTATTAGGATGTGTTCAATATGATTCTTGGTTTTGATCCATTATTTGTCTACGTGGCGACGTCGTTTGTGTTTAAAAGTGTCTAAAACTTGGTTTCGGGTTCCACGAAAGATCCCGGGACAAATATATTGAAAAAGGAGTCAGTGGGGGGTAGGGGGACCAGCCACCTACCCGCTGCCCAAAATGGACGTCGCCGGCAGCGGGCAGACGACTGCCCGCCGGGCACCCGCTGCCCGGGGACTCGTCATCGGCGGCCAGCCAGCGGGTGGTCCTCCACCTGCTGGAATTCTCCCACCTTGGGACTTTGGCTTCCCCGTTTGATGTTCCCCGACCCTCGTGGTGTCCCAACGGACTCCGTTTATCGTGCCTAAATCTAGCTTAGTGTTTCGGGTGTCTTCCGTAGGATAAACGAGTCTTAGGCGTTGCATGTTAGTTGGATTGGTACCCCGTTGGCCTAGGTGAAAGAAGTATGAACCCCTTAGGACTATTCCTAGTTGTGGATGACCACGTATAGGTTTTGTTATACGTTTTCTCCCCTTTCCCAATGTGTTAATGTGGGTTGCATGTGCTTGCTACGTGTTACGTGTGCATGATTGGTTGCGGTTCATAATATGGTTGCGATCAGAAATACACTTTTGGGTTGCGGTCCACCAAATGGGCCTCGTGCGCTGTGGTCCACCGACTGAACGCGTCAGCGGTGTGTAGGGCTACAAGCCATGAGGAAGGCCATAGTCCACCGACTGAGCTCGTCAGCGGTGTGTAGGGCTATGGTCGGCTGCGATCCACCGAATGAGCGTGCCAGCGGTGTGTAGGGTCGTAGTTCCCATAAAGAAGGTCATAGTCCACCGACTGAGCCATCAGCGGTGTGTTGGGCTATGATTGGCTACGATCCACCGACTGAGCCCGTCAGCGGTGTGTAGGGTCGCAGTCCCCAAAAGAGGAGCACAGTCCACCGACTGGACGCGTCAGCGGTGTGTAGGGCTGTGGTCCGCCGTTGAATCCATCGACGGTCTATACAATTGGTTGCGGTCAATTCCTTCATGCTGCGGTATGAAGTAGGATGCTGCAGGGCCGTGTTAGCGCTATATGCGCTAACCTTCATGTATGGGCATGCGATTGGTCTCGTGGCGCCGCCAAAGTATGCTTGTGTGACAAAGATATTGTTTGAATGATGATGTGAATGACATGAAAGTAAACTGTGACCTTAGATACATATATGTATGATGTTGTCTCTATATAATTGATTATCATTGTTGAATGTGCTTATCCCTATCTGTCGAGTCTAATCCTGGTTTTAAAGCTAGAGTCTCCTAAGTATATATCTTCCTGCTTCAAAATGGTTTTCCTATATCTATGTATATATATTTACCTATATTGTATTTTAACGCGTTAGAGTGGGTTACCTGCATCATTCGCTGAACAGATATATTTGGCTTTCAGGCACAGATGATTAGCTTCCGGAGCGCGCTAGAGAATCTCGAGTTAGATAGTTAGTCTTTCCCTTCGGCCTGCGTGCCTTGATGATGTAATGACAGTATTTGAGGATAGATAGTTAGAATAGCCTGTGCATCTGAGCTCTCAAGCTCAGATGTGGCATAACACCCCCTACTCTATGTTTAGAATGCTTCATTTGATATCTATTTAATAGAATTGCTTTCGTATTATAAGATAAAAAAGTTTTAAAAATTTCGGGGTGTTACAGATGGTATCAGAGCCTAAGTTTGACCCTAGGATGAGACTCTTAAGACCAGACTTTAGGACATTAGGCTTGGACTCTAAGTATTTAGGAACATAGGATTCAGAAATCATAGGACGCGCGGTGAGATTGTGAGTATACCCGTCATCACATAACCCTCACTCACTCTACCTTTCGTTTAATTTAAAGAACTCTCCCCTTCGCTTATCGCATCAAGGTAAGGGTGCAACACTCTAACTCAACATTACTATAAACATTGGCTCAGTAGATCAGCAGCATGGCACCAAATAGAAGACAGTCAAGAACTCCGGAACCCGCCATACACGATCCCCTGGCTCAAACTCTACAACAACAAACGCAAGTCGCCCAGGCACTGAGCGACGTAGCTCTCCGCAACGACAGACCACCACCACCTCCACCAAACGCAAACTCAAAAATTGCTCGACAAGTTTCAAATCATCGACCACCCACTTTCTCGGGAGAAGAAGATCCCGCAATCCTTGAGGAATGGATTCGGACCTTCGACAAGATTCTGAGATTGGTAGAATGCCCAGAAGAACGTCGTGTAGAGATAGCCTCATTCTACTTCGGACATGAGGCAGACCTTTGGTGGATCCACGAGGGGCTCACTTACAGACAAGAACCAGGGTTCAACTGGGAAAACCTAAAAACACGACTACGGGAACGATTCTACCCAGCACACGTAAAAGCATCCATGCACGAAGAGTTCCTCCACCTGAAACAAGGAATGACTACCGTCGTGGAATACCATAAGCGGTTCCTCGAGCTAGCACACTTCGCACCAGAATTGGTCCCCACAGAGGCAACCAAAATAGAAAGATTTATATAAGGCCTCAACTTCGAAGCCCGGAAGGCACTAATAGTAAGCGGACCCAGGACCCTCAACGAGGCTTACTCCAGTGCCGCTAATCTCTACCGAATCCAACTACTACAACGTGGTGTTCAGGAACAGATTCGTAAGAGGAACACAGGAAGTGGGGCACCACCTATGAAAAGATCGAGAAGCGACACTAACACTAGGCCAAGCAATCCAGCTGGCCAAGGGCCACCCCTGGGAAACAACGAAGCTAGTACAAGGCAAAGACTGCATGGGAAACCCCTGGCGATGCTTCAACTGCGGAGGAGAAGGACACAAGTCCTTCCAATGCACTCAACCCTCGAACTCGCGCCCTACAATCATGGGTCAACGCGGGGGCACAAACAATCAAGGGAATTACGGTGCTCCCGGAAAGGTGTTCGTCATGAGCCGCACTCAGGCCGAACTCGAAAATGAGGGCAACCTCGACGTAGACAACATGGCCCTAGGAGACGAAGACCCCGCAAACCAATCAGAAGAAAACCAAGAAGATGAGTTCTGTTTAGGATAACTAGTGAATCCCTTGTAATCACGCCCATAGTAAAGTTACTTGTTTAGATTAGCTACTTCAGAATTATTATAAATAAAGAAGCAAAATCAAAATAATTTAGCATAAGGAAAAGGACTAGACTACCCTGAAAAAAGGGGGGGGGGGGGGTGCACAACAAAAAGACTAATGTCACCAATAGGGATTGGACTCTAAACCTCCCACTTGAAAACCCAAGTCCCTAACCACTAAGCCATAAGTGTTTCTTGAAACTTTAAGGGAACACTCCTTTCTTAAACCACTATAAGTCCCTAAAACCCACAAAATCCCCAAATCAAAAACCCTTCTTCTTCCTCCTCACACAAACCCTCTCTCGCCAATTCCGTCATGCTGCGGTATGAGGTAGGGTTCTGCGGGGCCGTGTTAGCGCTATATGCGCTAACCCTCATGTATGGGCATGCGATTGGTCCCGTGGCGCCACAAAAGCATGCTTGTGTAACAAAGATATTGTTTGAATGATGATGTGAATGACATGAAAGTAAACTGTGACATTAGATACATATATGTATGATGTTGTCTCTATATAATTGATTATCATTGTTGAATGTGCTTATCCCTATCTGTCGAGTCTAATCCTGGTTTTAAAGCTAGAGTCTCCTAAGTATATATCTTCCTGCTTCAAAATGGTTTTCCTATATCTATGTATATATATTTACCTATATTGTATTTTAACGCGTTAGAGTGGGTTACCAGCATCATTCGCTGAACAGATATATTTGGCTTTCAGGCACAGATGATTAGCTTCCGGAGCGCACTAGAGGACCTCGAGTTAGATAGTTAGTCTTTCCTTTCGGCCTGCGTGCCTTGATGATGTAATGACAGTATTTGAGGATAGACAGTTAGAATAGCCTATGCATCTGAGCTCTCCAGCTCAGATGTGGCATAACACCCCCGACTCTATGTTTAGAATGCTTCATTTGATATCTATTTAATAGAATTGCTTTCGTATTATAAGATCAAAAAGTTTTAAAAATTTCGGGTGTTACAGACAATCTTGGCGCTCTGGAGTTCATCTGTGGTACGGCTCCTGGAGCCCCACCGGCGGCCTTCGCCGTTCGACGAGGCGGGCAGACCCGCCTGGTGGTGGCGGTAGCAGGTCGCAAGCTGGCCGTGGTGGTCAGCGTGGACGCGGCGACAACAGCGGTAATGGCGGACCTCCGGTCTGTCAATTCTGTGGTCGTACGGGGCACTCAGCTTTGACTTGTTACAATCGTTATAAGCCTCTTCCACAATCAAATTTGACATATCAGAATGACCACTCAGATGGCTCTCAGGCTTGGATTCCGGATACTGTAGCAACCAACCATTTGACTCCAGATACTGCGGCCCTATCTACATCAGAAGAGTACACGGGTAATGACACATTGCGCGTGGGTGATGGTAATGCACTTCCTATTAGTCGTTTAGGACATGTTTCTTTTAATACCCTATCTCGTTCCTTTCAATTGTCTAATATCCTTCATGTTCCCAGTTTATCTACATCTTTATTATCTGTTCAAAAATTCACAGTAGATAATAAGGTGTTTTTTGAGTTTCACCCGTTTTTCTTTGTTGTGAAGGATATCAACACTAAGGAAATTATACTTAAAGGCAATAATCATGGTGGCCTTTATAGACTTCCAAATGCCACATCATCTCCCTCAGTTTTTCTTACAGCTCGTACATCTCCGTCAGTGTGGCATGATCATTTAGGACATCCACATCATCGTGTCTTACTTCGTATTCTTCAGTCGTGTTCGGTTAGTGGGTCTAATAATTCTATTCGATGTAATTCTAGTTTGTGTAATGCGTGTCAATTGGGTAAATCTTCTCGATTCCCGTTGGCACGTGTTGAGTCCTCCAGTTCTAGTGTTCTTGATTTAGTATACAAAGACATTTGAGGTACAGCCCCTCTTTTGTCAATTGATGACTATCATTATTTTGTTATTCTCGTGGATGGTTATACTCGCTTCACTTGGTATTTTCCCATGAAATTAAAATCTGATTTATATGTCGTCTTTGTTAAGTTTCGCACAATGGTTGAACGGCTTTTTAACAGAAAAATTAATGCCATTCAGTCTGATCTAGGAGCCGAATACAAAAAGTTACATCATTCCTTTACACATTTAGGCATATTTCATAGACAATCCTCTGCCTACACTCATGAACAAAATGGTCGTGTCGAAAGAAAGCATACACACATAGTTGAAACTGGTCTGGCTCTTCTAGCCCACGCCTCTGTTCTGTATAAGTACTGGGATTTTGCCTTTGAAACTGCAGTTTATTTAATTAACAAAATTCCATCCGTTGTATTAAATAATCTCAGTCCCTATTTTGAAGTGCATAATTCCAATCCTTCATACTCTTTTCTTCGTGTTTTGGGTGTCTATGTTATCCATATCTCAGGCTATACAATTGTCACAAACTCTCATTTCGGTCCTCCCCGTGTGTTTTCCTAGGTTATCCTGAGTCGTTTCGGTGGTATAAATGCATGAACTTACAGACTAACAAGGTTTTTGTGTGCAGGCATGTAAGGTTTAATGAAACAGTTTATCATTTTGCTACTAAAAATACTGTGCAGACATCTCAATTGGCGCAGCATCATCTTTGGGCTGAATTGGTTCTTCGTCTCGCGGTGCCGTTTCTACGTCTCTCGGCACGACTGCTTTTTGACCCAGCTCCATCAACGACGACCCCGTCCCGCCTTGACCGCTACATGCTGCCACCACCGATCACTCGGCCTCGCCCGAGCATTAGCCACGTGACCAGGCGGACCAGCCCGTGAAACGCCCTCACGGTCGTCCTCGCGGGAAGACGGTTAAGTCCACAGTTCAAACTCATGAGATGCACACTCGGAGCCGGTCTCAGGCTCCACCATCAGCTTTAGCGGTTCAGGTTTATCCTTCAGATCCTACTTGTTATACTCAAGCCGTTAAATATTGAGAATGGCATGAGGCTATGGATCAAGAATTTATTGCCCTCCTACAAAATAAGAAATGGTAGCTTGTGCCATCTCAGCCAAGCATGAACATTATTGGGTATAAGTGGGTTTTTCGTACGAAACGAAAAACTGATGGCTCCATTGAGAGACATAAGGCAAGACTTGTAGCAAAAAGATTTAATCAGGTGCCCGGTCAGGAATTCTTTGACACGTTCAGTCCAGTGGTTAAACCAACCACAGTCAGATTACTTCTTTCATTGGATTTATCATCTGGGTGGTCTATTAGGCAATTGGATGTTCATAATGCTTTCTAGAATAGAAATCTCTCTGAATTTGTGTATATGAAACAACCACCTAGGTATATTGATGCTTACTATCCGGACCATGTTTTCTTATTGAAAAGGTCACTTTATGGATTAAAACAGGCACCTAGAGCCTGGTTTTACCGTTTGCACACCTTTTTATTATCTATTGGTTTTCAGGTATAAAAAACGGGTGTATCCTTATTTTACTATTCTCAGGGATCTGATCGTGTATATCTATTGATTTTTGTGGATGATATACTTATGATGGGCAGGAATACGAATCTAGTTACACACCTAGTTTAGAAACTCTCTACTGCTTTTAAAATTAGAGATCTTGGTGAGCCAGGATTTTTTCTTAGAATTGAGGCAGTCAAATGCAGTGATGGAATTTTGCTTTCCCAACAGAGATACATGCATGACATTGTAAAACGTGCTGATATGGCAGAATACAAACCATTGTCTACCCCCATTCCCACGTCGAAACTCGTGACTTCCAGTACAATGTTGCATGATGATCCAACACAGTATAAGAGTTTACCTGGTGCATTACAATATTTAACTATCACTCGTCTTGACCTCTCCTTTGCAGTCAATCAGTTGTCAACATATGCATGCCCCTACGATTGCTCACTGGGAACAACTGCATAGAGTTTTAAGGTATGTGAAAGGAACTTTAGAAAATTAGGCTTGCAGGCCTACTGCTACTATAGAAAACACCAAAATTTTGATTATGGATTGATTTAACAAATTGCTCGTATGTGTTCACACTTTTTACTGGAGTTGTTATTACATGAACCCTCCCCTACATATAGAGATGAAAATAAGGTGGACCAAGCCGAACTTTAGAAAATTAGCCTTGCAGGCCTACTGCCTAGTATAGAAATCTAAGATCTTATCCTGGGCTTTTGCTTATATGTAGGCTTTCTTTATAGGCTCAAGCCTGAGCCAATTAGCTTGGCCGGGCTTGAAGCTTATTTAAAAGTCTATTATTATTTGAAAACAAACAACGAAACATTTCATTAATGAAGATCCGAAGAGATTACATGAGAAAGAAAAGTAGGAGGGGTAGAAAGCCACTCCCTACAATTAGTAGAGAACACGGCTTCTCGGGCAAGCAAATGAATACCCGTGTTCGCCGATCGCTTAACAAACACA
This sequence comes from Ipomoea nil, assembly GCF_001879475.1. NCBI lineage: Eukaryota > Viridiplantae > Streptophyta > Magnoliopsida > Solanales > Convolvulaceae > Ipomoea > Ipomoea nil. Next base: position 257,436 of record NW_017617084.1, read on the forward strand.
AAGCTAATAGAGGAAAAATCCTTAGCTAGTTTTGTTACATCTTCAAGGACCAAATCAAATGAGGATTCGCCATAACTACTTTGAATCCCCTTAACCACAAGCAGCGCATCTAATTCGATAAGGGCTGAGTCTACTCCCAACTTCTTAAGCCACTTTAGAACTTCCCGGATGGCCACTGCTTTCGCTTCTTTAGAATGATAAAGTTCACAACACATCTCCGTCTTGGGTGCTATGAAGGATCCTTCATGGTTTCGCGGGATAAAACCCATTCCGGTACGCTTGGAGTTCTTGTCGTTGGCCACATCTACATTAATTTTGAAATAGCCTAAAGGTGGTTTTGCCCAACAATCGGTAATGACAGCATTTGAGGGGGCAGTCTTTTTATCATGTATTTTCCTCCACGCTTCCAGGAATATTGTAACTTGATCAACAATGGACTGCAGGGTGGTGCTGAGACTACTTCGAAGCTTCTAATTCCTAATATTCCGTAGTTTCCAACAGATAACCAACAACAAGCAAAATGATGTATGATTCAATTTCTTCATGTTTAATGCCAACTAGTTGGCAAAGCTAATATTAGCCTCAGATAGAACATTAGAAACCTTGCTCCAGCAAGCTATAGCTAATTCACAGTCAATAAAAATATGGGAGATTGATTCACTGGCCATGCCACACAAATAATAGCAACTTGGCACTTGACCCTTTTTGTCACGAGAATATCAGTGGTTGGTAATAGGTTTGAGCATGCTTTCCAACCAAACACCTTGATCTTAGGAGGGATAGAAAGTTTCCAAACTTGTGCCTAATCTAACAATGCACCATTACTAAGGTCCCCAGTAAAGATTTTATAACAACTCTTAATCGTGTAGATACCTTTCTCCTCCCCTCCCCATATAGCTTTATCAGGGTACTTGTTTTGAGGTACTGGAATGCTTACTATAGAGTCCCTATCTTCAGGTTCAAATATGTCATTGCTAAGATCTTTATCCCAGTTTACTTTATCCATGTCTAACATAGAATCCACCTTTGATGCTCTCAAGTATCTACTCTTGCTGTTTTCACGAATGGAGAATTCAAGTTAGGCAGCTACGGGTAATCACACACACTAATAGAGCTCCCATTCCCCAATCTCCATATGCAATTAGCCTTCAAAATGGATTGTGACTCCAGTATACTTCGCTAAACAAAGGAACGATTTCCCCCTAACTTTGCTTCTAAGAAAGAAGAATCTCTAAAATATTTTGCCTTCAAAACCTTATTAACCAAAGAGTTTGAAAGTAAACAAATCCCCATGCATGTTTCCCTAAAAGAGCAAGGTTGAAATCCCAAATTCTACGAAAACTCATGCCACCAGCTTTCTTTGGTTTACATAAATCCCTCCAGCTTCTCCAATTGATCCCTCTATTTCCAGCAAGCTTCCTTTGCCACCAAAAGGAATTCAGAACACCTTCAAACTTCTTGCACATTTCCTTAGGGAGAAGGAAGATGTTCATGGCATATGCAGGAATAGCTTGAAGTACACTTTTGATAAAAAACTCTCTACTAGCACGTGAAAGGAACTTGTTGTTCCATCCCTTGATTCTGCTAAGCATTGATGGTCTCTCAGATGTAGTATAGTGGATTGCGGAACAAACTACAATAAATTTGTTTTTGGTTGTCCTCAAGGATTGGGGGCTGGGTTAGCCAATGAAAATTCTTGGCACAAGCATGAAACCTTTTATGGAAGCTAAAAAACAGATAATAAGATGGTAACAGGACAAGCATAGAAGTGGAAAAAACATGATACAAATAATTAATAAAAAGGTAGGGTTTGGAATGGGTATTTATTGGTTTGATGTCATGGAACAAGGGATTGAGTGTTATGAAACTTCACCATCAGGTTCAAGACTACCAACACCAATTCGGTATACTAACACATCACTCTCGTGATCCAATGTTATGCCAAATCGAAACACGGGGGTTGTCTCACTCTTGTGACGCTACGAATCCCCCTTAATAAGCACGGGTAGTCTAGACCTTCAACATTCCCTACTCTCATAAGTGACTTGAAGGTCATGAGATGTGGTCTAAAGAGAAATTGACGTTTGAGAGACGAGTCTAGGTGTGTGACAACCGATGGATTCCTTGCTTATTCGGTTGCCAAAATTTCCTTGTGTGACAAGGTTGCGCACAAATCCATCAACACTAACACACAAAACATCTCACCACACAAACACCCTAGGCCGAGTTTCAAGCCCTTGTATGAAATAAGTATTAAATGGGCATCAAACACAATAAACAACACTATCCAACCCCTAAACTACTCTAGTCACTCATAATAAATGAACAGAACACAAGAACATTCATAAAGAACATCATCCTACAATGTATTAAGGAAATAACACTATAAATAGTCCTTCAAACAAGTAAATATTCACAAGATAAAGCTAATAAACACAAGAACAAGATAATCTAAGTTAAGAAATACAAAATATCTAAGGATAACAATGCAATAACAATGGAATGACAAAGAAAATACGAAAATAACCTAATCTAGAATTTCCTACTTTTACAGTCTTCCTCTGGCGGTTCTCTCTATGCAAAAGGGGAAAAAAGATCTACTTATAGTGGACTTCCAAGGTCCGGCACATGTGCACTCGCACAGGCATGTCACTACCCGTGTGGGTGCACTGGTAGGGCAAGGGCACATGATGCCCGTGCGAAAGGTAGACCGTGCCTTAATATATGGGCGGTGCACAGTCATGTCATTGTCCATATGTAACACTCCATCATGCTGTGAACTCTGGTTCTGCTCATTTTGCGCGTCTTTTTCGAGTTTGCTTCTGTGTGTTCCTTTTTCATCAACTTTTCATTCCTTTTCCATTTTCATTCCTCTAAAGTGCACTTGGGTGATTCTGAGCGCAAAACACGACATTTAGTTTTAAAACCCAAATAATCACCTTAAGATAATCATAAAAATTGGTTAAGAATGTGGTGAAATATGATATAAAATAACAGTCATCAAACACCTTCTCCTTAATGAAGCATATGATCTCATTTTTCCTTCCTGCCCACCAAGGATGGCAGCCCAAGGTATTTCTCATTGACAGTCCCTACTTTAATGTTTAGAATTTCCATGACTACCTCCTTCGAAACTGGATCAACATTCTTACTGAAGAAGAGTGATGATTTACTGAAGTTAATGCACTGACATGAGGGAGTGGAGAATTCAACAAGAATTTCCTTCATTGTGCACACATTCAAAGAATTCACTCTACAAAACAAGAATCAGTCATCGACGAATAATAGGTGTGTTATCTCCAAAGTACCCTTAGCAATGACGATCCCATGTAATCCTCCGTTCTTCTATGCACTAACTTATAGATCAACACACTTAAAGATTCCATCATAAGAATGAAAAGGTAGGGAGAAAGGGGGTCTCCCTGCCTAAGGCCTCTTTAGGGGATAATAGACCCAAATTCCATCCCATTGTGCACAATAGAGAACTGGACAGGCCTAATGCAACCCGAGGTCATGCCTACAAACTCATCATTGAAACATAACCTCTGAAGCACCCCTTCTACCATATCCCAACTAACCCTATCATAAGTTTTACTCATGTCAAGCTTCATCCCCACAACCCTGGATTTCCCTTGACTCTTCCTATTAATATAGTGTTGAAATTCATAAGCATGCAAGAGATTATCTGTAATTAATCTACCCGGAAAAAAAACACATTGTGCCTTTTAAATAAGATTTTGGAGAAGAGGCTTCATTCTATTGGCAAGAGTTTTTGCTAGGATTTTGTACATGACATTATAGAGTGCAATCGGCCTAAGATCAGTAATCTTTTCAGGTTTGGATGTTTTAGGGATAAACACAATCTGAGTTATGTTACACCCATTAATAAGCGATTTGGATTGCCTAAAATTCTTACAGAAATTGAACACCTCACCTCCACATTATCCCAAAAGTGTTGATAAAAACATGGGGAAGACCATCAGGGCTAAGGGATTCGTTAGGTTTCATATCAAACAAGGCTAGTCTAATTTCCTCAAACTGAAATCTCCTATTAAGAATAAGATTCTGGGCATGGGTTATCTTGTTGTCAAGGTAGTTAATCACAAAATCAATGACCCCATGGTTCCCTTTGAAAAGATCCTGGAAGTAATCAAGAATGAGGGAACACAGTTAGTTAGCTCCGTAAGTCCAATCACCTGAATCCTTACGCAACCTCTACAGGTTATTCACTTGTCACCTCCTACGGACTGCATTGTGAAAAAAATAATGTTTTGGTCAACATCTTTTAGCCAAAACTCCTTGGAATGCTGTCTCTAATAAACATGTTGGTGATCAATTGCTCTTAAGTGTTGGTATTGGGCTTCTTTGAATAACATACATCCTTGTAGATCAATTCTGGCCTTGAGAATTTCCATGCGCCTGCTCCAATAATTTATCATCTTTTGAAAATTCCTAGCAAAGTTTTTTCCGCAAAGCCAAACCACCCTGCTGCATCGTCCAATCCACACCACTAGGTCCAACCCGCTAGTTGTTTTCTAACTGTTGATGACCACCTCACGACAGTGTGTTTCGTTGAGCCACAAATTTTCAAACTTGAACCTTTTCTCACATCGTTGGGGGGGTGGGGGTGGGGGTTCCACCACTGAGAGGATAATAGATAGATGGTTGCTCCTCGACGAAACAATAGAGACAGCTTCGGCACTCTAGAACATATCTCTCCGAGAATCCGACACAAGAACTCTGTCTAATTTGGCTTGAATCCACTCCAACTTTCTAAGAGATTTCTCTAACTTAAATTGATGGCCTTTGAAAGGGAAATCGAAAAGCCCGCTCTGCTCAGCAGCTTGCTAAAAGACTTCGATAAGCCAGTTCGGCTGAACATTACCGCCTTTATTGTCACTTACATAGAGAATGTTCTTAATGTCGTCTGCAACCGCCCATATGAGGTTACTTCGGGTGGACAGATTCTTAAGCAAGTCCCACCCTATAGCCCTATGATTTCTCTCTAGCTTCTCGTAGAAACCTATAGGCTTCCAGTATCTCACACCAGCACTTTGGTAAATAATCATATAAATATGTCTGTAGAAGAATGATTGGATGTTAACCAAAGGGCCGGTTCTCAACATACATGTTAGCCCACGACTATGGCCTTTATTCTTAACTACAAATAGGCCTTCAAAGCCCACCCGCCTTCTAATGGGCTCTAGTTTTTGTTTTCCAACAAATGTTTCAATCATGAACACTACACTTGGCTTCTCAGAGTGGATAAGATCCATTAAGACTTGAATTGCCATGAGGTTGCCTAGCCCAAGACAGTTCCAGGCTATCACAATCATTATTCTAGGCGAGCCAGGACCCTAGGACCCGCCATTGACCTATTTTTTTACTCCACAGATTCAATAACCTCATCCACACAAATTCCCTCACCCTCGGCCGGTCCATCTTGAATAGAGACTTGTTTCCTTCTTCTTTTGATCGTTAACTAACATGCCCAAAACATCACATTAACTTTGTAACGGAACTCCTTGTGCATTAAATGTAGCATTAAAAGCATTGGTGCTAGCCAACCTTTCCCTAGTCACATTAATTTCAAGCTAACACTATGCTAGCTGGATAATACCTTGTGTGTAATCTAGAGCACCACATTCCTCTTATCCTTTTGAATCCTAGTACCTTGGTATGCCCGCTCCGGTAACTGGCTGTTTCGACTCGTAGGAAAGTGAAGGCTCCATTACTTGTATTTTGACTGGAGGCTAAGTTAACATTCAACGTCATCTTTGTACCGTCATTCTCTGGCCTGAAGCTCTCATCTCAGGGCTAAAATTCCATTACCCGTCCTTGAATGTGCTATTGAACTGCCTTGGGCAATACTTCTCCCCATGATCGATTATCCCACAGATGAAACCAAAGGTCGGGAGTGTGTCATATGTGTTGTTCAAGCTAGAAACTCTCTCCCATGAGGACACTTTGAATCGCACACCCTACTTTAGAGGCTTCGAGACATCAATCCTAGCTCTAATGTGGAAGTAAGCACTCCGGATTTTTAGTTAAATAAGCCTCAAAATAGGCCTAGTCCTGACCTCTTTATTAAATAGGCTAGGCCAAGGTAGGCCCAAAGTAGACCCCTTGATGGGGGCCTAGCCTAATTTCATCCCTACCTATCGATATATCTAAAAACATAATAAGTGTGAATGAAATTTATACCCTTCCTTTATGTCCGTTTTTTCCGTTAACTTTTTTGATACATTATGCTATAAAAGTTGTACTATACAATATTTTAGACAAACATACCCCTACCGTTATAACTTTCGTTATCTTTTCCACTATTGTTACTATGCACATGCACCCACCATATATTTTCTTATATTCTTCAATAATAATAATATATGCACTTTATAATAATAATATATACACATTATATATTAGTTATTTCCTAAAATATAAATATCAAATTTATAAAAATATTTTACATTATTATCATTATTATTATTATTTACAATAATTTAAATATCTAAAATCTAAATAAATTTAAAATTTTAATATAAAGTACTAATATTGGGCACCTATTTCTTGCGCATCACACATAAAAAATACTAGTGTGTGTGTGTGTGTGTGTGTGTGTGTGTGTGTATATATATATATATATATATATATATATATATATATATATATATATATATATATATATATATATATATATATATATATAGTCGCGTTTAGGTGCGAATAAATGCCTAGGAGAGAAATGCGAACTAATCAGCGCGTGTCAGCATTCATTGATCAGGTGCATCTACTTGATCGGCTGCACCTACTTTCACCTATAAGTGCACCTACTTTTGCCTGCAAGTGCATGTAGTTTTTGCCTGCATTCATTGATCGGGTGCACCTACTTTCACCTACAAGTGCACCTACTTTCGCCTGCAAGTGCATGTAATTTTGCCTTGTTAACATTCATTGATCTGAGTTCAGCGGGTAGTAATACCCCTGAAAACCATCCGCAAACATTCATGCACCTAAGTGCAACTACTTATAACTATGGGTGCAACTACTTATAACTATAGGTGCACTTAGTATTGATGCTCAGTGTAAATTTTTACTTGCATCTATAATACATTTTACATGCACTTGTAATACATTTTACTTTCACTTCGATGTTCAATTATTTATGAAAATAGCACCGCGTTTTTAAGAAAAAAATTAGTGTTTCTCATCCATTAGATCTGGACACGTGGACGGATATCATGCATTCACATATTCGCACCTGGGCGCTCCATTCACACCAGAGTGCAATATTATATATATATATATATATATATATATATATATATATATATATATATATATATATATATATGATTATATTCATGTGAAAACACATCTTAAGATACAAACGTGTGGACAATATGGGGCCGTCAGATGTTTAGATTGGATGGTCCAGATCAGTTTTAAGGTTTAATGCGTGCGGTTGTTGTTTTTACGTTAAGATGGGTGATTTTATGTGTTAGGGGTTAATATTGGTATTTTGTTTATTGTGGAGACCTAGTCTAGTTAGACCACATTTCCTCTTCTCCCACGCGCATCAAAGTTCTCTCTGCATCCTCGACATTCCATTTCTCGCTCTCATCGCGTGCGTTGGCGCCACTTCCGAGCTTCGTGTCGTTCTTGCGGATTCATCCCTAGCTTTTCACTTGCTCGTTGAGATGGTCAGCTGTGGGGACCGCGGCACATCGAAGAGGCGGGGACCACCGCTGGCTGGTGCCGGTCGAGGTATTTATGTTTTTTTTTTTTTTTTTTTTTTTTTTTTTTTTTTTTTTTTGCCTTGTGATTCGATTTTGCCTTTTTTTTTGGGTGTGTTTTTCTTCTTCTTTTTATGTAAGTTTTGTGTTTTGTGGGGTGTTCAAGGGATTTGTGGCCTGATTGATGTTGTATTTGGGAGCTAGGGTTTCGGGTTTTGGGCGTTTTTGGGCAGTTGTTGGGTTCGTTCAATTTTGTTGTTATTTTGAGTATTATGCCTAGATTATGTTAGTTTGTTTTGTTTGTTTTTAATTTTGATGCATGTATAATGCTAGGTTGTTTCGAAGTTACAGTTGAATTTTGAATTTTTTGAGTTTCCTTTTGCAAAATCTGGAGAGGGGGAATTGTTTCTCTGTTTGGTTTTCTTTCTATTTGTGTGTTTTTTTTTAGTCAAAAAATCTGCATTCTGCCGTGTTGCTTTGGGGTGTTGGGGGATTGTTTTTGGTGATGATTTTGGTTGTTTTTTACTTCTCTTTTAATGTTTGGGTTGGCCATTCGGTGTGCACTTTGGTGTCTAGGGGTGTGCGTGGGTTTGTGTTAGTCTGTGGTTTGTTTAATGTTAGTTTGTTTGACTTCTCTTTTAATGTTAGTTGGTTTGGTTTGTTTTTAATTTTTTGGCATGTATAATGCTAGGTTGTTTCGAAGTTAGAGTTTAATTTTTGTAGGTTTTGAGTTTCCTTTTGCAAAATCTGGAGAAGGGGAATGGTTTGTCTGTTTTGTTTTGTTTCCGATTGTGGGGTTATTTTTTTTATTTTATTTTAAATATTCATTCTGCCGTGTTGCTTCGGGGTGGGGGATTGCTGTTGGTGATGTTTTTGATTGTTTTTTGGCTTCTCTTTTAATGTTTGGGCTGGCCATTCTGTGTTGACCTGTGTGCCTAGGTGTGTGCGTTGGGTTGTATTACTGTGTGCGTTCCAGTATCTTTTATTTGAATGGGGTGGGTTTATTTATTTTTGGTGACGGGGTGATTTGGGTGTGTGCATTCCAATTTCTTTTAGTTGTTTGGGGGGACTTTATTTGTTTTAATTGCTTGTTTTTTTTTTTTTGGTGTTTCGTTGTGTGTGCAACGATGTGAATCATATTATTCTTATCTTTTTCAGGTAAGAAGGTTAGGGTGGTGCGGTGTGCTCCTGGTGGTGCTCAGAGTTGTGTGAGCGATGATGACTTTGTGTCACCACCCTTGGCTTTCTTGGCTAGATTGGAATAAGACCCGGTGTGGAATGTCGGTGAGGGTGCCCCTGTGGATCATTCATCTTCTGATGAGAGATCTGGTGGTGCAGTGGTTTCTGAACAGGAGCTGGAATTTCCTAGTGTTAAGTTTCGGGCACAAGCTAGTGTTCTTGTTAATGCGCTTGTGGACTTGTCAACGCGACAAAAGGACGATATTAGGAGTTTGGAATTTGGGCCGCTGTTGGATTTCAAGGTGTCTGAGTGCCCTCCCCGTTTGTTGCATTGGCTCTTAACTAAGTTTGATGGCCGGTCGAGGACGTTTGACTTGGGGGTGGTAGATCCTTGCCTGTTTATGAGCGTGACGTTGAGTTGGTGTTGGGGTTTCCGCGTGGCCACACTGAGATGGTGAAGTGGGAAAGGGTGCATTATTAACTTGTTGAAACATTGGAGGGGGTTGTTTGGGAAGGTCAAACATACGGTTACTGCGTCGCTTATTTCAGAGAAGGTTATTGATGAGGTTGATGGGGGCGACTGGTTCAAGAGACATTTCTCTATGCTCGTGGTCTCTACGTTGGTGTCTTGTATGTCTAATGGATATGCGAATCAGATGTACTTTGATTGTTTCGATGATGTTTCGCGTATCCATGAGTTGAATTGGTGCAAGCTTCTTTTGGATTCGTTGGTGGAGATGCATGATGCTTGGAGATCCGGTCGCCATAAATGTTTTGTGGGGCCTGCAGAGTTTGTTGCTGTATGGTCATCTATATATTTTTTTTTTCTTGTTTCTATTTTTTTATTGAATTTTATTCTTATTTTGATGTTTTTTGTTTCAGTTGTTTTATGTTGATCGTGTGTTGCCTTTTAAGCGTTCTGTTCCACGTTTGGCGTCTTCATTTCGGGGGTTGACATTTGATATCCTTTCTGATAGAGAGTATGCAGAGATAAGTGGTGGTGGGTTTGGTCGGGTAGAAATTGAGCCTCCTGTTGCCGATGTACATGCCGATGGTGATGGTCTAGAGTATGGTCCTAAGGTAATGGATGCCCTTATTCATTGTTTTGTGACGATGCTAACACTGTTGAGTTAGATGCGTTCTGGGTTATTATTGTACAGTAACGGTACTTTCATATTCTGGGGGGGGGGGGGGGTGCACGTGGTTCTGTTTTCCCTTTTTCAAATTTCGTTTGCACGCGGTTTAATTTGTAATGTAATTGTTGTTTTCTGTGTTTGTCTAGACGTTTGAATGTGTGGTTGGTGAGGAGATTGCTGTTCTTGCGTCTTTGGTTCGGACTTTATCTAAGCTCTTTAGGATTGTACGGGGTCGGATTGTTGTGGGGGAGATTTGCGAAGTGACTGTATGCGACTATTCAGTCCCAATTGCGCGATCTAGATGTTGATTTGCGGGCAATTTCAGAGCCTGGTGTCATGCATGATGTGCCATCTTTTAGCCTTGGATTAACCTAACTTTTTGGGGGTGGTGGTCTGCATGGTAGGTGTTCGGATACGATTGCTGCTATGGTTAACAATATTAATTCTGAGAATGCCACGTCTCCAGAGCGTGTTCGGGTTGATGGTTTGGATCCGGTAAGCGTTTCATGATGCCCTGTTTATATGGTGGGTTTTTTTTTTTTTTTTTTTTGTTAGTTATGAAGTATGATTTGTAGTACATTTTTGGTGTGTTTCGTTGTAGGATATTGGTAATGTGCCGGTTGAAGATGGTGTGTTGGGCGGCTTTGGGAGTGTGGCTGGTCCGGTCAATGAGGGTGTCACAATGAATGCTTCTGTTGTTGGGGCGATGAGTCCAGGCTCTGGTCTTCGCCCTACATCTGTTTTTCCAGGGGGTACGACCCTTACTGAGGTACGGTCTTTCTACCTTTCGTGGGCGTGTGTTTTAAATTTATTTTAAGCTGGTGTGTGCTCCCTATGTGCTTTGTATGTGCACGGCAGGTACACTGGATGAATATATTCAATATTTCCTGAGTTGTTGTATGGGTGTTTAAAATTTTTGTTTTTGGTTTGTTGTAGGAGTTTGTGAGTCAGCCTTCCCAAGATGGTCGTGTGGGAGGTTCGGGAACTGTGCGTTCTTGGGCGGATGATGCCAATAAAGGCGACGCATCCGGCGTCGAGTGTGTGGGTTTAGGCTCGAGTGTTTTCCCTACCTCGCTTGGCGTTGCATTTAGTACCCCGACTGAGGTTCGCTTCTTTGTTTTTATGTTTCTTACCATCTGTTTATGTGTGTTGGGCATTTTTTATTTTTTCTTATGCGTGCTATCATTTGTCTGTTACTGTGCATGGTAGTTTTGTTTCTGCGTAATGGTCTAGCTATATTTTTGACGGTTTGTGCTAGCAGGTCTCTGCTGTTGTGTGCGTAGTGTTATTCTATGTGTGTTATATTTGGTTATTGCAATATATATATATATATATATATATATATATATATATATATATATATATATATATATATATATATATAGATTTAAGATCATATGAGAACACTTGCTTAGGTGAGAACGTGAGAACAAATCGTGTACATCCATCTAATATTTTTTAATGGTCTAGATTAGATGAAGTGTGTGCGAACGCGCATTAAATGTGTGCAAACGCGATTAAGTGTGTTTGCACACATTTAATGCGCGTTCGCACACACTTAATCTAATCTATACCATTAAAAAATATTAGATGGATGCACTTGATGTGTTCTCATGTTCTCACCTAAGCACATGTTCTCACTGGAACTCTACCCTATATATATATATATATATATATATATATATAGTGTGCTCGGTGGGCACTTAACCTGTGCGTTGCATTTTATGAAACATTAAATTTTTCGATGGCTTGGGGGTGTGTGCAAGCCCATGTCTGTTAACGTGCTTGGCAACTTTGGTGTGATTTTGTCCTTCATTGGTTTGTTCGTTGGCAGGAGTGTTTAGAAGGAAATGTGGTAAGTGAGAAAGCGATGTCTGATGGCCCGGGGTGTGCGGCGTCGGTTAAAGCTGTGCGTTTGTTAATCCACTTGGAGTCTCTATCCCGGTTGTTGCCGCTCGACTAAAGTATCAACCGTCGGACCCTATTGAAGTTGTTGCGTTTCCCATGCCTGACCTTCCGGAGGATGCTTTAATAGTCAATTGATTGCTTGGGGGTTCGGATGCTAACATGCTAGTGTATTGGTTTTGTTTCTTAATGTGCTGTGTTTTTAGTTTTTTTTTAGTTTTTTTTAGTTTTTTTAGTTTTTTTATTTTTTATTTTTATTTCTGCTGATTGTTCTGGGTGTTCATTTGTTAGGGTTGAAACTATATTTTTTGTTGGGGAACCCACTGCGTCGTGGGAGTGTTTGTTGTGGGTGTTATAGACGCGTGGGCAGCCGTTCTTAATTGCCAGGAGGCTACTAAGTCTCGTGCGACACCTTCTCGCCTTTTTGCTTCTACATTCACTACGGTTAGTTTCAATTGCACGGTTTTCATTTCCGTTTTGAATCGGTCACTTTTTGTCTTCCTTGTATTAATTCTATACGTATTTTTGTTTGCTTTGTTTTTTAGTTGTCTACAGTTGTTGATACTTCCCAACCTCCGGAGAAGAGGCGTGTTTGGTTCTTTGAGAGGTTGAGGATGGACTTAAAGTTGTCACCATATGAAGATATCTGTAAAGTGGACATGGTATGGTTTATACAGTTTCTACATTATTTTTCTTGCCTTTGCATGGTCTTGCACATGGTCCCTTTAGGATGTGCACACAGGACCCTAGTTGTGCACATGTGTTTACATTTATGTGCACAATAATACAACCCCAATTGCTAATACTTTTCGTGTGCAGATTTTTTCCCCATTTTGCATCGTGGCCACTATTTCTTGTTGTGCTTTCATTTCTCCCGGTGTCGTCTAGAGATTATTGACAATGATTCTAATCCGGCATCAAAGACGTCCAAACATGGTATGGTTTATACAGTTTCTACATTATTATTCTTGCCTTTGCATGGTCTTGCACATGGTCCCTTTAGGATGTGCACACAGGACCCTAGTTGTGCACATGTGTTTACATTTATGTGCACAACAATACAACCCCAATTGCTAATACTTGTCGTGTGCAGATTTTTTTCCCCATTTTGCATCGTGGCCACTATTTCTTGTTGTGCTTTCATTTCTCCCGGTGTCGTCTAGAGATTATTGACAATGATTCTAATCCGGCATCAAAGACGTCCAAATATGATGATTGTATTGAGGACCTGGTGAGTGTTGGTCCTTGTGCACCCGATCACCTCCGTTTCTTTTGTTTCCCTTACTGTCTTCCCCCTTAATGTTTACCATTTTTTTTTGGAGTTCAGCAGGGGATGCTATCTCAATTCTTTGAAGTTATTTCTATGGTCCGGCCCCATGCTTGTGTGTTGATGGAATCTAAGCAGTTGCAAATGCCCTGGCGGGAGTCGAAGAATAAGATTGATTGTGGGGTGTTTCTGATGCGGCATATGGAGTCGTTTGTTGGTCAGCGCGTCCGTGATTGGGACTGTGGTCTAGTGAAGGGGGACACTACTGCTCTACACAAACTGAGGCTGCGCTACATGAAGGAGCTTGTGATTTCGGACTTTAATGTGCACAGGCTGGCCAATCTGTCTCGATCGTACCATTCGGTATCTGGTCCTCTACCGTCTGTTTAGTCATGTGTTGTATTTAGGCAGTTCTGGTTGGTGTTTTGGTGTTATGTGCACGTGTATATTACAAACTGTCTCATTTTATTTTTTGGTTGCATTACTTTTGTGCATATTGATACGCGGGTTTATGTGCCCATCGTGCCACGATTTTTTTTTTTTAAATGTTGTTGTAACCGGTCGCAATCCTTGGTTAAGTTATGTTAGCATGTTTTTGTACGTGTGGTTTGTTTTTTGGGATTGTTTTGTTATTTTCAATTAGTTTCTTGTGACTGTTTTGGTTTTGTTTTTTCGTGTTTGTTTTGGTACTATACGTACTTGCCTGTGCGCACAGACATTTGGTAGTTATCATGTTCACAAATTAGAACATTACAAACGTAGTAGCTGGAGTAAGGATCGATCCCACGAGTAGTAACTAGTTTAATGTATGTGCTCAAATTAAAGGAAAGGGGGTTTGGTATGAAAGTGATAATCAAAGTAAATAACCGAATAAAGCAATAAAAATAATATATTGAAAGCACTTATAATAGAAAACTTTGGTTAGTAAAGATCCACCACCGGAATTTAGCACTGATCATTGATTCAAAAGGTAATTAATATGCAATTGAATATTTGTCGTGAAATTATTTTATTTCTGTTTTCCCTTAGTTGTAGATAACTAAAGCACACGCGGCTTAATTACCCTTAACTACTAAATAACCTAAGACAAGCGCTATAGATTTAATTTAATAGCAGCAATAGGAACTAGGAAAACCGACAAACTAAATAACACAAGCACAAGCGGTTGCATTTAATTTAGAAAAATATTCTTCCCGAGACCAATTATCACTAAGCCGTCAATAATTAACCTCAGTTGCTACTGAATATTAGAATAATTTGTAGCACAACATTAACTAATATATCAAATAATTATATCAAATAAATAAATAACTAGTAGGCCTCATAACAATTAAATGATACAACTATTCAAATAATTTAGAAGAATATTTAATACTCAAATGCATAAAAATTATATAATAAAAATAAATAAATAATCTCACAGCATAATAAACTCCAGGGCTTCAATTTACTAAACCAAGCTAGAAGAAATTAGCCACGAATGGACATTGATAATAACTTTAAAGAATATTCTAAATGGAAAAGAATGGACGACTCAACAAAAAAACTTTGCCACTATTTATACAGTCTCAAATTATTCCTAAATTATATCCTACCATCTGTTTTCCTAATTTTTAGCCGCACGACGTGGTCTTCCGAGAATGCAGCTCGGCATCCACACTTGCGCATTGTAATTGACGAATTCAATTTGCTGCTGCGCCTGTTCGTATGGATTAAGAAACAAAAGGCAATGTTAATGTTTATCTTCTATGAATTGGGCAAAACATTAAACTTAATAGAGAAAAGGGTCAAATAGGCCATTGAACATTTCGCGAAAAGTCAATTAGCCCCATGAACTTTGTAAAAGTGCAATTGAACATATGAACTAATGATTTTGAGTCATCCGACCCCATTAGCCGGTTACCTCCCCGACAAGTGTCGGTAACTGCCATCATAGCTCGCCACATAAGCTGTGTTTTTAATTATTTGGATTGCCACATCAGGCATAAATTTAAAATAAAAAAAATATTTCCCCTTATTCTTCTTCTTCTTTATTCTCATCGTCTTCGTCTTTAGCTAGATCAAATCGTCTTCTTCCCCCCTTTAATGGCAAGCTCAGCATTATTAAATGTGGAATGCTCTTTGCTAATTCTGGCCATTACCTATCTTAGCAAGTGAGAAATACCAGGGCCTCCGTCACCGTTTCATGAACAACAACGAATTGCCGGTAGATGCGGACTCCGTGGCTTGAGGAGAGAAGTTTACAATATGGCTTCCAAGTGTTTCATGATATTCAATCTCCTCCACGTACTTTGTTATCCCTCAATCATTTTGGCTCATTCCCTTCTCTTCCTCGGGAGATTTTATTGCGTTTAATCCCAGCTTCGATTCCGATTCATGCCTCAAAATTATCAAGTCAGATGGTCCTAAAGGATGGACGCTGGTCGGAGACCGGACGGCGTTCTGCCATGCCTGGAGCCCAACGGAAAACATCGTAATTTTCACTTCAATAGGGCCTATATTCGACTCCGTTAAAGCCACGGTGCAGACCGCTTGCCTCACTTTCGATCCTTCCAATTTGACCGACGGCGATGATGATTCAGACGAAATCCCCGTGGAATTCAAGGTTTTGACGAAAGAAGCCACCGGCAATAACGCATTTCCGTCTTGCTCGCCTGACGAAAAACACACCGTTTTTCGTTCTGGCCGGTCCGGCCACAAGAATCGCTACACAATCGATTCTCTCATTGGCGAATTAGACGGCGGAATCCGACAGTTAACAGATGGAGCCTGGATTGATACCATGCCTAGCTGGTCATTGGACGGAAAATTGATCGCTGATTCCGCCACCAGAGCAAGTGACGAAGCAGAATACAGAAGAAGAAGAACAGGGGAAAGTAAATTATTATATTTTTTAATTTATGCTGATGTGGCAATCCAAATAATCAAAACACAACTTATGTGGCGAGCCACGATGGCAGTTACCGACACTTGTCGGGGAGGTAACCGGCTAATGGGGTCGGATGACTCAAAATCATTAGTTCATGTGTTCAATTGCACTTTTAAAAAGTTCATGGGGCTAATTGACTTTTCGTGAAATGTTCAAGGGCCTATTTGACCATTTTCTCAACTTAATATTATATTATATTCTAAAAACATAATAAGCCTTAATTAAGGTTATATCCTTGATTTATGTCTCTTTTTTTGTATGCAAATAAATGTGTACACTTTACTTTAAATGTTGTACATTTTAATGTTATTAGACAAAAATATCATTACATCGTTATAACACTGTTAGTTTTTAATTTTAACATTGATAACACATCATTGTTATCATACACCTATATCTATCATATCTTTTTTCTATTTTTAATTATTATTTTATTAAAATCATTATATATTAATTTAATGCTTAATTATATTTTAATTAAATTTCTATGAATGATAAATTATATATGTGTGTGTACAAAATACATATATTAAATTTTTAATTATTTGTATTTATCAATATTTTAATATTGACCATGAATTTTCGTGCATCGCGCGTACAAAATACTAGTATATTAAAGATGTGGCTAAAATCTTATTGGACTTAAAACTTAAATTATTAACTAAACATATTTATAAAGTACTTATTTAATTAATTTCCTTATTAAATTCTAAGATGAAATAGTTATCAAATAATTATTAATAACTAATATAAAAACATTATAAAGATGTACATAAAATAAGAGTGTAAAATATGCTTATCAAATTTCCCCACACTAAAACGTTTGCTTGTCCCCAAGCAAAAATATTATTTGCGAAGTAAATTAAAAAGAAATTCCCAAAACTCATAACACATCATGAACAATAATCTGAAACACCCTGCTATTAATAAGTTAGCACTCATGTTCAACGATGAAGAGAACTAAACAAGTAAGCCCTCACAAGAATATCACTCATCACTCAAGTGTTTGATAGGTATAGATTTCACTCAAGTTCATTCCTATAAAATTGCTCTACCATAGGCTTGCGTATCTTCTCAATCACCACTACAAGAGTCATGCATGAATCATGATACTGTTGGAGATAATGAACCAAAATCGTTTTAATATCGTAAAATAATATTTATATATACACACACAAGTATATAAAATATTATTTGATATTTATCCGAAATACATATATACACATACAAATATATATATATATATAACGGATCCAACGGTTATGTATATATATATGTATATCTACGAAAAAGATATACCAATATATATCAACCAAAAGGAATTTATAATACACATATTATAATTCCAACCAAACTATAACATAAAAGAAGGATTTTTGCTTAGAAGCATAATCCAAAATCGAAAGAAGGAAATGATGGCTCGTGTTTGGGTACGGGTTTTTAGCGTGAGTCAAGAGACCACTCTTTCCTTAAAACCTCATTTGCCACCTCCCAAAAGTGCTAGGAGCGCCGTGGCCTAGGTTTCCCAGGATAAAACGCGCTACGGTTCGACGTTTGAGCACCCAAACGAACGAACCCGGCGAACTAGAGCAACAACCTTGAACACAGTTAGGCTAAAGAAAGTAGTAGAAGTAGAAGGTTTTGAAGCTTGAAAACTAATTTCGTGTAGAGCTCTTTTACTTGTTCGTAGTGTGTAAAGCTTCTACCTTCTACCCCTTCTTATATAGGGGAGGAGTACTTAATAGCATTTATCATGGCCTTAATTACACGTTGTGTAACATCTGAAACAGCAACCCCCATTAACAGAATTAAATTCACAATTCGCCAAGTTTCAGCCCAAGGCCGAAACATTGCTGCGTTCTGTTTCGGCCTCCCAAGGCCGAAACCATGGTTCAGTTTGGCCCGATACCGAAAGTTGGCATAACTTAGCCCGCAAGGCCAGCCAATTTTCGGATGACATTCGTGCCCGTAGGTGCCGGCGCACACGAGCTCGGGCTTGAATCAAGCCTTTCCGAAGTCATCTCTAGTTGGAATTTGATTTGCACCCCGCCCCCCCCCCCCCCCCGCGCGAGAGAGCCTCTATGCTATACAATTCTACAAGCTCTAAAAAAGCTCTTGTATAAAAGGGGGGTCAAATCCTCTTTCCAAACCAATGTGGGACAAAAGCTCACTTTTTCCCTTCATTTTTCCAACTCAATGGGTCTACTTTGAGAATCAATATCTCATTCACCCATTATCCATTTTGAGAGTACAATATATCAATCTCTTCGTCTCACTACGAAGAACCCGAATCCACTTTGACCCGACCCAAATCGGAAGTGGACCCCACTGATAATTGTACCACAAAATAGCCACTTAAAATGCCATTTTAATGCTATTTTTCCAACAATCCCCCACATGAATGAAAAATTGATTTTCGGGGTATTTTGAAATCGGAAACAACTGTGTTCAAACGGTCGATCCCTGCATAGGATAGGTAGGGAGTCACTATACCCTTTGAACCTTCCCTTGTGAAGAAATGTTTACTCTACTGGCTGTTCGGTAGAACGCGATGTCTTTAAACCGACTGCCGTTTGTGTAGACGATGACATATCTCACATAGGAACCTCCCAACCATGCTCTGTTCTCATGAGTGTGCCCATTTTGGTCGTGGGTCACCGTTCCTGGTTCTGCGAGAGTTTCTAAAGAATTGTGCCCAACAATTCTCCTTTGAAGTGACCCTCACTTCTCTCTTACATAGGTGATTCTTTCTCGAGTATCCCGCATACTCAAGAATCATTAAAGCATCAACATGCTAGCCTCGTGCGGGAGTCACTGTTTCTAACGAGGAGTGGTAGGGAGTCCGAGACCCCCACAGTGACACGCTCCGTTCCATAATTTAGTTGTCCCATTGAACCTAGGTGCCAGCTAGGTTGGGTATCCACTATAGGACTTTTAGTCCAAGGGCTTTACACCCATTCCTCGTTCCAACTTCTCAACAACCATTTGCTTACCCTCGGGTTAGCGAGTTAGCGGCCGCTACGTTATCTTTTGACATCACGTAGTCAATAGAGATAACCCCCGTTGTGAGAAATTGTTTAATGGTATTATATCTACGACTTATAAGTCTAGACTTACCATTCCACATTTAACTCTGTACTTAACCAATTTTGGCTTGACTATCGCAATGCACACAAATTGGAGGTACGAGTTCACCACTAGGAACATTCTCGAAATAATGGCATAGCCATTCGGCCTACTCGCTCGCTACACGAGTGTAAGGCTCTCAGCTTTGATCCCGTCGGATCTTAGCTATCACAAATCATTTCAAGAATTTCCATCCAACCGACTGCACTTGCCTACGTAAAGACGTAGCCTTTGATGGATTTATCATCCTTTGATATCCCGTTAACATGCTATACTTTCCAAGTACAACTAGATATCTACACGTAGTGCAGTCCAAGGTCACGAGCATACCTCAAGTATCTCATAACTCTCACTATTGCCTTCTAGTGCGCATCACTAGGGTTACTCAGATGTCTACCAAGTTCGTTAACCGCAAAGGCAATATCTGGCTTAGTACAACCCATTTGATACAATTAAACTACCAATAACCTGAATGTATTCTCCAATAGAATTACAATCTCCATGATTTTTGGCTAGTTGTACGTTAGTATCTAACGGTGTCCAAGCCACTTGATTATCATCCTTGAAAGGATTCAATCAACTCGCTGAGATTAGCCTAACACGAGACCTTACGGTCTTCTCATGATTTTAATCTCGAAGATTAAATCTGCCAAACTCACACCTCTCATGTCAAATCTCGAATTTAACATGTTCTTGGTAGAATTGATCATTTGATCGTTACTACCCACGTTGAGTTTATCGTGTATAAACAAACAGTGATATCACCGTCTATCGTATGCAATACGTAGACCCACTAGTCACTTTTATTTATACTAAACTCGTTGGTCATCAATGCATGATCAAAACCTCACATGCCAAACACTAAGGCAATTGTTCCGAATCATACCATGACATTACCAAATACACACTTTCTTTTCACATCGTGGAACCACAGACCCTCAGGTCGTTCCATGTCTACTAAGAAAGCGACACTTCCATTTTGATGAACTTCCAAGTCTCGCTAAACGACTTTGGCAAGTATCGTTCTAATGGATTCCATTCTCATCACAAGAGAATATATATCGAAGTAACCGTGGCATTCGCGTTGCATGTAATCTACAATTACAAGCCTGGCCATTTTACTTCAATATAACCAACCAGTTTTATCTTCCGACTAGTGATCCACTTAGGATCCAAAGGCTTTACAACCTGGAGGAAGAACAACCAGTTCCAAGTGTGATTCTTTAAGATAGAATCTATTTCACTCTCAATAGCCTCTCTCGGGTTGGTCCATCTGTAGAAGTCACCACTTCTACATATGTTCGAGGCTCATTTTCTAACAACCATGTCAGAAAATCCAATTTATTTTCTAGTAAACGAGTTAGATTGTGCGCATCACACTCTAACATGTACGTCAGAAAATCTGGACCAAAGGATTTTTTATTTTCAATCCTAGCTCTCTTGCTACGTCTAGCTTTGAGCTCGGGTTCTCTTTCATACCCTTCAACCATAGCTACGTCGAAAGTTCCTTTCAACGTGCTAGGTCCTTTATTGATCCTTCACAAAAATACATCTTCCAAGAACGATGAATTTCTTGAATCAATCTTTCGTGTTCTTATGTACATCCAAACTCTTGGACTCGTGTACTAAGAACCAATACACACCTTTGGCAAGACACCCCCACATTTCGGGCATTAGTAGGAAACTTCCTACGTACCCACAATTCGTAAGAATTTCATGTGGGCAACCTTATTTAAAAGGTATTTACTTGTCCAAAGTATCGTCTCACCCCGAACTTATCAACGTCTTGATATTTTATGTTCGGCAACAACGATCGATTGAGGTGAATACCGTACCGTACGCTCGAGTACGACACTAACGCTTGCGCTGAAATCGCCAATAGATGTTTTTATTTTTTATTTTTTTTATTTTTTTTCCAACACATCGATTGTTCGTAACCGCATTAATCCACGATTAATTTGGTTTTTCTCTTTTTATTCTTTAAAGAATAAACATGTGTTACACGCTAACACATCTCGTAGGTGCTGACAGATTAGCCCTCACGAATCCATTTGGTTTTGGCCGAAAGGCCACATACCCGAATCAATGCTTCCGAAATTGAAGCACGAATCAGTGCTTAGTAGTGAAGCACGAAACATGCTACCAAACTAACGCACCGATTCCAAAGCAATCTCTATTGCTTTAAATTATAAACTCACAGCAACATTCGGTTGCTTAATTTATAATTCCAGTGCTACTTAGCACTAGGATTATTAGTTAATTACACAATTAACCAAACCTCCTTTCGTGCTAATCACATAGCACTTTTACAACACTAAATTTAATTAGCCACATACAGAAGGTTTAAGCTAAGTAAACCAATCATAATCTAGCACCTTTATTGCTATTACCAAAGCACAGATGCTTAAGTTTTCAACACCTAAAGGTGCAGCCACCAAGTGGCCGAAAGTGCCTAATTAAGCACTCTACCTAGTGCTTAATAGCACTGTTACAATGTTGTAATTTGCACTTCAAAGTGCCAAATAACACTTTCCATTAGTGCTACAAAAGCACTATTCACCAAAACAGAATTTGTCTCAAATTAAATATACTAGTATAATTTGGAATTTTTGATCAAGTTAATTATCACACAATTAACGAGAACAGATCAACCAAATTTTCTGACTAGTTGAATCAAGCTTATATAATCGTTCTCAGAATATTAATTAAAATATTCAACAATTGAGCTGTGACGCTCACGATTATATAGCTATCCCAATTTTTGACAAATTGATCCTTGAAATCCTTATCGTTCTCCATGAACCAGGACCGCAGTCCTTATACGGGATTTCAAACATGTAACACGCTTGTTACATTTCATTCCGGCCGTTAAGCCATTTTAGCATTTTCCACATAATGCTACGTGATGCACTAGGCACCCGTATTGAATCATTTCATACATTCAATATTATTTCATCAAATAATTCGTATGTACTATGATTCAATAGCTTAATGGAACAATTCATTTTTTTTATTCAACAATAAAAAATGTATCACAAGGATACTACAACATTTATTTAATAGATGAATAAATAGGAAAATTATATTGGAAACAAATTTCCTTTTTCCTATCTCGTAGTAATCCTTTAACCCGTGTGCCTTGTTCCATTTTCCAACCGTCCACTCCACGAGGGTGGTCCATAGCGCACATCTGGGGTACCTTGGTTGTGACCTCACTCGTCCAACCATCCACACGTTTTAAACATAGCGAAATTGTCCTCAACCTTTTCACCAGGATGACGGTTCGCTTCGTAGTGGCATTTCTCCTTCTTCTCATAATCTTCTTGAAAGCTAAGCTTTCGCTTGAGTTTCCTTCGATTACGGTTGAAGTCATTGGTAACACTACCATAGTCCTCCGACCATGTATTCATTACACCATCATAGGATCCTTCGTGGCTTTTAGCCGATCCGTTAGGCAACACAATAGGTACCAATTGTGTGCCATGAGCCACAGGTCTACCGGATCGTGAACCAACGTTCCCCGGAGCACCATCGTGAGTTTTTGCAACTCCCATGGAAACAACATTTCCAACGTTGCTGCCGACAACCGGCATCACGGAATGTGCAACATCGTTGCCGTTCCTACCATTTGAATGTGCACCTCCGGCAACATTCACGGATCCAATACTCTTGGAATCCATCGATTTGTTCATTATCAAATCAAGTAAGGTTTTAAGATTGTTGGAGATAATGAACCAAAATCGTTTTAATATCGTAAAATAATATTTATATATACACACACAAGTATATAAAATATTATTTGATATTTATCCGAAATACATATATACACATACAAATATATATATATATATATAACGGATCCAACGGTTATGTATATATATGTATATCTACGAAAAAGATATACCAATATATATCAACCAAAAGGAATTTATAATACACATATTATAATTCCAACCAAACTATAACATAAAAGAAGGATTTTTGCTTAGAAGCATAATCCAAAATCGAAAGAAGGAAATGATGGCTCGTGTTTGGGTACGGGTTTTTAGCGTGAGTCAAGAGACCACTCTTTCCTTAAAACCTTATTTGCCACCTCCCAAAAGTGCTAGGAGCGCCGTGGCCTAGGTTTCCCAGGATAAAACGCGCTACGGTTCGACGTTTGAGCACCCAAACGAACGAACCCGGCGAACTAGAGCAACAGCCTTGAACACAGTTAGGCTAAAGAAAGTAGTAGAAGTAGAAGGTTTTGAAGCTTGAAAACTAATTTCGTGTAGAGCTCTTTTACTTGTTCGTAGTGTGTAAAGCTTCTACCTTCTACCCCTTCTTATATAGGGGAGGAGTACTTAATAGCATTTATCATGGCCTTAATTACACGTTGTGTAACATCTGAAACAACAACCCCCATTAACAGAATTAAATTCACAATTCAAAACTGGAGTTAATGGACTGTGATACCGAAAATTGGCATAACTAGGCCAGCCAACATTCGTGCCCGTAGGTGCCGGCGCACACGAGCTCGGGCTTGAATCAAGCCTTTCCGAAGTCATCTCTAGTTGGAATTTGATTTGCACCCCCCCCCCCCCCGCGCGAGAGAGCCTCTATGCTATACAATTCTACAAGCTCTAAAAAAGTTCTTGTATAAAAGGGGGGTCAAATCCTCTTTCCAAACCAATGTGGGACAAAAGCTCACTTTTTCCCTTCATTTTTCCAACTCAATGGGTCTACTTTGAGAATCAATATCTCATTCACCCATTATCCATTTTAAGCGTACAATATATCAATCTCTTCGTCTCACTACGAAGAACCCGAATCCACTTTGACCCGACCCAAATCGGAAGTGGACCCCACTGATAATTGTACCACAAAATAGCCACTTAAAATGCCATTTTAATGCTATTTTTCCAACAGATACAAATCATAAGGGCTGTATACATGTTGGAATAGGGCTAGGGTTAAGGTAGGAAATATTTGGGAAAGTAGCTTAAACAAAAACCTTCAAACTAGAGGAGCAAAATAAATACAAATAATCCAAGATCTTTGCTTAACACGTACCCTCAGTTTTTCATTCAAAGCATTTCCATTGACACTTCAACTATCATTCTCAAAAATAAAAACTTCCTCAATATTACCAGAATTTTCCCTTGCATCATTTATTTAGAGGTAACTTCAGACTCAGAACAAACTGCTGATTCTTTCTCAATTTTCTCATAAATTTTTAGCAACATTTTTTTTCTTTTTATTTTTCTTCAACATATATTCATCATTTCTCCCATTTCTTCATTTTTGTTTTTTCAATTTTTCACACTTTTTTTTTTATTTGAATCATTAACTGCCTTCATTTTCTTTTTCCATAGAAGACCAAAAACAAATTCCCAATGAAGATACAACTCACCTCACTCTCAATCATATTAACAAAACAAATTGTCTCCCCCACACTTATTCTTCACAAACTCACGTAGATTAGAAGATTAATTTAAAATTTGCTCCACTAGTTATTCGGTTGGGTCAAGACATTCTTTTTGGATATACAAGGCTTGTAATGTGGTTCAAAATAAAGAAAAGAATGGCTACAAATCTCAAAGTGGGTTAACAAAGGGAAATAAATCATAGGACAAACTGGTTATTTGGCTAATGAGGCTCAAGATCAAATAATGGCCTTAATCACACTTGAATCATGCATGGTCAAACTAGCTTTAAAAGAGAATCAACGCAAGTTCTAGAGAAACAAAATTATGGAAGAAATCACACAATAAAAAGAAAATAAGACCGAAGTGTCAGTCAATGGCTCAAAAACTCACGGGTTTATTGCTTACTTAATCTAGCCACTACATATCAAACAGAAAATGCTAACAAACTAATCACAACTTGCCAGACTATTTATTCAATCACGTTATGAATTTCAAGAAAAAGAAAATATAATTTTTTTTTCAAAATAATACCTTTTTTTTTATAGAAAAATAATACTTTTTTTTGGGCATAAGCAAACAAAATAAATAATCAAACAAATAATAAACCTAAATCCCCCCCCCCCCCCACCCCCCTCACACTTATTATCAACATTGTCCCCAATGTCGAATAAAACAATGCATAAAAGATGAAGGAAATCAAATATAAAAAAAAAGAATAGTGAACAAAAGAAAAAGAAGGAACAAACTCTCTTTGGGTTGCCTCCCAAGCAGCGCCTTTGTTTATCATCGTTGGCTCGACTTATGATTTTTTTTTAAATTTTCATCGTCTTTTCGAGTACCTTTGATGATTACAATTGTTCAAAGAAATAGTCCCTTCATGCAGATTAGTGCTCAAAAATGATTTATTATTTTTTTTTTATTTTTCATTCGAAGCAATTTCATCAAATTTAACAAACTTCAAAGAATTAACAAAAATTGCAAAATTATCATCACTAGGAGATTTAATGGTATCATAAATATTAAAACTCACAAATTTGTCATTAAACTCCATTGTAAGCATACCACTATGAATATCAATTTTGGTTTTTGCAGTTTTTAAGAATGGTCTTCCTAACAAAATATGAGAAATTTTATTATTATTTTCCATATCAAGCACATAAAAATCAACAGGAAAAACCAAGTTATTAACTTCAACAATCAAATCCTCAATCACACCCCTAGGAAATGTAGTAGATCTATCAGCCAATTGAATTACAACACTAGTTTTATTCAGGGGCCCAAGATTTAAAGAATTATAAACAGAATATGGCATGACATTGATAGAAGCTCCTAAATCTAACATAGCATTTTCAAGTTTCATACCACTTATCATGCACGGAATAGTAAACATACCTGGATCTTTGCAGTTTTTAGGAAGATTGTCTTGACTAACCATAGAGACATTCTCTTGCACTTTCACTTCCTCAACTCTTTCTTTATTTTGTTTCTTTTTCAAAGTGCACAACTCTTTTAGAAAATTCTCATAACGAGGTACTTTTTTCATAGAATCTAAAAATGATTTATTGCTCTCACATTCACGAAAAAAGGTCTCATATAAATGATTATTTGATTTTTCTATTATTGGTTCTAAAAGGGCTTGAGGAAATGAGGGTAATGGTTCATAATAAGAGAAAGGAGAAAGCTTACCTTGAGACTTCTCTTTATTGTTGACAATGTGTCCTACACTTGTTTCCTTGTCTGAATCAACATTCTTTTCCATGAACATACCTCTCACACTAATTGCACTTACATTCTCTTTAGGATTAACAACCGTTTGAGAGGGCAATTTGCCAGAACTCTGTGCTTCCAACCGACTTACCGTAGTTGCTAGTTGCCCATTTGTCCTTCTAAGTTTTGAATACTAACCTTTGTTTCTTGAATACTAGCTCTTGTCTCTTATTGGAATAATTGTGTTTCTTGTTGGAACTGCAAAGTGTTAGTAGCAAGAGATTTAACAATATCTTCGAGATTCATACCTAAGCTAGAGCTTTGGATTGGTTGTTGTCTTGGAGGAAATGGTTGTTGTCTATACTGCTGAAAATTGGAACGATTCTGAACAATCTGGTTTCCTTGTGAGTTCCCATAGCTAAGGTTTGGGTGATCCCTCCATCCCGAATTATATGTATTGGAAAATGGATCATACTTACCTTGAGGTTGTCCAGGAAAACCTCTAGCCATGTTAACTTGTTCAATAGGTTCTTCTTGAAGAGTTGGGCAGGCATCAGTTTGGTGTCCAATCACCGAACAGATTCCACATGCTTTTACAGTTTGCATATTGCCTACAGCTAATTGACGAACAAGAGTAGTTAAACCAGAAATTTGTTGTTCAAGAGCAGAAATATTTACCTTAGTCACTTGCTTAGACGGTTGGACAAATCTATTGCCAAACTGTTGAGAAGTTGTTGTAATGTTTGCAATTAGAGTTCTTGCAGCGTCTGGTGTCTTGTCAACTAAAGCACTACCGCTTACGGCATCAATCATACTTCTATCCATCGGAAAAAATCCTTCATAAAAGTACTGAATGAGTAATTGATCACTGATTTGATGGTGTGAGCAACTTGCACATAGTTTATTGAAACGCTCACAATATTCATACAAGGACTCTCCACTGTTTTGCCTTATACCACAGATTTCCTTCTTAATGTTGGCCGCCCTTGAAGCTAGGAAATATTTTTCAAGTAACGCTGTCTTCAAGTTATTCCATGTGGTGATGCTCCCAGAAGGTAGATAGTATAGCCAATCCTTCGCTGAATCTTTCAACGAAAAGGGAAAGGCTCTCAACTTGATTTGTTCTTCAGTAACCCTTGTGGGTTTCATACTTGAACACACCACATGGAATTCCTTTAAGTGTTTGTGAGGATCTTCACTTGCGAGTCCATGAAAAGAGGGCAAAAGATGAATTAATACAGATTTTAATTCGAATTGTACATTAGAATCTAGAGCGGGAAAAGTGATGCATAAAGGTTGCTGATTTAAATTTGGAGCTCCAAGCTCTTTTAAGGTCCGATTTTGAGCCATGGGTTCTTCTTCTAAATCAGAACTGGTGGAAGATTGGGGATCGGTAGCCAGATCACTAAACTCCAATTTCCTCAAAGCTTGTTTCCTCCACTTGCGTATAGTTCTTTCAATTTCTGGATCGTATGGCAATATTTCGTGATTAGCAGATCGAGTTATAGGCATAAACTGTTAAAGATAGTGTAACAATTATGTAAACGTAATGAAAGAAAAGAATTTTTTTAATTTTTTTTTGGACAAATGAAAAGAAACAAACAAACAAACAAATAAATAAACATACAAACGCAAAACGAACTAGAGAATCTCCCCGGCAACGGCGCCACGCATAACTCTTAGCCATTGATTTAGTCAAGATCAACTGCTCTTTAAAAAAATTCGACACTTCTAATCTACAAAAATGAGCACTGGAATGTACAACATTGTGTACTGGAAGGCAACAATGTGCACTACATGGCAAAAAGATGCGCAATCGAAGCAATTATGATACCAAAATGGGGAGTTATTCAACTTAAGTGTTATTAAAGCAATTACCCTAAAAAAATCCTTTGTACATGATTTATTCAACTTACAAATGTTTTTAGAAATTTTGTTATTGAAAATGCTAAATTCAATCATTCAACTCACAAAATCCTTTGTTACATGATCTATGGCCCTGTTTGGTAAATGGGTGTTAGCTGTTAGATGATTGTGTTAATTAGAGGATATAACTAATTGATAATATTAGCTGTGTAACACCCCCGATATTACCAACATTTTAAAACTTAAAATTCAAGATTAAGCAAACTAAACATCAATCAACATAAAGCGGAAGCTATTAAAAACTGGGAAATGTGTTATGCCACACCCATAAAACTATGGGTGCACAGGCTAAATCTATCACAACCATCAAACATAACATAAGTCTAGGCACACAGGCCACTAGTATAGGCAGACAGGCCAACAAAAGAAAACATCTAAGCACAGGAGCTACACTATCTAGAGTCCTCATCTAGCGTGCACTCCGGACTAAGCAAAACCTGTAAAACATAAGGATAACACCCGATTAGCGAATAATGCTGGTAACCCATCAATACGCGTTAAATAACATAATATATAGAGAGATGTAGTCAAAAGCATTTGAGACTGAGGAATACAATATATAGTCATTTTAAAACCAAGAGGAAGATCAACATCAAAGACTCATCACACTCTCAACAAAATCGAGGATCATCAACCTCAACAAGACAACAAGGCCAAAACCACAAAGGACAACACAACTCTAGATGCAATCTACCATTCACAAGGTAGAGTTCATCAAAGGCATGCATAAAAGCAAGGAAATGCATCAATCACATAATGACAAGTTTATGTTCCAACCTTATACCTTAGTACCACCCTTATGGCTACCCCGACCTTATCACAGTTCCATCCTGTACCTCCGAGTGCTACCCTGTACTTCTAAGTCCAACCTTTTCCCGGTCTGGGACCATCGTCTCCCACCAATCTACACCAGCAATCAGAATACCACCGATCTCAAGTACACGAGGGTACTGTTCAATTCATAGTCACATACCACCGATCTCATGAGCAAAGCTCGAGTAGCAAAACCACCAATCTCATTCATATTCACACACAGTCATCATCATCAAGAGGACTAAGGCAAATCAATAGCCCTAATCAAGCATCAACAAAGGGTACAACGATTTGTACAAGAATACACCATAAGAATCAATCAAGGGATTTCAATAAAGTCATGAGACAATACTCAACAATCAAGGACTACAATCCGACATCAAAATGATTGACAACGCGAGTTGCCAACCCACAACAAGAAGGAACAAACCGTACATACTAGCATATCAACATCAAACTAGCATGCTCATCAAACGGATAAACCAAAAGGGTTCCAACAAACCTTCGAGACTCATATTAGCCCAACGAATCACAAAGTTGGACCCTTAGCACAATTCAAGACACCAAATCCTAACATGGATTCCTAACACATCGTTTTAGACATACGAAACATCAAGAAGACTCATAAAGAGCTCAATAATCCAACAACGGGAGGTCAAAACAACAATACCAAGAAGAAAAGGATCACGGGGAACAAATCCCTGCAACCCACGTATGTGTTCCCCGCGGGTGGGGCCGCGGGTAGGCCCCCTCCCGTGGGCCTGCCCGCAGGGTACAAGCCAAATGCCCCACGTTCCCCGCGGGTGGGGCAGCGGGTGGGCCACTGCCCGCCGTTCCGCCCGCGGGTCCAGTCCTGTAAACAATTTTTCCCTTCGGGGAAATTCATCAATAAAGCCAAGTTCAAGTCCAAAACACCCAAAATCTCATGCACAACAAAGATATGACTTGAACCCAAGAATAAACCAAGCAATGACATTCAAGAAACCTAAATACAAGCTCTAAACATGCATCATCACAAGATCATGCATCAAATCTCACAAATCACATCAAGAACATCAAATAGAAGCCAATAATCATTCATAGCAAATAGAAAATAGGTTTTGTATAGCATGGGTTACGTTTGAAGACCACAACTTCTTCCTTATCACTCTCCTAAGCCTCTTCTTAGAGCTCTTCTTCCTCACCAACTTCTTACACAAGCCAAAACACAAGAAAGATTCTAACTTAGATAAAGACACCCAAAAGATGGCTAAAAACACTAAATAGCCAAGAATCTTACTCATTTCCTATGCTTGGGAAGAAGAAAGTAGGAATCTTGGTGAAGGATCTTGCAAAGCTAGAAGGTTCTCCTTTTTGCTTGAAGAATAAGCTAGGTTATTTTTTTTAGAGAGATGATATAGTGTTTAAGACTTAGGTTTGAATGAGGAATGAATGAAATGTCTTGCTAGGGATAGCTTGAACAACAATTCATGGGTGAAAGGTCACTTTTACCCTTACTAAGGTTGGAAAGACAAAGGGGTAAGGGCATAAACCATAAAGCACAAGGTACACTTGATTGAGTTAAGTGACTTAGTCAAATTCTAGTCCCTCGACTATTAAATTTCAGGATTTTTAAAAATGAATTACCAAAGAAAGCTTGGATTAATTCTTCAATTAATCCCAATTAGCATTTAGATTTACGGGGTGTCACAAGTTGATTGTAGAAAGTGTTTAGTAAATTAGCTGTTAGCTGTTTGGTATAATTTCTTTGCTCAAAAAGCTAATTGAAAAAGTTGCTTTGAACAGCTTTTTGAATTTTAGCATTTTGGAATTACAAAAAGATAGTTAACCAAACGCTTATATTGATTTTTAATTAACCAAGTCAAACAATTAATAATAGTGATCAAATAAGGCAAAATTGGTTGATAAGCTAACTTTTTTTAATCAAACAGTGCCATAGTAAACAATGTCTTGTTAGTATGTCAACCTTAATGACATTTACTAATTTCTATGCTTGTCTTTAATTCCTGACCAATAAATGATCATCAACACAAATCATAGAAGAGCTTTGCACGATGAAAATGAAAACGTAAAACAAAGTTTGTTCGTGAAGTTTGCACTAGTCCAAAATTATGCATTGAAAAACACAAAAGTGTGCAGTGCAAGGCACAACAGCACTACAAAGCACAACAATGTGCACTTGAAAGGAGAAATGTGCACTGGAAGGAGGAACAAATGCACACAAAGATAATTTCTTTTTTTTTTCTTTTTTTCTAAATTAAGAAATTGTATGGCATGTGTATATTGTTTGTTGCATGTGGCAACAGTGGCCAGTAGGCGCTGGCCTAGTGGTCTACTGGCCATTTTATTTTATTTTATTTTTTATTTTTTTTTTATTTTAAATTTTACGGTTCCA
Source organism: Ipomoea nil (assembly GCF_001879475.1). Classification (NCBI taxonomy): domain Eukaryota; kingdom Viridiplantae; phylum Streptophyta; class Magnoliopsida; order Solanales; family Convolvulaceae; genus Ipomoea; species Ipomoea nil. Next base: position 288,963 of record NW_017617084.1, read on the forward strand.
AATTGGAACCGTCCAGTTTCGAACCGGAACTAGCGGTTTCAGTTCTTAATTTTTTATAACCAGAACCGGAATCATACGGACGATTCCGATTTCGATTCGGTTAGCACAGTAATAATTACAGTTTGAACTTCCGGTTTGAATCGAACCGTAGTCACCCCTATGTACACACTCCCAAACTCTTTTAATCAGTCAAATCAATCCACAGGGTGAAGAAGTGTTTCCTATTGGTTTCAAACACGTAGCAAGTGAGATGAATTATGTGATGTTGTGTTGTTTCACATTTACGTGGGGGTGGAATACCGAATCCAGCCTTAAAGTCGAGGATTTCACTTTTTTTGAAAACAGCGTACCTCACTTTCAATTCGGCAAATTATTGTGTGGACAAGTGTTACGTGGACCATAATAAAAAGTACATTTCTAATATATTAAATGTAAATTATTTTTGTACTGAATGTACATTATACAATATAATGTACACTCAGTACAAAAATAATGTACATCTCCTGAATAGAATGTATATTATTTTATAATATATAAAATATGGTCCACACAACTTGTATGGACTGTGGTCCACACAACTTGTATGAACCATGGTCCAAACACTTTCAATTCTCTCTTTTTATTTATTTATTTTATTTATATTTAGGTGATCCGGTCCAACTAATTTTATGCTCGTAGGACTCTGTCTTCAAAAAATATTGTGTGGACCGTGGTCTACATAGTTATGTAGATTATGGTTCAAAACCACATAAAATATATTATTTTAAGTTTTTAACTCATAAAATACATTATTCTAACACATAAAGTATATTGTTATTCTAATTAATAAAATACATTATCTTATCCCTGAAATTTCAAAATTTTAACACATATAAAGTACATTATTCTAATACAAAGTATATTATTCTAAGTTTCTAACATATAAAGTACATTATTCTAACTCATAAAATACATTATCTTACCTCAGAATGTTCATTATTCTAACTCGCGCGCAGAGCAAGAATTTTTTTTGACATCAAAATGACGTCGTTTTGGACCGTGATCCACACATTAATTTGTCACTCTGTCCTAGAACTAGAAGTAAATCGTGAGTTGCATAATTCGGATCAAATCTTACTCTTCATGTACGCATAAAAGTTTCAATTCAATCCAATTTGTATCATTATGAGTCATTTTTTTTTTTTTAAATTCATGTTTCTAATGCAATACAGATCCCATACTATCACTTTCAGTGGTAACAACAAATCAAGTAACAAATTACTATGTTAAGGCCGAGGGCAGGACCTCACTTTCTCGATTCCGCGTGGAATAGGGCATGGCGGTGGCAGATGAGGAGCGACTGATTGAACATCACGCATGCATGGAATGGGTGGTGCACGTATGTACCTCTTCATGTGATGTCCCACTACACCTTCATATGATTAAATGTTGGCTCCACTTGTTTCATCAAAGTAACCTACCTACGCCCTTTACCCTTCACGTACTTTGTTTTTTACCCTAGATTATGGATAGACCTAATCACATACTAAAATCTGACAAAAGATTAGATATCTCATCACTCAATAAAAAGATAATACGTCAAGGAGATCGAGTTGTAGTACAACAAGTTCTTTTTATATAGAAATACGAGAACAAATATATTTTTTTCCGATTATTAAAGATATATAACTAACCTAGCTTGTATACACAATCAAGTCAAACTAACATTACCTAAGACTAAGAAACAATAGATGAAGACAAAAAAACTTATATACATACGGATGGGAACATGTACGTACGTATCAATATAATGCAACATTGACGTATTGGGTGTTGAATTGGTATGGTAGGGTGGGCAGCTGATGAACGGAACATTATCGGATCGGATCGGAGATAAATTTTGATGTGACATAAAAATGTTTGAAGCAGGCAGCTACAACTAACGTTGATAAAGGACATGAACTGAGCTACTTAATTGCTTGTAAGTACCCCCGGCCCAACACTCGCATGTTCTTAGTAGGCCACCTTTCCTAAAACTATGCTAACACCCATACTATATTTACAACCCTAGCCTGCTCACTACCCACCCACCCCACCGCTCCGCTAGCTGTTTCCACTTTTCACTGCTACAAATATCGTCTTCGTTGATTACTCTGAGTATGGTATGGGCTTGACGGGGCCTCCTATAGTTAAGGTCTACTTAGGATACTCATATTCTAACAAAAAAATATATCGTCTTAGTTCGCACATACCAGGCTACGAATTTTATTTACTTCATACTCATATAACAATATGAAAATGATCAGCATTTGGCCCTAGCTTTTGACCCACTGAATTATCGTAATTTACATCCTTATAAATGTTCTGTTAGGTCGGAGTATGTGGTCCTTGAATTAAGGTTGGGGATTCAACATTTTAGAGGAGGAAGGAAAATTATATTTTTAGTCCATGTTATATATGGAGGTAGAATCTGTAACACCCCCGAATTTTACCAACAATTTAAAACTTAAATTCAAAGATTAACAGTCTAAACATCAAACATCAGAAAAGCGGAAGCAAACATAATTCGGGAAAGGTGTTATGCCACACCCATAAAACTATGGGTGCACAGGCTAAGTCTACAAAATCCATCATAACAAAACAAATGTCTAAGGCACACAGGCCGCAACTATCTAAGGCTCACAGGCCCAAATCTAAACAGAGGGAAGCAAAGCTACGCTAACTAGAGTCCACATCTAGCACGCTCTCCGGTCTAAACAAAACCTGTAAAGACAAGGGATAACACCCGGTTAGCGAATAAAGCTGGTAACCCACCAATACGGGTTAAGTATCAAGAATAAGTACATAGATATGATCAAAACCATTTGGAACTGAGGAATACAGTATATAGCATTTGAAAATCAAGAGGTGGGACAACAATCAATCATAACACACTCTCAGCAAGGATCAAGACCCACAACTCAATCAAATCAATAGAAACCACAACAACAAACGACAACCACAACTCTAGATGCAACCTACCATGCACAAGGTAGAGTTCATCATAGACATGCACATAAGCAAGGAAATGCATCAATCACATAATGACAAGTTTATGTTCCAACCTTATACCTTAGTACCACCCTTATGGCTACCCCCGACCTTATCACAGTTCCAACCTGTACCTCCGAGTGCCACCCTATACTTCTGAGTCCAACCTTTTCTCGGTCTGGGACCGTCGTCCCCCGCCAAACAATACCATCGAACTCATAGTACACGAGGGTACCGTTCAAATCATAGTAACATACCACCAATCATGTGAGCAAAGCTCAACTAACAAAACCACCAATCTCATTCATATTCACGCATAGTCATCATCATCAAGAAGATTAAGGCTCATCAATAGCCCTAATCAAGTATCAATAAAAGGGTACAACGATTTGTACAAGATCACACCATAAGAATCAATAAAGAGATTTCAATAAAGACATGGGGCAATACTCAACAACAAAGGACTACAATCCAACATCAAAATGATTGGCAACACGAGTTGGCAATCCTCTACAAGAAGGAACAAACCATACATACTAGAATAACAACATCAAACTAGCATGCTCATCAAACGGATAAACCAAAATGGTTCCAACGAACCTTCAAGACTCATATTAGTCCAACGAATCACAAGGTTGGACCCTTAGCACGATTCAAGACACCAAATCTTAACATGGATTCCTAACACATCGTTCTAGACATACGAAACATCAAGAAGACTCACAAAAGCTCAATAATCCAACAACGGGAGGTCAAAACATCAAATACCAAAAGGAAATGATCACGAGGAACAATTCCCTGCAATCCCACAAAGATTCCCCGCGGGTAGTGCCACGGGTAGGCCCCCACCCGTGGGCCTGCCCGCGGGGTACACCCCACATATCAGCCTTGTTCCCCGCGGGTGGGGCGACGGGTAGGCCACTGCCCACCATTTCGCCCGCGGGTTGCCCCTGTACTCCAACAATTCCCTTTGGGGAAAATCATGAACAAAGCCAAGTTCAAGTCCAAAACACCCAAAACCTCACACACAACAAAGATATGACTTGAACCCAAGAATAGCTCAAAGAAAGGCATTCAAGAACCCTAAATACAAGCTCTAAACATGCATGATTGCTATAATCTGCAAGCGCACAGAGTCAATCAGAGTATAAATTCCTGGAGTATTCCAAGGTCGATCCCACGAAGAACACTATTAACTGTTATCTTAAATAATTAATTTGTTGATTAGGAAAAACGCAAATAATTAGAATTAATATAATTAAAAAGAATATTTATGAAATTAAAGCAAAGAAAATTCCAATTGAGAGAAGACTAGGGATTTGGGGTTCACCTATTAGATAATTAACTAACTCCTAAGTATTGATTCTTATGACTATAGTGATGATTGCTTCAAATATATCCTAATACTCCGTCGAGCTAATAGGTTGTATCCAATTAACTGTGATCATCCGTCGATATCTCACCAACATTAATTAAACCAAGTAAGCAACAATCAAATATCACCACAAATACCTAAAGCTATGTCTAGTTTAGGTCAATTGTGTTTATCTTACGAGTTCTAGGTTCATAATTCACCTGTCAGTTCTTCTTATGAACCCTAATATTAGAACTATGCAATGGCCAGTCACACAATTCACAATTAAAATGCATAAAATAAATATAATCAAATTCAATAATTAAACTGAAATTGGAAGAATCAACACATGAAAAAAAAGTCAATTAATCTAATCAAGGCTAATCCAAATCCCTAATTTAAAGTTCTAGCCAAGAATCATAATTAAATGTATGGAGAATGCAAGGAACATCATTCTGAAAATTTAAACAAAATAAAGTAGGGAAGAAAAGTAATTCAAGCCTAAGAAGATGATTGATGAGGCTCCGCTGCCGACGTCGTCGCTGCTCCCAACTTCCGTACTCTCCTCTATTCTTTTTCTTCGTCTTTTTCCGTATCTTTGTTCTGCCGTCTCCTCGCGTCTCTGCCGAACCAACCAAGAGCAACAAAAATAAATCCTTCTTTAAATCTCTTTCTTTTTCTCTTGTTTTTGCTTCCGCCGAACACAAAGATGAAAAACCATTTAATAAGGGTTCTGTTTCCCTTCTTTTCTTACTGCCGTGAAAGAAACAAACTACATATTAACCTAATAATTCCCCCTTTTCCATTACTGCTGCGCCATTCTAAAACAAAGAAAAACAAAAAAATAATATAAAATAAAATAAAGTTAAAGTAAAGACAATTATTATTATAACCTAATAACATAACTTAATTAAACTTAATTATTAAAATACTTATTAAAAATTTAAGATATAAAACTACCAAATAAATAAAATAAAACTCCTATTTAAATTAATAAAAATGCAACATTAGTCCAATATTTATTAAAATCAATCTAAACTAGTAACATATAGATAATATAATATTTAGTATAAAATTGACCCTAAAACTTAATTTATTTATGCAACTCACTAACTAAAATTACTCTAAATAATGTCTAGAAATTAAGCTTATCAATGCATTATCACAAGATCATGCATTAAATCACTCACAACATCAAGAATCATCAAATAGAAGCCCAGAAATATCAATAGCAAGCATAAAATAGGTTTTGTATATTATGGGTTACCTTTGTAGACCAAAAACCACTTTCTTCTTACCCTCCTAAGCCTCACCTTGAAGCTCTTCCTCACCAAGGACTTCTCACCAAACCAAACCACAAGGAAAAACACCAAAATAAGATAAAGATACCTTAAAGCTAGCTAAAAACACTAAAAAAACTAGAGATCTTACCCTTTCCTATGCTAGAGAGGTAGAAAGGTGGAAACTTTAGGTGGAATCTTGCAAAGATAGAGAACCCTTCTTCTAGCTTGGAGAGAAAGCTAAGATTTCTTGTAGAGAGAAGGTGGAGGTTTTAAGATTTGGCTAGCATGGGAAATGAATGAAATGTCTTGCTAGGGAAAGCTTGAACAACAAAACATATGTGAAAGTCGGCAATAGTCCAACTTTGTCCGTTCTTGTCTTGGTTAGCAGCAAATCTTTCCTGAAAACTTCATTGTCGCACGCGCATGCTTTACTTACGAAGATCCAACAATAGAATTCGTCCTTAGGTTCATTCCTGTCAGCCTTGGGCTTCCAACAACTCAACCAGTTGAGTAGAACTCTAGCTACTTCTTCTTTCCTTCTTATTGCCAAGGTCATTCCTTAAGTCTTTATGCTGGCCAACGCTTCTAAGGTGTACCGACTCGGTATAAGGCACCTTTTTTTATTACCGATTACTTTTCAACTGCTTCACGCTTCACAGGGTCAGACGACTCACCAGCAACGTGGTTCCTCTTCTCCGTGTACTTTAAAGGTCCAAGCTTTTTCCTTCCTAGCCATCCTGTTCCTTATTGATCCCCAGATCATTGCTTCGAACTTGCCCCTTCTTTGTTTCTTCGAAGGTAGGTAGAACTACTTCTATGTTGAACACCCTGAACTTACACTTCAACTCTTTGTGCTTTAGAAAGGTCCAAGATTGACTCGTAGCTCTTTAACTCTGGGAGGCTTCTATCATGTTGATCCAAAGACGACCACTTGGCGTGAGTTGACTTCTTCTTAGAGCGTCTGCGGCCGCTCTTGACTACCCCTCGCGAGTGAGGGTCTTCAAGACTTGATCTTCAAACTCCAATCGACGTCTTTGCTTCTTAACGGACTGCAACTGCGCGAGACTCTAGACTTCAACTCTAGAGGTTAGCGTAGAACTGAGGAACGACACCGCACAAGAAACGACGCCACTTACTTGAACAGGGATTGTTGCGGTTGATTACCGAGTGCACCTCAAGCAAGCTATCCCCTTCTTCGGGTTGTCCAACTGTCTAGATGTATCCACCACCGCTTCACTTCTTTGCACCAAAGGACTTCTAAGCTCTTCTTCTCTCAAACACAGATTTAGCTGAGGCCTTAGCGAAAACCAGAACGAGGTAACTTACTGGGAAGGTTCACGCCAACCGAGAACAAGAGCCACAACTACCAACCTTAACAAGAGAACAAGATAAGAGAACTAAACATATAACAAAAGATAACTCACAACCTCACCGCGCGTCATAAGAATCCTATACTTAGGTACTTAAACACTTAGGGGGTGTTTGGTTCAGGTTATATAACATAATCAAGGGAATGTGACATTCCAAAGCTATCTTAGGGAATCTAACATTCCCAAGGAATGTCACATTCCCTCCGCATAGGATTTTGAAGGGAATGTGATTCCCTTCAAAATCTTAGGTAATGTAAGATAACCTTGGTTATGTTAGTTTATTTATATACATATACATATACATACATATATATATATATATATATATATATATATATGTTATGTTAGCATACAAAATAATTTTGCTTGTCAAGTTCAAGATTTTAGTTAATATTTTAAAATCATGTAATTATATATGATACCGTTATCTTATTTATTTATTTTAATTTTTAAATTTATTAAAATATATGAAAATATGTTAAGGATATTATAGTTTGTATAAAAGATAACTCTAAACCAAACATGATTATATTACATACCCCAATTTTAACCAAACACAAGAATCCAACATTCCCAGCAATCTAACATTCTCTAAAGTAATCTGACATTCCATGAACCAAACGACCCCTTAAAGGCTTCACTTAGCCACTTAAGGTAACTTATAGCACTAACCTAAGCGAAAACTTACGTTCTTAAAGTCCAACTCTTAACATCCTAGGCTCAAACCTAGGCTTTGATACCAACTGTAACACCCCCGAATTCTACCAACAATTTAAAACTTAAATTCAAAGATTAAAAGTCTAAATATCAAACATCAGAAAAACGGAAGCTAACATAATTCGGGAAAGGTGTTATGCCACACCCATAAAACTATGGGTGCACAGGCTAAGTCTAAAAAGTTCATCATAACAAAACAAATGTCTAAGGCACATAGGCCGCAACTATCTAAGGCTCACAGGCCCAAATCTAAACAGAGGGAAGCAAAACTACGCTAACTAGAGTCCACATCTAGCGCGCTCTCCGGTCTAAACAAAACCTGTAAAGACAAGGGATAACACCTGGTCAGCGAATAAAGCTGGTAACCCACCAATACGCGTTAAGTATCAATATAAGTACATATCTATGATCAAAACCATTTGGAACTGAGGAATACAATATATAGCATTAGAAAATCAAGAGGTGGGACAACAATCAATCATAACACACTCTCAGCAAGGATCAAGACCCACAACTCAATCAAATCAATAGACACCACAACAACAAACGACAACCACAACTCTAGATGCAACCTACCATGCACAAGGTAGAGTTCATCATAGACATGCACATAAGCAAGGAAATGCATCAATCACATAATAACAAGTTTATGTTTCAACCTTATACCTTAGTACCACCCTTATGGCTACCCCCGGCCTTATCACAGTTCCAACCTGTACCTCCGAGTGCCACCCTATACTTCTGAGTCCAACCTTTTCTCGGTCTGGGACCGTCGTCCCCCGCCAAACAATACCGCCAAACTCATAGTACACGAGGGTACCGTTCAAATCATAGTAACATACCACCAATCATGTGAGCAAAGCTCAAGTAACAAAACCACCAATCTCATTCATATTCACGCATAGTCATCATCATCAAGAAGATTAAGGCTCATCAATATCCCTAATCAAGTATCAACAAAAGGGTACAACGATTTGTACAAGATCACACAATAAGAATCAATATAGAGATTTCTATAAAGACATGGGGCAATACTCAACAACAAAGGACTACAATCCAACATCAAAATGATTGGCAACACGAGTTGGCAATCCTCTACAAGAAGGAACAAACCATACATACTAGAATAACAACATCAAACTAGCATGCTCATCAAACGGATAAACCAAAATGGTTCCAATGAACCTTCAAGACTCATATTAGTCCAACGAATCACAAGGTTGGATCCTTAGCACGATTCAAGACACCAAATCCTAACGTAGATTCCTAACACATCGTTCTAGACATACGAAACATCAAGAAGACTCACAAAAGCTCAATAATCCAACAACGGGAGGTCAAAACATCAAATACCAAAAGGAAATGATCACGTGGAACAATTCCCTGCAATCCCACAAAGATTCCCCGCGGGTAGGGCCACGGGTAGGCCCCCACCCGTGGGCCTGCCCGCGGGGTACACCCCACATATCAACCTTGTTCCCCCGCGGGTGGGGCGACGGGTAGGTCACTGCCCGCCGTCCTGCCCGCGTGGTGCACTTGTACTCCAACAATTCCCTTTGGGGAAAATCATGAACAAAGCCAAGTTCAAGTCCAAAACACCCAAAACCTCACACACAACAAAGATATGACTTGAACCCAAGAATAGTTCAAAGAAAGGCATTCAAGAACCCTAATACAAGCTCTAAACATGCATTATCACAAGATCATGCATTAAATCACTCACAACATAAAGAATCATCAAATAGAAGCCAAGAAATATCAATAGCAAGCATAAAATAGGTTTTGTATAGCATGTGTTACCTTTGTAGACCAAAAACCACTTTCTTCTTACCCTCCCTAAGCCTCACCTTGAAGCTCTTCCTCACCAAGGACTTCTCACCAAACCAAACCACAAGGAAAAACACCAAAATAAGATAAAGATACCTTAAAGCTAGCTAAAAACACTAAACAACTAGAGATCTTACCCTTTCCTATGCTAGAGAGGTAGAAAGGTGGAAACTTTAGGTGGAATCTTGCAAAGATAGAGAACCCTTCTTCTAGCTTGAAGAGAAAGCTAAGATTTCTTGTAGAGAGAAGGTGGAGGTTTTAAGATTTGGCTAGCATGGGAAATGAATGAAATGTCTTGCTAGGGAAAGCTTGAACAACAAAACATGTGTGAAAGGTCATCTTTACCCTTACTAAAGCTAAGAAGACAAAAGGTTGAGGTACAAAGCATAAGGCAAAAGGTTCACATGATTGACTAAGGAAACTAGTCAAATTCTAGTCCCTCGACTATTTAATTTCAGGATTTTTAGAAGGAAATTATCAAAGGAAAATTAGGATTAATTCCTCAATTAATCTCAATTAAAGGTTAGATTTATGGGGTGTCACAGAATCAATTGTAAGTTATTATTAGAGGTATAATTAACTTATTTCCTTCCATCTTGAGCTAATTTGCACAATTTTTTAGTTGGGAATGATATCAGGTGATCAAAACATTTTGTTGGAAAAATAATGCAATTCAAATGATTAAAAAAAAAAAAACCTTACCAGATTAATGAAAATGTTCATGCCTTTATTTTTCAATCAATCAGTTATCGATTATTGTCAGACAAGACTAAAAATTAAGAGTTCAATTAATTTTACACTTCCAATAATTTATGAACTGATTTTAGGGACTAAACATGTCATTTCCCGCAGGGACGGAGCCAGAAATTTGAGTGAGGAGGCAAAGAAGTAGGGACGGGGTCAGAAATTTTTTTCAATAAAGGCAAAACATTAAAACAAAAGAGATAGTTTTTAAAAAATTAATTAATTAATTAATTTGATAAAATAATTTGAATAGAAAACACATTATAAATTACACATCTCATTATTAATATAAAAGAATATTATATATAATATGTGTGTGTATTAAATAATATTAAAAAGCTATAAAAAACACTGTAAAAATAATATATTAATGCTAGAATTTGAAACCTTGACCTATACAATTGTCAAACATATGCTTTACCAACTAATCTAATTCATTTTTGTTAACATTTAATAGTTTTTTTATATACTAATACTAAAAACTGTACTATATATACATATATACATACAAAGATTATATAGGAGTACGTGGGGGTGGGGTGAGGGGGCAACCGCACCCTTGCCCCCCTTTTGGCACCGTCCCTGATTTCCCGTATAATAATTTGTTTTTCAATAATTTTTTTTAAACGTCATATAACATTATTACTTATTAGTTATGCAGTTTTTAAATATAATTAATATGAGGGTTGTTTAATCATAATTTAAAATTTATTTTTGCTAATACCTTCTCAATCAAGCATGTCACATTGAGTCTTTCTAGTACGGTTTACCTCTCATGTAACTATTTACACAAGAGTAGAATTTTTTCCTTTATTTACCTTTAAATTGTGACTACGAGTTTTCTTGTCGTTTAAAAAAAAAATATAACAACTTATTTTAGATGGATAATGTTATAACATAATATTAAATTTTGGGTATTCTTGAATTTGCAATTTATTAGGATATTTAATTTGTGGATGCATGCATGTAGATGTAGATATATGTACGAAGGAATTGAGGTGGCATCAGCTGAAGGGGACTTTGCAGGGTAGCCCCTCAGACAAAACCAGCTACTAGATTGGTCCATTTGAATGAAGATTGAAGATTTTGTTAACAAAAAAATTGACACTTTTTGTCCTTCAAAGCTGGTATATATATATATATATATATATATATATATATATATATATATAGGGTTGAGTTCAAATGAGGACAACAATATATAGAGGACTGTGAGGACAAATAATGGGCACACAACAAATTAATACCAGGCACACAACTTAATACATAATGGCACACAAGAATAAATGTAACCATCAGGTTTCGAACCCAGGCTCTATAAATTAACAAATCTAGCACGCGACATACAAACCGTGGCACACGACTACATTCGGCCATGCACACAACATACCGGCTAATGGCACACACTACATCTGTCCTCACAGTCCTCTATAATATACTTGTCCTCATTTGAATACACATCTATATATATATATACATATATATATATATATATATATATATATATATATATATATAATATACGGGAGTTAATGGCACATGAGATCTTTCGAATATAATGGTATTGCCACATTTAGTCCAAAACTTTCAAATTGACCATTTGTGGTCCTTCGATTTTTAAATTTAACCATTCGTGGTCCAAGTTAACCACCCATGATCCTTCAACTTTAGAAATTTAACCAGCCATGGTCCTCATGAAAGGTCATCAACATTTGTTTTCCATATTATTTTTCAAATGAAAAAATACAAAGTTATTTAAACCTATATCTTTATTGATTGTTTTTCTTCCTTTAATCCAACAAATAATGCTAGTGGTAGGTGACAATAATACCGAGTAGCGTGTTCATATGCGTGCTGTTGGATCTCACACATCCTCTGATTGTTGTAAGTCAAGCACAACAATCCCTCCCTGGTAAGCCACATCGCCACGTCTCGAATCGAGTAGGACTGAATTGCGCAGCATGACTGACTCGGTCCTTAGCCTCTGCATGCGTCATCCCCCTCCTGGGACTGGACTTGGCCTGACCTATGCCCACATCCCATCAGGAACTGGACACGGCTTTTGCCTCGCCATCGATTCGAACCCGTGACCTCAGCTCTATGTTGACTTCCTAGTGGGTCACCTATCTTGTGATTATTGTTAGTCAAGCACGCTTAACCACATAATTTTTTGGTTATCTGATTGTCATATCCTACTTAAAATCAATTGGTGATAAGAAGGTGGACATTAAGTATTTAACCACATCTCCCATGGTAAGCCAGAACGCCAAGTCTCGAATCGAGCAGGGGCTGAACTCCGCTAACCCCGCCAACGCCCAACACGTGAAATTGATCATGTCGGTTATATCTACATTTTATTTCAAATATTCAAATTTTTAGTGATATTTTTTTAAGTTTAATTCGAACTATATGAATATTATCCATGTATGCCAACAAATAAAATAATATTGGGTATTTGACTCCGAGAACCTTAATAATTGTTAGGAATAAATTTTAATGATACAAAAGATATTTTATAAGCACATTAGACCCCTCATTCTTTGTTGTAAACCTAGACAAGCTTCATCAACCATATAATCAAAAGGAAGCATCCGAAAGGAACGACTTCGGAAGATGGCAATCGGGAGGAAAGGGTTCGAAAGGAAGCAATTCAAAAGTGATCTTCAAGGAAGATGAAATGGCATGCAATCATCCAAGACCATAGGAGCTTTATTGAATATATTTTTAAGAAAGATCAACCTCAAAAGGATTTCATATGAGGAAGAACAAAAAGAGTCTTTGGAAAATGCAACTTGTCTTACACCCAGGAGTCTAAATGCGAGACAAATTGATGATAAGCAGGAAATTTTTTATTTTATTTTTTTATTTTTTGGCTTTAAAGTGCTTATATACTAATATAAGGAAACGACCTTTACCCTATGGATATATATCAAGCCGCAAATGTTCAGAGATATGACAACGGATTTTTGGGGATTGTGGCAGCTTTTGGACGGTTACTACATGTTGAGTAACAATGGGCATATTCAAATTTCAACTTGGTGCTCATCCTTTCTCATCTATAATCGAAGGACCCCAAGCTTAAAAAAAGGCGAAAAATCAATTGAAAACTCACTTATGATCAAGTGTTCAAGCTACTGTGAAAGCTCTACATTGCTGAATCAAGATTCTAAGCTGAAAATATATAAATCGGTTTGATTTCTCAAAGTCCAGCACTCAACTACAACCATCTTTCAATTGAAGGAAGTTGGGAGATAATTCTAGCAAGGTGACTTGGTGTGTGACCCTTGGCTAGCTCTAATCAGACAGTGAAGGATATGGCGACTTCATGATTGACCCCTGTCTCTAGAATTGTACCGGTAGAAGCTAAAGGCTTTGTGCCACTTTTGTATTTGTGTTCAAAATACTTACTGGAAACCTCCTTGGAGTTAAGGAGAAGAGCAGTGATGCGTAGTATATTTGCAAACAAATAATACTCGGAGTACGAGTTATCGATCCACAGGGAAGTGGTTGTATCAAACACTAGTTACTAATTTATTCATTAGAGCTAATCCTAACAATTGTTTAGATGATTGATTTGCATAAAATAAATAAAATAAAGCAGAGATTCAGGATTTTGAAAACAATTAGAGAGAAGATGAGATTAATGGGATCCAAGTATTTAATCACCTAGTGCCAAATCTTAAGGACAATATTAAAATCTGGGTTTAACAAGTGTGAGGATGCAAGGTGGTATAGAGCTACTATCGTAGTCACTAACACTAGTGAATTTCCACTCTCGTGGCTTAAACACCCAATAAAACAAGATCAAGCATCATAAATTCCTAACTACTACCATCTTTCGATGCGCAATAATAAAGAATTAAACTCCCTAAATAAATTAACCTTTCTCAAGGTGCAACAATTAGGTGCAATTGTGTGTGTCCTAAATTATGCCCAACTCTCGTTGTGACACAAAGATAGCAAACGAAACAAGTGACTGTGGCCACTAATTACAAGCATCAAACAATAAAATCACAATTGCAACACAAACATTAAACCCAAATAATAATATATTAAAGAATCTAAGAGCTTAGGCACACAGGTTCATAAACACTTTTACCCAATAATCTCTAAAGAATTTAGCCAAGCATGGCTAAATTATACATAGCAAATATTAATAAAGAAAATACAAATTATCAAAAGAGTACAAGAATGAACCAGACGATTCTCTCGAATCTCCCTAGTCTTCTTCTTGCTTCCCAAGACAACTTGTGGCTCTTGATTTCTCCCTGTCTTGTCTCCAAAGATCTCTGAATTCTCAATTATTAATTATGTCTATTAAGGTTGAGGAAGGTGGAATTTTATAGCTGATACAAAGCAGGGGCAAAATTGTAATTTTCTTAATTTATTTTGGAAATTGCCGTAATTAATCTTGGAATATTTTGCCACCTTAATGATTAGGAAATCATTACAACCCACTTGGCTTGGGAATTGCGCCATTCAAATTAGAGAAGAGTTTACCAAGACTATGTGGTCTAATGGTACACGGGTTGGACTTCTATTTGGAAAGTTGTGAGTTCGAACTTTAATGGAGGTATTATTGGTTCTTTGTGTTTCAGTAGGTTGAGAAAGTATATGAACAGATACTACATTGTAATAGAGCCAGTAGTATTCAAAAAGAAAATTAGAGAAGAGTTTGCCTTTGCCATTTTAGGAAATTGCGTCTGTCTTTTTAGTTGTCGCGCACAGCATCTCTTTGTAAATTAAAGTCGTGATTTCGACGCGTCGAGCAATGGCTCGACGCGTGGGCGACTTCCTCCAAAATAAATGCTACGGCATTTTTTTGACGCGTCGAGTCTCCTGGGCTCCAGTTTTGTCTATTTTGACTCTAAACTCGTCCTAGAACTTCCCTTGCTCATCGAATTGACCTACAATGGTTCAAAAACACTAACAAACACCGTAAAACATTCAAAATAAGTGTGGACCATAAATAAATGATAAATAAAGGAATTTATGCAATTAAATTACTAAAATCATGAGCTCAAACCTAACAAATATAACTAAATCAATACTAAAAATGTGTACAATTATGCTCACATCAAATCCCCCCACACTTAAGCATTTGCTTGTCCTAAGCAAAACCAAGAAATAAAATCACAAGTCAAAACATACAAATTACTACTACTCTCTCTTGCACAACCTTTCAAACCACCAACCAACTTGCTACAAGACAACATGTTTCAAGAATCAAATTAGCTTGGCACATAAGAGACCCATTTCCAAGCCAATAACCAAGTTTCAAGAATTTAAAGTATGTTAGGATCAAGTGTGCACAAGTACTCAATTGAGATTATGCAAGACACGGCTCATGAATGAGATCCCATAGGCTTGCCCTTCCTACTCCCCTAGATCAAATCTAAGAATGCATGCTAAGATCAAATAGGACTTTATTTATCTTGTAATGGGGCTACGGGTGATGGCTAACAAAGAAGTGGTATGGAAAAATTAATCAAAAAGAGAGAATGTCACAATTTATCTAAACTTTTCAAAATTTGGAAGAGATGAGATAATCATAATTTCAAGGAGCAATTTTTTTTTGAGAACAAAACAACTCTTTGATAAAGTGGGGGTCCAAACTCAAAAACTTTCAATCTTCTTTTTTTTTTTTCATTTTTTTTTCAAGCAGAGTAGGAAAAGTCTTCCGAACCACAATAAAAATCTCTCTTGCGCTTTACATTCATTTTCATTACTTTTACTGTGTAACTAACCCAATACTTACAGTAACACTTCAAATCGACAAACTTATCTACACATTTTATTCGGCAAGCTCAAAGACTTTCGTGGTAAGAAAACTAAGGGGCCGTTTACTAACTGGAAATTTCTGGAAATTTCCGAAAACTGGAAAATAGAAAACAGAAAACATATTTACTAACACAGTTTTCCATTTTGAAAACTGAAAATAATTTCTAGAAATTTCTGAAAAACTGGAACACACTTTAAAACTGTTTTCGAAATGGAAAACATAATCATCTATTATCTATTTAGTTATATGTCACTATAACCACATTACTATGAATACATTTATTATAATCTTATTTTACTTATCACTATCTTCTATCTTTTCTACTTACTTTACTTATTTAAACATAATTTATTTGCTTACACTTTAAAGTTAGACATTATTTACATTATCAAAATTAAGAATTAAACTCTATATAATGTTTTAGATTTTGATTGAACTCAATAGATTATTAGTTCGAATATTTTTAATTATGTTACATCATAATACAAGTTCGGTTCAGATATCGGATATTGAAATCTCACATATATTAGAATTCAAAGTAAAATTTATATATTCATATAAATGTCATTCAAATGAATATATCAAAAAAAAAAATAAATATTAGCTCAAAAATATTAATATTATCTAAACTAAATTTTAAGCGAAAACTGAAAAATTAGAAAACAGAAAACAGATAACAGTTTTCTGTTAATAAACAAGTTTTCTAAACAGAAAACAGAGAATTGAAAACAGAGAATGAAAACTGAAAAATTAAAAAACAAAAAACATAAAACATTTTTCTGTTAGTAAACGGACCCTAAGTTTGTTAGCTTTGATTTATAAATTCAAGCTTACCTAGACTGGACCCAAAAATGTTTTTAAAATTGTTAAAAGGTCTATTCAATAAACTCCCCCCCCCCCCTCTAGATTTTTTGCCCTCTAGGGACAACAACATTTTATTTCACATAGATTAAGTTACACTTTTGGTCTTATAACTATTGGGGTCTTGTTAATTTTAATACACGACTTTAAAAACTAACAGTTTAGCACTGTGACTATGCAATTTTTAACACATTAGGTCCACCCGTCCAAATTACTGGCCAAATGTCGCCGGAAATTTGTAAATCATTGTAGTTTGTTTAATCCGAGGGCAATATGGTCAATTCATGTTCTTCCTTCTCATCCCTAATTCTTCATTCTTCTTCTTCCTTCATAGAGAGTTGCAGCGAATGAAAGACACCCTACATTCCTCCATTTTAGCAGCCAATGAAAGGTAGGACATAGATAATTACTTGATTGCGCAATCGTTTTTACCCTATAATTTATTCATTATAACATTAATAAACAACCCCATTCAATAAAATTTCTCTCTAGGGTTTGCTAGAGTTTTCTCCTCCCCTAGGGTTTGCTAGGTTTCCGACGGTTTCCTACGTTTTTTCCGGTGATCATCACCGTTTGGCGACGCTAATGAGTACGCTGAGTTGGAACTGCCGTGGCTTGGGTAATCCACGGACAGTTCGAGAGGTGGTGGACATGGTGTCCAAAAAGCAACCCGACTTTGTATTTCTAATAGAAACTAAGGTAGCGCGAGATCATGCTGAGCGTCTTCGTGTTACGATCGGTTTCGAAGGCTTATTTTATGTTGACAATGATGGCTTGAGTGGTGGATTAGCGTTATTGTGGAAGAAGAATAATACGGCGAGACTCCTTAGTTACTCAAGAAACTACGTTGATATTGAGGTAACTATGACAGGTAATCCGGCCTGGAGAATGACGTGTTACTATGGTTATTCGGACCGTAATAGGCGTGCTGAATCATGGGATTTGTTGAGAATGTTGGCGGCAAAATCGAATCTCCCGTGGGTGGTGGTGGGGGATTTTAATGATTTGCTATACCAGTATGAGAAGAGAGGGGGAAATCCACATCCGAATAGCCTTCTTCGAGGTTTTGGGGAGACGATTGAGGATTGTGGATTGGCCCAGTTGCCAATGATTGGATACCCATATACCTGGGAGAAGGGGAAAGGGACTGCAAACTGGATTGAGGAGAGACTTGATAAGGTCCTAGTAACGAACGAGTGGCGCAATATAATTCCCCATGTAAAGGTTATGAATTTGCGAACCAGGAAGTCAGATCATTCAGCCATTTTTTTCACAGTTCAGGAGGAGGTAGGGAGGGATGGGGTTAGAAGAAGGGGTTTTAGGTTTGAGATGGCATGGTTATATGATGAGGGATGTAGGGGTGTGGTGGAGCAGGCGTGGCAGGAAGGGAGAGGGCAGGGTTTACAGGGTTGTGTTCAATACTGTGGAAACCGGTTAACACGATGGGGTGGGGATCGGTTCCATAAGTATGGGAAACAGATTGTGCAGCTGAAACGGGATCAACAACGTTTGAGAGGATGCACTGACTCGGCCTCTCTTGTCGAGTTTCAGCGAATAGAGCAACTTCTGAGTCGCACTGAGGCCCAGGAGGATGCATACTGGAGGCAGAGAGCCAAGCAGCACTGGCTCAAGGAAGCTGACGCCAATACCAAATTCTTTCACGGGTATGCCTCTCACCGAAAGAAAAAGAATACTTTACTTAGATTAATGAATGACAATGGGGATTGGTTGGAGGGGGATCCCAAAGAATACTTTACTTAGATTAATGAATGACAATGGGGATTGGTTGGAGGGGGATCCCATGAGAGATATCATTCTGGACTATTTTAAGAATATTTTCAGCTCTGGGGGTCCGGGAACTGGAGATGATTTTTTTGGGGGGATAGAACCCAGGGTATCACAGGCGCAGAATGACTCACTATTACGGCCATTTAATCTGGAGGAAGTAAAGGATGCATTGTTTGCAATGTATCCGGATAAAGCACCGGGACCGGATGGAATGAATCCGGGTTTTTATCAGCATTTCTGGGATGTGGTAGGAGGGGATGTTGCGAGTTTTGTGCTAAACTGTCTTGAATCAGGTGACCTCCCGTCTGGCTTGAATGAGACAGATATTGTGTTGATCCCTAAAAAGAGTAATCCAGAGTTAGTAACTGATTTGCGCCCTATAGCACTTAGCAATGTCATTTACAGAATAATAGCTAAAATGATGGCTAATAGAATGAAGCCTTTGATGGAAGGAATAATATCTGAGACACAGAGTGCTTTTATCCCAGATAGATTGATAACAGATAATATTCTATTAGCTGCAGAAGTGGGGCACTTTCTGAATCGAAAACAGTGTGGATTGAGGGGCTGGGGTGCACTTAAGCTGGATATGGCTAAGGCGTATGATCGAATGGAGTGGCCTTTTCTCCGTAATATGATGATGGCATTGGGTTTCCATGATAGATGGGTTGATTTGATTATGAAATGTGTGACCACAGTCTCCTATAGTATTCTGATAAATGGCTCAAGGAGTGACCCAATAATACCCACGCGTGGTTTGAGACAGGGAGACCCGCTATCCCCATATTTGTTTATTATCTGTGCAGAGGGACTCTCGTTGTTACTACAACAGGCTAACAGAGCGGGATTAATTCATGGATGTAGGGTAGCAAGAGGTGCCCCTCAGATTTCTCATTTGTTTTTTGCGGACGATAGCCTTTTATTCTTTAAGGCTAATGTGGAAGAGGCTAATGAGATAAAGAAATGCCTGACTGTATATGAGGATCTATCGGGACAGGTGGTTAACTACCACAAGTCGAGTATTTGTTATAGCAGGAATACGAGTAATGTGGATAGGGAAAGTGTGGCCCAAGTTTTGGGGGTGGAGCAGGCACCAAACTTTGGCAAGTATTTGGGTCTACCTTCGTTTGTGGGTAGGAATAAAAAGGCAGCTTTTGCATATATTGAGGATAAAATACGCCAAAGAATTGGGTCGTGGAATAAAAGGCTATTGTCTCAGGCAGGGAAAGAAATACTGTTGAAAAGTGTGGCACAATCTATGCCTACCTTCTCAATGAGTGTTTTTTTGCTACCTATATCAGTATGCACGGCTATAGAAAGAACGATGAATAGATATTGGTGGGGTTCTGGGACGGACAACCGAGTTCACTGGAAGGCTTGGGACAAGCTATGTGTTCCTAAGAAGTACGGTGGATTGGGTTTTAAGGACCTACGTGCATTTAATCTAGCTATGTTGGGGAAACAGGCATGGCGAATGCTCACTAAGCCTGATTCCTTAGTAGCTCGTGTTTACAAAAGCCGATATTTTCCCAGGGATACTTTCTTTGATGCGCAGGTAGGAAATAATCCCAGTTTTTGTTGGCGGAGTATAATGGCATCAAAGAGCATAATTTGTAGTGGGGTCAGACGAAGAATTGGGAATGGGGAAACTACATCTATATGGACCCATCCATGGTTACTGGATGACCAGGACCCTATGATACAAACAGAGATACCTATACAGTTACGAGAGGCCAGAGTAGTGGGGCTAATAGATCAACAAACTGGTACATGGGATAATGAAATTTTATCAGATTTATTTCAACCTACGGATGTCGAGAGAATTATGAGAGTACCTGTATCCCGGGATTATAATGATGCATGGTATTGGTACGGGGACCCGAGAGTATTATATTCTGTGAAAAGCGGGTACAGACGATTGGTGGGAGATTATGAGAATAATCAAGGCCCCTTTACTAATTGGTTAGCTTTATGGAGACTAAAAATTCCACCAAAGTGGAAAATGTTCCTCTGGAGAGCTATTTGTGATATTTTGCCTACAACTACGAACTTGCTTTTAAAGAGGGTGGAGGTGAACCCATATTGTGCTATGTGTGGGATATCACATGAGAATACAATGCATGCATTAGTCTTGTGTGATTTTGCAAGAAACATTTGGGATCAATCCAACCTTACAATCCCCAATATTGTCACGGATATTTTTCATGTTTGGTTTGGGGAACTTCTAAATATTTTAGATTCTGATGGAATGTTATATGCAGCATCAATTCTATACAATATTTGGAAAGCTCGAAATGGTGTAGTTTGGGAGGCGTTTTTACCACGCCCGGGGGTCCCTACTCAGAGCCGCAGCGGCAGCCAAGACCGCATGGACTCAGTCCCGCCCAGCCGTGGCTGCCACTGCCACTGCTACGCTGCCGACAGAAAACCGCCACGCTGCCCAGGCGAGTCCCACCGCCGGCCGCGGTGCTGCCGACGCCGCCGGATCCTCTGTGCCGCCAGTGAGAAGATGCAGGGTCGATGCGGGATATCTACACGAGACAGGGAATGCAACTGTAGGGGCCGTTTTATTAGATGGAGATGGAGCCTATATCTCGGCACTAACCGCGCCGCTACCGGCCTGTACGTCACCACTTATGGCTGAGGCTTTGGCGTGTAAGGAAGTTTTATCATGGCTAAAGGATCGAGGTGAACAGAATATTGAGATCTACACGGATTGTTTGACACTACAACGCTACCTTACATCATCAACCACTGCGTTTCGCTCTTACGTTGGCTATGCCATTGATAGCTGCAGGCAAATTGCCGGTTATTTTCACTCATGTTCTTTTAATTATATTTCTAGATCGGACAATTATTTAGCTCATGCTTTAGCCACTACGGCTTATCAGCAACCTGATACTATGTACTGGGATACTCACCCACCAGACATTATTTCAGCATTTTTCTAATGAAGCACCGCAGAAAATTTTTTTAAAAAAAAACAACCCCATTCAATAGAAACCAGTAAAATGTCAAATTTCAAGGGTAAAAATGAAACCTATACTTACATCTATGGATCTTCTTGACAGAAATCGATCAAGATATGTTACTTATAAGTTTGTTTGTATACTGAACTCAAATAACCCTCCTATCTGAAATTCTGAACCAGCCATTCTAGGTTAAAAAAAAGGGGGGGTGGGGGGTGGGGGGTGGGGAAGTTAATTGCCCCTCCTCCGCAGGCGGTGCTGATGGAACTGGAACTCCAATAGCTACCCACGGCGGAGCCACAAAGCCCCTCCAATACTCCGGCTGTGGAAATCTCAATGGGAAATACCCGCAATTCGAACAAGAAATAATATATCCATTTAGACCATTCCAATTAGGACAACCGTGCATATTGTTCGCCACAGCGTGGGCATGGCAGCACAAAGAAAAAGCAAAATCTGAAGATTGTAATAAATTGATAAGGTAGCTCAAATTTGAAGATTGTAATAAGTCCATGCAAATAAATATACAGTACTCCATTTTGGGTAATTGTTCAAATGCCGCAGCAATGCCGTTGGAATCATTCACATCACTCACAGGCGGTTGGTGCGACGCTGTTGGCGGCGGAGGCGGTGGTCAACTTTTCCTCTTTTTTTTTTTTTTTTTTTTTTTTTTTTTTTTTTTTAATTTTATTTTTAACTTAGAATGACTATTTTGCCCCCATTATTATATAATTTAAAATGATTTATAATTTTCCGGCGACATTTGGCCGGTAATTTGGCCGGGTGGACCAAATGTGTTAAAAATTGCATAGTCACGGTACTAAATTGTTAGTTTTTAAAGTCATGTACTGAAATTAACAAGACGCCAATAGTTATAGGACCAAAAATGTAATTTTCTCTTTCACATATTCAAAATTTTGAGTGATATTTTTTGAGTTTTATTCGAACGATAGGAATACTATCCATAGATGAAAACCCATAAAATAATACTGGGTATTTGACTTCCAGAATCCTAATTGGACGGGTTTGAATAGTCGATAGTTAGGTGGAACAGGTTTGGTTAGTAGTGAAACTCCTGTATCTGATTGTGTGTATTTGTGTCATGTGTATAAT
Organism: Ipomoea nil; assembly: GCF_001879475.1. Taxonomy (NCBI): domain Eukaryota; kingdom Viridiplantae; phylum Streptophyta; class Magnoliopsida; order Solanales; family Convolvulaceae; genus Ipomoea; species Ipomoea nil. Next base: position 311,780 of record NW_017617084.1, read on the forward strand.
AGGTTTCGAGATAATTTCGAATACTATATTGATTGTGACAATTGAGTTTGGAATGGGTACATGTAATAATCATTCGTATTTGGGGTAATTCTAAATGTATTCGGATTCACATTTACAAATGACTAAATAGAAAAGTACATACCTATCATCTCTAATAATTTTGGTAGAGTTAAAAAAAGCATAAGATAATAGTATATGTAGTTATTGTAGACTTGTAGTGGATATGTATATACTAGATAGTATGAATATCAAATCCTTTGTTAATTTAGAAAAATGAAAAAACTTTTTTCCAAAAAAAAAAAAAAAAAAAAAACAGTGCTAAAAGACACATTTTATGTTTTTGGTTTTCCATAAATTAAACTTACCCAAGTGTTTTTAATTGCTTCTGACTCTACTAGCTTTAGATTTGAAGTTGACATTGAGGTTGTTTTTAATTTCTGAAATGAAATATTTGAAATAAAATTAGAATGAAAAGACGTTATTAATGACCAGTTAGAAAATGTAATTAATTTGAGCTGAATTAGTGAATCTGATTTTATTCGATTTTCTAATGGCCCTGTTTGGTAAAATGGCTGTTAGCTGATAGCTGATTGTGTTAATTAGAGGGTATAAATAGTTGATAACATTAGCTGATTGTAGAAAAGTGTTTGGTAAATTAGCTGTTAGCTGATAGCTGTTTGGTATAATTTCTTTTCTCAAAAAGTTAATTGAAAAAGTTGCTTGGAGTAGCTTTTTGAATTTTAGCCTTTTAGAGTTGCAAAAAACTAATTAACCAGACATTTATAATGATATTTTAACTAACTCAAACAATTAATAGTGGTCAAATAAGCCAAAATTGGCCTATAGGCCAATTTTTTACCAAACAGGCCAATATATTTTGCTCATTCATATATTAGCTGTGCTTGCGTTGTCCGTGCACCTTGCTTTGCTACCCTGCATCTCGGATCTCATATATTTGAATACCAACAACATTACCCCATTGCATGTAGTTAACTTCGTCTTATTTTTGAAGGGATTGCAATAGAGCATGTATTCATCTATTCAATCGCACCTTTAATAGCCAATTCGTGACATTAGAAGTTATGTTATTCACCAATTCAAATATAGGTGTCATTACGAATGTTAGTTTTTCTCACACTAATATTGAGAAAATTGCTAGATGTCAGTTGTGGTCAACCAAAATAATACACCAACACTGGTATTCATAAGAAAGACACCTTATATGTTCGCTCGGACAACTTAATTGGTTCTTGAATGGTAGATTGTAGGCAAGGACACAATACCAAGTTCGGACAGCTGCAGTATGGGAGTTACACTTATTGTCAATTTATATCATGAATTAGATTGCACATAGTATTATGGACCATGGGTTGAAATAACGAGATACAAAATTCATACTTGTAAGGTATAGAATTTCATAACACAAAAAATCACAACACAAAGACACATAGCATTTCATAACACAATAAGACAAAAAATCATAACACAAGACACATACACATTTTATATATTTACTAGATGAGGCCATAGGACACCAGGACCCATTTTTTTGAGAAAGTTTTGACCCAAGTGGGGATGGTGAAATAAAGTCTTGGCCCAAGTGAGGGTGGTGAAGGAAGGAGGTTGGCCCAAATCTTGGTAGGTTAGGAAAGCATGGTGACCCAAAAAGGCACAAAAGAGGAGAGAGGAGTTCGCCGCAGCATAACCGCCGACAGCGTGGCGTGGGAGAGGGGGGGGGGGTGTGGATCATGTCGGACCAGCAGGCTAGGTGAAGGCAGCAGCGCACCGCTAAATGGCTTGGAGTAAAATAGTAAAAAATGCAGTCATGCTGCCAACAGGGATCAAACCCAGGACCTCCGCCATGGGACGCGCATCCCAACTTACCAAGTCGCTCCGTCTCGTGTATTGAGGTGTTACTGCGTATATTTGTTCCGACTTTCGCAGGCTGGCAGATTTATAAACTTGCCACGATCGGTCGGCGACGTGGCCCGCCAGCCATCTCCAACCATGGCGCCCCCAGTCCGCCTGGTGCACCCATGGTGTGGCGACGGTGCCCCACCGAATGGGGGCGCAATTGTGACACACCAGAAATTTGTCCCTTAAACCCAAAGTAATTACTTAATTTAATTCATATTTACCCTTACAATTCTTTTCATAATTCCCATTGAATTTAGTTAAGGGATTTAGTTTGACCCAAATCCCTTAGCCTTTTTAAATTGGTCAATGGGATGGACCTCGTGCTTTAACCCTTGTACTTTAGCCTTTACTTAAAAGTAATCCTTCTAGCCTTTATGTGGAAAGAAGAGGTCCTTTATGGTCATTTCACAATTCCTAACTTGGAACCCAAGCCATTGTTCCTAGACACACTCACCCTTGTATTCCCACACTTAGCCAAAACTCTCTCTACATTCTAGCTTATTCTTCAAGCCACCCTAACTCTCTCATTTTACCAAGAGAACTCTTTCACCTCCCCACCCAAAGAAACAAAGCAAGAATTCACCTTTCAACATCATCAAGCTTATGAAGGGTATGTATTAGGATTTTATAGTTTTATTTCATAGTTTTACTTCCTTGTTATCTAAGTTTATTCTTGTGTTTGTGGGGTTTTTGGGTTGCTTTGATGAAGATCACTTGGAGGAGGAGTTTGTTATCTAAGTTTATCCTTGTGCTTGTGGGGTTTTTGGGTTGCTTTGATGAAGATCACTTAGAGGAGGAGTTTCAAGAATAGGCTAGGGAGTGGAAGAGGTTGGATAAGCAAAGAAGGTAACCCATGTCCTACAAAACCTATTTCTCCTTGCTATTATGATTTCTTGATGTTCTTAAGTGATGAAATGCATATTCTTGTGTATATGCTTTTGTAGAGCTTGTATCTAGGGTTCTTGATGCTATTTGTTGAGCTATTTCTTGTGCTCAAGTTCCTTTTGTTGTTCATGGGATTTTTTCCCGAAGTGGGAACTTCTTCTACAGGTAGTACCAGCGGGTAGTTCAGCGGGCAGTTCACCACCCACGAGTACAAGGTTTGGGGCAGCGGGCAGTTCGGCGGGTACTCTACAACCCGCCAAACCACCCGCTGGTACAGGTGGGTAGTTTGGGCGGATAGTTTGCCTCCTGTCGAACCACCCACTGGTACGTTGGTTTTTGGCTTTCGTTTTGTTGACCCATTGTGTACTTGTGTGTCTCTATTGATGTCTCATAAGTCTAGAGCGATGTATTAAGTATCCTTTGGTAGGATTTGGAGTCTTTAATCGTGTTGTAATCCAATATTGTGATTCGTTGGATTCTAATGAAGTTTATACTATTCGTATGAGCCTTTGTGACTACCTTGTTGGCTTGCATGCTAGTTATGTTGCTTATTGGTACTAGTATGTGATTTCCTTGTGATTATTATCTTGATTCTTGGTTAAATTGATATTTGAGCCTATCTATTCGTTGTAATCCTTTGGTTGGAATCCTTGATATCGTTGTGTAGCCTTTGGAGTATCTTATTCGTATATCTTTCGTGAATTCCTTTCATTGTGATCTTTCGTTGTGAACTCGTACATTCGTTGTACTTTATCCTTGTTGATTCTTGATTAAGCTATTGTCGAGCTTATCCGTTGTTGTGCACACTTCATGTGGAATCTATGCTTTGCTTGTATCTTTAGATTCCTTGTGTAGTAACTCTTGTCTTGATGTTGGATTTGTTGTGATGGACAGTGAGGGCCTAACTAATACCGAGATTCGAGATAATGGTATATTTTAATTGGGACTAGTCCCCGCAAATTGTTACTGAATCGGGATTTCATGTCCCCGCGGATTTGTTACTTTAGTCTTCGAACACGGGTCCTCTGACCTCACGGAAACCATAATTGGGACTTCGAGTCCCCATGGAAATCTCTATCGGGTCTACGACCCCGCGGAAATCCAAACAAGGGTCCTTTGACGCCGCGGTACACATTAGTCTTAGGCCCTCATGTTGTTCCTTGTGATTCGAGTCGTTTGGTGACTCCGTGGTGAATAACTTGGTTTCGCTATGTCCTTTGCGGATTTGGAACCCTGTCGGGAATTGATTGATTATGACACTTGTTGTGAACCACCTTGTTAATGTTTATGCTTATCTTGTCTTATTCGTCCTCTCTTGATTCCTTTAATTGATCTATGTCGTTGATTCGTGGTTGTGAGCGATATTGTTGAGTACTTTGCTTGTTGGTCAGAGTATTACTTCTACTCCTCGTGTTTTACAAAACTAGAGTTGAATTAGGAATATATGTGTATATTCTGAAGTCTCAAAATGGTTTTTACCTATAAAGTATATATATTGTATTCAACGCGTTGGAGTGGGTTACTTAGCAATTTTCGCTAACAGTTGTTATACCTTATGTTTTCAGGTGCTTAGTTGAACCGAGAGCGCGATAGTGGAGCCTGGTAGACTAGTTTCCTTTTCTTTAGCTTAGTGGCTTTGGCCTGTGTGCCCGTGAACTTGACATTTTGGATAATAGTTTTTGTAAGCCTGTGCATCTAGATAGGAACTCTAGATGTGGCATAACATCTCTATGACTTTGTTTAACTTCCGCTGGATTTAACTATGATTATGGTTGGAATCTGCCTTTATTTTCTAAGTTTACATACGTAATGTTTGTTTAAGTTTTGGGGGGTGTTACAGTTGGTATCAGAGCCTAGGTTTGAGCCTAGGTTAGTGCTTTTAGAGTAAGACTTTAAGGTGTTAAGCTTGAATTCTAAGTGTTTAAGTACTTAAGTCTTAGGAACCCTAAGACGCGCAGTGAGGTTGTGAGTTTATTTACCGCTTTCTGTTGTGTCTTTTATTGCTTTATTCTTCGTTTAGCTTTAAGTTCTTTAGTTTAAGCACCAGGTAAGGGTGCAAGCTTCTAAGTTTTCTTTCGTAACTAGTGTTGCTTCTGTAGAACTCAAGGATGACACCGCTTAGATACCGTGCAAGGACTCCAGACACGCCTTCGAATGAACAGTTGGCCCAAAACCTGCACCAGTTTACTCAAATTACTCAAACCTTGAGTAACGCTCTTCTTCACAACAACAACAACAACGACAACCAACCTCAGAATGGGTATCGAGACATCGCACGTCAAGTATCGGGCCACCGTCCACCTATCTTCGCCGGAGAGGAGGATCTCACCGTGTTGGAAGAATGGATCCGGACTCTAGACAAGATCTTCGAAGTGGTGGGTTGCCTGGAGGAGCATCGGGTACAGTTGGTTGCTTTCTACTTCGGTCATGGTAGGTGTGTTAATACTATTATTATATCTTGTTATTATTATGTTATTATTAATAGTTTGCTACAACGACTAGCTACCGCCTTCAAAATTCGAGACCTTGGCACACCAGGTTTTTTCTTGGGTATTGAAACTGTTGCTATGGGTACATGTCTGGTTCTTTCACAGCGGTGCTATATGACTGACTTACTCAGTCGCTCTTGGATGGTGGACTGTAAGCCACTTGCCACACTAGCTGCTGTCACCCAACCAGTTACTCCTTCAGATCAACCTTTTGAGAATCCGACCTAATACCGTCGCATTGTGGGCGCCCTTCAATACTTAACTATCACCCGGCCTGATCTATCTTATGCGGTCAATCGTCTTTGTTAATTCATGCACTCTCCATCTCTTGACCACTAGGGCCTACTCAAATGCGTGTTACGATACATCAAGGGTACTTTCGACTATGGGTTACGCCTGTCACCTTCGTCCTCCGCTGCCATTCATGCCTTTTCAGACTCTGACTGGGCTGGTTGACCGATTGACAGAAAGAGCACGAGTGGGTATGTTGTATATTTCGGGTCTAATCTCATCTCTTGGCTGTCTAGGAAGCAGTGCACTGTTGCATGTTCGTCTACTGAAGCGGAGTACAAAGCCCTCGCCGATGTCTCTGCTGAAGTCACTTGGGTTGTTTCGCTACTACGAGAACTTGGGTTACACTCTAGCCAGCCTTCGACCTTGTGGTGTGACAATCTTGGGGCAACATATCTTTGTGCCAATCCCGTTTTTCACGCGCGCACCAAACATGTGGAAATTGACTATCACTTCGTCCGTGACAAGGTGGCCTCCAGGGACTTTGTTGTCAACTTTGTGTCTACTAAGGACTAGCTTGCAGATATCTTCACCAAACCGTTGCCAGGTCCAAGGTTTGCGATTCTCCGGGACAAGCTCAATGTTGTGGCACACCAACCTTGTGCTTGAGGGGGTGTGTTAATACTATTATTATATCTTGTTATTATTATGTTATATTATAGTTTGTATTTTTGTGGTGTTAGTTTTAGTTGACTAAGCTAGTCTATTAGTTAGGAGAAGTTAGAGTTGTATTAGCTGATATACTCTTGTATTCTCTTTCTGTTGAAACTGAATGAAAGATCTTCTCTAATTGGGTGCACGAAGGGCCGATCTACAAGCAAGAACCGCGTTTCAACTGGGAGGATTTGAAGGATAAGCTTCGTGAACGCTTCTACCCCGCGCATGTTAGAGCCGTGATGTACGAGGAGTTCCTTCACCTCAAACATGGACTTTCTTCACTGGTGGAATACCACAAAAGGTTCTTAGAGCTTGCTCGTTTTGCCCATGTGTTGGTCCCCACGGAGGCAACTAGGGTGGAGAAGTTCGTGACTAGGCTAAACTATGAGGCTAGGAAAGCCTTGATAGTCCACAAGCCAAGGATCCTCACGAGGCTTACACCTGTGTCGCCGATCTCTATAGGGTGCAACAGATTCAATGGGGAGCCCAAGAGCAAGCCAAGATGAGGAATGAAGGTGGCGGAGGTCCTAACTTTAGGAGGCCAAAGAATACCCCAGCAGAAAACGTTCAAGGTGGAGTACGGCCGTCTCAACCGACTCGGAACGGATGGGAAGGGGTAATGAAGTCAAGGGAAGGCCTTATTCTTGCCCGAGGTGTGGGAAGAATCATCCGGGTTATGATTGCTTCGGATGGCTTGTGACTTGCTATCAATGCGGGAATAAAGGGCATAGAGCTTTTGAGTGTTCCAGTCAGAATGGACATGTAGCCCCTCAGAATCAGAATTCTAGTGTGAGGCCACAGCCCGGAGGGCAAGTTCGGAATGGGAACAATGGTGGGAGACAAGGTGCACCTTCAGGAAGGCCGGGACCACCCCAATGGAAGGTGTTCGTTATGAGTCATACCCAAGCCGAGGCCGAGGCCCTAGTTGTTGAGGATCCCGCAGGTATCTTTACTCGAACCTACCCTCTTTACCTTAGAGTTTTGCCTTTTGTAGTTCCCTTAGGTTCCTTTGCTTTGGGTAGAATTAAATAGGTAACTTAGATTATCCCTTTAAAATTTGCTAGATCTTAGAGATAGTAACTAAGTAATTTAAAGACTTAATTAGGAAGTTTGACCTAGGATTTTTAGTCTCACCCTAAGCCTAGTATATTAGTAAGACTTTAAAGACCTTAAGGGAAGTAGAGCTAAAAAATAAAAATAAAAAAAAAAAAAAAAAAAAAACCTTTAGGTGAGTTCAATTTGTTAAATAGGAGTTTCAAACCCAAGCCTCATTTTTGCAAACCTAACCTTTAAACCATTAAGCTATGAGTATTTCTTAACACTTATTAAACCTTAATTCTTTTAATCCTTTAATCCTACCCTAAAACCCTAATCCAAAATCCCCAAACTAAAACCCCCTTTCTTCTTTCTTTACCCTACCTGCTCGTCTCCCTCTCTGTCGAAGAAAACCCCGAACACCCCCCATCAAACCCCCTGCCGAGAACCACCTGCTGCCCTCTCTCTTCCAGTTGGACCACCCTCAGCCACCCGCCAACAGCCCATCGCCGCTGGAGAACGTCCACGCCGAACAGCCTCGTCGTTGTCTTCGCCGGAAAAAGGAAGCCCATCATCAACTCCTTTGCACACAATCTACAATGCCTAGAAGGTTGGCTAATGCAAAAAGGGCGGAGTGGAATGATGCTCACTACTTGGTTTTGGAAGGTAAAGCTCTTGAGCCTAATCAATTTTCTAGTGATGTGGTTGAGATGCTTAAGTATCAAGGATTGTTAGATTTGTTTTTAGAGGTTAAGTGTGATACCTATCTCGAGTTGGTTAAGGAATTTTATCATCACATGAATGTTACCAAAGTTGGGGATAAGTTGGAAATCACCTCTAAGGTTAGAGGAGTGAAGATTTCTCTGAATGAAGCCCGGTTAGCCAAACTCCTGAAATCGACTCCAACTAGAGTATCGAAGTACAAACGTGAGTATTGGATTAGGACTGAGACTTTGGGATATAAGGACTACTTGAGCTATATGTTGGGAAGAACGGATGGGGTGTCTATGACTACAAGGCCGGTAAAGAAATGGTTGTCTGCAGAACAAAAGATCTTGGTTATGCTTGTGACTGATAGTTTGTTGCCCAACAATAATAAAAGTAAGTATGTTGGGAGTTTGGAGTGTACTTTTGCCTACTTTTTGAAGCACCGGGTTAAGTTCAACTTGCCCGCCCTCATGTTGAAGCACATGGACTTCTGTATTGCTCACAACAGGAAGAGTTTGCCCTATGTCATGATCTTGAGTTGGATTCTTGAGAAGAAGGGAGTGGATGTGAGCCAGACTGTGGCTAAGCCCTTGCGAAGATTGGTTTTTAATGCAAAGAACCTCCGCAGCAATGGCATCTATCAAGTTGGTGATAAGGAGTACATCACCCTTGAGGTGTTGAGCAAGAAACCCTTGGCCGAGAAGAGGACATTGATGGAGCAGATTGGCATTCCAAACAAGAAGTTGAATGTGACAACCCAAAATTTAATTTTATAAATCCAATTTTAAGAAATTCCAAAATAACCATTTTCACTCCATTAAAATTTTTTGAGATAAATTGGTGTTTGAATAAATTATTTTGAGTTACATTTTAAATTAATTTAACACCGAAACTTATTCTAATTCCAAAATCCTAAATTTTCGGGTACCTCGCGTACCAAGTTTTAAACTGAGAAACCAATCTGAGTGAGACCGGGAGAAACCTGAACCAAGTGTTTGTTTAGAAATCATTTTTGGAAAAATACATTTTGACCCCAAAAACTATCTTAAACTATGATTCTAGACTTGGTCCATGAAGCTTGGTAGACCACAACCATCCAACACCTTGTCTGATCTTTTTAGAACAACCACCAAATTACCACTTCGCCCCCCCCCCCCCTCCCCCCAACCAATCATTGAGCATCATCCTAGGGTTTTGAACCCATATAAAATGAATAGTAAGCTCACATCTTCTCCTGATTCCATTCTTTGTCTTCCCCAACCTTGAGCTCTGTAAACAAGAAGAAAAACACAGTGAGTTTTCCAAGCCAATCTCATCTATCCATTTCCTTCTCTAGTTTCCATCTCTGAGGTTCTTGTCTTAAGGGTGTTGTGTGGTTTGTTTGATAATAGGAGGTGAAGGAGGGTGTAGCTAGCTTGGGAAGAAAGAGGAATCCCAAATTGAAGAAGAAGTCTACAAAGTTATAACCCCATGGATTCCCACATTTAGTTTTGGCTCTGTGAAGCCTTGTTCTTAGGTAGAAATGAGTAGAAATGCTAGGTTTTTGATGTGTTTGAGCTATGAAGTGATCTATTATTTGTCTTTGATGTGTTGTTAGTGTTTTGGATGTGTTGGAATTGTTTGAAATTTAATTGCAGATGAAGAGAGGTCATCTGGTGCACATACAGTGTGCACTAGATGAAGTAACGACCCTAGCCAACGACCCAATAAGGGGACCGTTGGCCAGAGCTGTGGCCAGCCGGGCCTAGGGAACGGCCCTAGGAGAGGGCGTTTCCTAGGGCCGGCATTCTTACGGCCTGAGGGGGCGGGCCATGATGAGCCCCGCCCCATGGTCCCTGAGTTACTCCTGTGTAGTGGTCGGGCCCTTGTGGCTAAGCTACGTGTCATTTCGGACCAGGTGTCACGGGCCCTTGTGGCTCAGTACCTCGGGGCCGTTTTGACGCACGTTTTGACTTTGATTTCGTTGAATTTGGATTAGAAATGAGCATGTTATGGTGGATTTTGTGATGACATTGCTTCACAGTAGTATAATTTGTGTTCACTACCTCTGAGAATTGTTGTGTGATATCTTCCTGATGCTATTTATGTAATGAATAGAGAAGCATGATCACTTTGTAAATATGAATTATTAGAAAAGCATGAGTAGAATGTGTTGTATGTTCAACGGAATTTGAAGTCTATTTTGACAGTAGAAATATATAGAGTTTGATATGTTGCAAACCGAGTTTGATATTGTGTTCTTGAGAGTTCTTTGTGAAATATATGGATTTGGAGCATGTTGTACAGTAAATTGCATTCCAAGTATATCATATTTTAAAAGTGCATAAGTGGCCAACGCGAGCCTAAGTATTACTTTCAAAAATTCATATGCATGTGGTATATCATTATCTTGTTGCATTGAGAAGTTGTTGAGATGTGGCATGCATAAGTTTGGTGCATGAGAACTCTGTGGAATCAGGTATCGAACTATCAGCGTGCACACCCCCTGACCAGGATTCCAAGCCTGGCGGGCAGTTTCCAACCTCGTAACGTGGGGATACACCGCGTTACATATACTTGGACCGCAATGTCCATAATATTCATCCGAGAGGACATAGTTCAAACGGGGTCCTCCAAAACCTCACTGATATAGATAATATATATATATATATGTATATATTATCTATATCAGTGAGGTTTTGGAGGACCCCGTTTGAACTATGTCCTCTCGGATGAATATTATGGACATTGCGGTCCAAGTATATGTAACGCGGTGTATCCCCACGTTACGAGGTTGGAAACTGCCCGCCAGGCTTGGAATCCTGGTCAGGGGGTGTGCACGCTGATAGTTCGATACCTGATTCCACAGAGTTTGAGCATAGAACCAAGAGAGTGGTTCGGTGGACGAGCAGAGTATTAAGTCGGCTAGATGCCGTGCCCGGATAGGTCCGTTCACACTACGGTGAAGTTCATACCTCGTCCATTTATAAAGAAAGTGAGTCATTGCGACTCTAATAAAAGAAAGAAAGAAAGTGAGTCATTGCGACTCTAAGAAAAGAAAGAAAGAAAGCAAGTCATTACGACTCAAAGAGACCTCCACAGAAAAGTATTCTATTTTTACAAACGAGTGTATGAGTATATGTATAGTATTGAACGAGATTGCATTTGCGTATAGTATTGCAGGAGATTGCATTTGAGTATAGTATTGCACGAGATTGCATTTGAGTATAGTATTGCACGAGATTGCATTTGAGTATAGTATTGCACTAGATTGCATAATGAGAATGATTAACCGAGATTGTATTTTGAGCATGATTGCTTAGTTGCATTTGATGTCTTCTATATCTAGTTTGCAAGATGAGAACCTGAAATCATGAAGATAATTTTCGTATTGATTGATAGTATACAATTACTTGTAAGCATGAGTTTGTTATGATGATTTTTGTTATGAGAATTATGTGTAGGAATATTTATGTTGTTAAGTTATTTATATTTGAAGCATGCCTGTTGATATTATAGGTTGCAAGCATATAGAAAGTCTGTGATGTATCTTAAAGTTGTCTAAGTGTTGAAATTGCTTGATTGAGTTTGTGAACGAATGTTTTTCCAAAGTATGAGTGTGGTTATACTTAGATTCGTGCTAACGGGTGTTTTCCTACTTGTCTATGTGTTGCTTTGCAAAACCCCTTTCAGGTGGGCCCAGCGTTTGAGAGATGATCGAGTTAGACTAACTTAGTAGATCTAGTAGTCTAAACTCTTATTATTATCATGTTGTTTATTTTGATGGATTTGTAGACTTATGATGTTCAAGTTTGATGATGAGACATCGGGGTGTTTTTTCCCAAATGACTTTGGTAGGGAATACCCTGACCGACGTGCCTTTGTCCATTACTTCTTGTCTTTGCAGGTTTCAGGTCGGTTTTCTCATGAAGAACCCGGTCGGTTCCCAGCCGGGTATCACCCGACCGGCGTTGTCGACCACCGAGCGGTAGCCCTTTAGCGAGAGAGCTGATAAAAGACACGTGGCGGCTCTACGCGTTGACAGGCAGGGCACCCGGGGCGACGACACGTGGTTGCTACGTGGGAGGCATGCCGGACGGCCGGACTTGTGTCTCCGGCTCCGCGGCTATAAATACTCGCGATAGCGACAGTGTGGGGGACTTTTGGACGATCGATAGGTTGTTGTTAGAGAATCCCGACCGCAGTCAGTCGGTACTCAGAGCAACCACTTAGATTGTACTTAGGGCCTTCACCTTGATCAATAAAAGACATTTAATTGCTTTATTTGGTCTTGTGTTTATTTAATTACCGCACTACGTGGCAATTAGTACTATTAGACTTTAAGTTAAGTAATATGAATGTTAGTTTGTTTTATTGATTTAGTTCCATCCTTAGCCTGTGCAATCACCATGGAGTGGTGGTTGTGGCGGTGACATTCCCACTAGTTTATTTATTAAGTTGTTTATCCGCTACATAGTTTATCTTTATTTTGGTTTTAGAATTGTAATTAAGGTTAAGAAAAGTGGGGTGTTACATTGAAGCAAGTAGCCCAAGAGGATGAAGAGGAAGGAGAGGACAGCGACAACGCTAGCGATGAGAATGCTAGTTGGAGGGAGAGGAGGACCAAAGCTGAGAATGATCCCATGTCTACCGAGGACCGCATCCTGGCACAGCTTCAGAGGCAGAATCAAATCATAGAGCAAGGTTTCACTTCTGTCAATGCCAAGATAGACTCTTTGAGCCAGCGTATGACTGTGTTGGATGCCAGGTTTGGCGAGGATAGATCCTCAGGTGCTACAAGTTCTGGAGCCGGAGCATCGGTGGGCACAACAGGCGGTTGTCCTCAAGCTGAAGATCAAGGTAAACCTAACTCAAGTTATAGTTTGACTTCTAGTATAGATAATCTTAGCTTAAGCTTCTTAGACATCCTGGGTGTAATCTAGCTTAATTTTTTTGTGCTTCTAATTTTCGTTTTACTTAGAGTTAAGTGCGGGCAAGTTTGGTTAGTCCGATTGTAACACCCCGTGTTACGCCCTTTAATCCCAGATTAATTATTTAATTAATTCCGTTAAAGAATAGTTAAAAAGGATTTAATCTAGCCAGGATGCCTTAATTAATTAATGTGGTTCACGAAGGACCGTGGACCCTTGTTTATAATAAGGACTTTAAGTCTATTAGGAATAAAGAAAGTGGGCTTTTACTACTCAGATTCTAATTAGGAACCCTAGACCTATATACCTGTTAGGAATAGAAAGTAGGTCTTTAATATTCAGACTCTGATTAGGATTCCTAATTCTATAAATAGGGGATTAGAAAGCAATTAGAACCTTACCACCCATAGTTATATTACACGAAATTATTCCCAAGAGATTCCCCACCACCAAGCCTAGGGAGATCAATCGGATGGAAATCTTAGAGAAGAACCTTAATAGCCAATGGAGGATTAATTAAGGCTAAGAGGTAACCCATGTCTTACAAAACCTATTTCCTTCCTATATCTTATTTATTAGCTCCTTTGATGATTGTATGTGTGATTCCGTGATTGAGTCTTGATAGAGCTTTGCCTAGGATTTATATTGTGTTTATTTGATAATCTTGGTGATCTTGGTGTTGTGGTTGATTATATGTGTGATCTTCTATTCAATTATGTCTAGAGCTTGTCCCTAGGGTTTATACCATGAATCTCGTGTTTTGATGTTCTTGATATATTTGGGTGGGTCTATGCATGATCGGGTATTGAGTCTAGCCTAGGACTTGTCTTTAGGGTTTTGTATATAGATTTCTTGATGTTCTTGAGGTTCTGGATGCTCCTGAACGGTTATGTGATTGATGTCGAGTCTTGGCATGTTTAGGAATCGTGTTAGAACGTAATTGGAATGATTCTTGGTTTAATCTTCGTTAATTGAATCCGTCATGTTGTTGTTACATATTAGAATGTGTTTGGACATGGTTTTGGGTTCCACGAACGAACCCCGAACCGGATCTTCTACCATCGTACCAGTGGGAGGTAGATGAGGGGGGGGGGGGGGCGAACCTCGCCACCTTCCCGTTGCCCACACTGCCCGATTCCAGCGGGCACCCGCTGGAACAGTGACGCCGCCGGCGAGTGGTCAACCACCCACCGCCCACCCGCTGGAAAGGCGAGGTGTGGCAGGGTGTTTTCCCGCGTTTGTTGTTTCCTCGTGTTCCGTTGTGTCCCGTTGTACCCCGTTTGATGTTTGTGAGTCTCATACGATGCTTTGAGTACCGTTCTAGGAATTTGCGTGTAGTGCGTGTGTCGTTTGTTTATATGCCTTGATTGTTATTGTTGATTACATGATTGATTGATTGAATGATGATGGGTACCGTGGTCATTGCGCAATGATCGATGTGACTGATGAGAATGAGATTGTGATTGGTGGAGATGAATTGTTGACGGAAAGCACAACGAGTGCTTGGTTATCGTGCTAAAGGCATGGACCACCCCTTAGACTTGCTGGCTAAAGGCTTGGGTCAGGGTATAAGCTCCGCGGTGTCATGTTAGAGATATATGCGCTAACCCCTTGGTATTGGTAGTAGAGGTACGGACCATGTGAATGACACTTCGGTGCTACCATGTTGGTGGACTTGTTGGTGGTTACGGAATGGGGCATGTAGTTGCTCCAGAGGGATAAGGGTGGCCTAGAGGTATAGGTTGGAACTGAAATAAGGATGGAGTGGAGTGAAAAGGTTGGAACTTGGTATAAGGTTGGAAGATGGATTGTGTGCTTGATGATTACTTGCTAATTGATTGTCTTTGAATCCCAACGTTGCCTCTATTTGTTATTTATGAGCTTACTTTTCTATTATGCCTTGTCTTGTGTTCTTAGTATGCATGCTAGTCTTTATGATTGTTCTATAGTGTCAAGTCTATTGTTGTGTCTTGAGTCTTGATCTTGGTTTAAAGCTAGAGTTGCTTAGGTTATATATGTATTCCGGTTTAAAAATGGTTTTCTTATATCTACATATATTGTACTTAACGCGCGGGAGTGGGTTACCAGCATTATTCGCTGACGGCTGTTACACCGTATGTTTTTCAGGAACAAATCAGTAGCTTCAGAGTGCGCTAGATGGACACGAGGACCTAGCTTAGATTGTTTAGTATTGGTTAGATGACTTGTGAGCCTTGGATTGTATCATGGATAATGATTAAAGTTTATGCTTGTTTAGTTAGTGTAGCCTGTGCATCTGGGTTCTCAAACCTAGATGTTGCATAGCACCCCGATACTAACCTAGATGTGGCATAGCACCCCGATACTTATGTTGTTAATTCCGCTTTGTTTAGATGAATAATGATAGATTTACCTTTATTTCATAGGCTTTAAATATTTTAAAATTTAGGGGTGTTACACCGGTGCTTGGTTTTAGTTAGTTTAGCTTGGTGGGAATCTCCTTGCATCAAACCTTCTTTTGTTAAACCATCTATGACTCTTGTCACACGACTTACAGTTCAAGTTGTTTGTTTTACCTAATCTCGTCGCATCTAAGCTTCGAGGACGAAGGTTCTTGTTAAGGGGGGAGAGTGTGACATCACGGAAATTTGTCCCTTAAACCCGAAGTAATTACTTAAATTAATTCCTATTTACCCTTACAATTCTTTTCATAATTCTCATTGAATTTAGTTAAGGGATTTACTTTGACCCAAATCCCTTAGCCTTTTTAAATTGGTCAATGGGATGGACCTTGTGCTTTAACCCTTGAACTTTAGCCTTTACTTTAAAAAAATCCTTCAGACTTTATGTGGAAAGGAGAGGTCCTTTTTTGTCATTTCACAATTCCTAACTTGGAACCCAAGCCATTGTTCCTAGACACACTCACCCTAGTATTCCCACACTTAGCCAAAACTCTCTCTGCATTCTAGCTTATTTTTCAAGCCACCCTAACTCTCTCATTCTACCAAGAGAACTCTTCACCTCCCCACCCAAGGAAACTAAGCAAGACTTCACTTTTCAACATCATCAAGCTTAGGAAAGGTATGTATTAGGATATTATAGTTTTATTTCATAGTTTTACTTCCTTGTTATCTAAGTTTATTCTTGTGCGTGTTGGGTTTTTGGGTTGCTTTTATGATGATCACTTGGAGGAGGAGTTTCAAGAATAGGCTAGGGAGTGGAAGAGGTTGGATAAGCAAAGAAGGTAACTCATGTCCTACAAAACCTACTTCTCCTTGCTATTATGATTTCTTGATGTTCTTGAGTGATAAATGCATATTCTTGGGTAAATGCTTTTGTAGAGCTTGTATCTAGGGTTCTTGATGCTATTTGTTGAGCTATTTCTTGTGTTCAAGTTCCTTTTGTTATTCATATGAGTAATGAAGTGTTTGGACTTGAATTTGGGTATTTTTTGGATTTTTCCCCGAAGTGGGAACTTCTTATACAGGTGGTACCAGCGGGTAGTTCAGCGGGCAGTTCACCACCCGCCAAACCACCTGGGAGTACAAGGTTTGGGGCAACAGGCAGTTTGGCGAGTACTCTACTACCCACCAAACCACCAGCTGGTACAGGTGGATAGTTCGGGCGGGTAGTTTGCCTCCCGCCGAACCACCCACCGGTACGTTGGTTTTTGGCTTCCGTTTTGTTGACCCATTGTGTACTTGCGTGTCTTTATTGATGTCTCTGTGACACCCCAAAAATCCACACTCCAATCCATGAATTAATTGAGTAATTAATTCTATTTCTCTTGAGGAATTGATTCCTAAAATCCTGATTTTTAATACTCAAGGACTAGAATTTGACTAGTCAATCTTTAAGTTGTGTTGTACCTTGTGCTTTGAGAGGAGTTCCCTTGTTCCTTACACTTTCTAAGAGTTAGTAAGGGTATCCTTGTCTTTTCACCAAGAGCTAGTGTTGTAATCTAAACCTAGAAGACTTCTTCATTTCATTCCTTACAATTCCTAGAAAAAAATATCTCTACCTTCTCTCTAGAAAAGAAGAGTAGCTTGTTCTTCAAGCCAAGTGAGACCTTTGTCAAGATTCCAAGTTTTGCTTCCAAGATTCAATCTTTCATCTATTTGGGCATCTAGAAGGGTAAGATCTAAGCTTGTCTAGTCTTTTTGGTTCCATCTTAGTTGTCTTTTTCTTAAAGGTAGGATCTTTATGATCTTTTGGTTTGATCTTGAAGTGGGTTTGGCTAGTGAGCTTAGTGGAGAGCTTGTTGTGGTGTTAAGAGAAGTCTTTTGGTCTTCAAGAGGTAACCCATGCTCTACAAAACCTATTTTGCTTACCTATATGTGATTTCTTGGATTCTACTTGTGTTTTTGCTATGAAATGTGAGGGTTTATGCATTTATCTTGTGATATTGCATATCTAGAGCTTGTGTTTAGGATTCCTTTGTGCCATTGCTTGGCATGTTCCTTGGTTCAAGTCATTTTGTTGTGTTTGGTGAGATTTGGCATGTTTTGGACTTGAATTTGTGTTTGGAGAAGAAAATCCCCGAAGGGATTTGTTGTGGAACAGGTACGTTCCCGCGGGCGGAACGACGGGCGGGGCACCACCTGCCGGCCTACCCGCGGGTACAGCCTCGTGGGATATTGTTCCCGCGGGCGGGACCACGGGTGGGGCACTACCCGTGGGTCCACCCGCGGGTACATGGTTGTGGTGATGTCGGGATTTGTTCCCCGTGATTTGGTTGTCGTGGTGTTTGATCTTTTGGCTTCCCATTGTTCTTTTGTGGAACTATTTGAGTGTCTTCTTGATGTTTCGTAGGTCTAGAGCTTTATGGTAGGTATCCATGTAGGATCTTTGGTGTCCTGAATCGTGCTAAGTGTTCAACATTGTGTTTCATTGAACCAAGAGGTGTCTTGTGTGTTCCTCGGAACTATCTTGAGTTTCCCCGTTGTTAAGCATGCTAGTTCGTTGTCTTAATGCTAGCGTGGGTGTTGTTCGTACCTTCCGTTTGGTTAATGGTAACTTGTGTTATTCATCGTTGTTGTCGTTGGGCTGTGACCCATTCCTTGATTGAGTGTGTTTCATACCTTCTTTGCAATCCGTTGTTTGATTCGTATGAGTGGTGGTGCGTGTGTGGCTCTTTGTACGATTAGTGGTATGGGACGCTAGTCACCAAGGTATTGCAGCGGTCCTCGTGGTGGCCGTGACGTGATTATGGAGTTGTGTTCCTTCGAGAAAGGTTCACGTGATTAGGGGATAACATTGTGTTATTCGGGAATGTGTTGCCGTGATTGGTGGTGGTTCGTTGGTGGTCTGTTGGTGGGGGACGACGGTCCCGGCGGAATAAGGTTGGACTTGGCTGTACAGGGGATTCTGGAGGTAATGGTTGGAAAGAAGATACAAGGTTGTGGGTAGCTATAAGGTTGGAACAGGGCATAAGGAAGGCATACCAACTCGCGATGGGTGATGTTGCGAGGGCTTTTAAAGCCGGTGTTGTGTAATCTTCTCTCGTGACGTGTGTAGTCACGGAGGCTTGTGGTGTTTTGGCATGTGTTGCCGTTGGGTGAGTCTTTATCCTTGTGTGTGGTTAACCTTTGTGGTTGGGATGTGTTCCCGGTCTTATCCTTGTGAGTGGTGAATCTTGTGTTGTCTTTTGATCTTGGCTTTTGACTTAATTATATATGTATTCCGTTTAGAAAATGGTTTTTATATCTTATATCTACCTATTTATGATACTTAACGGTATTGGTGGGTTACCAGCATTGTTCGCTGACCGGGCGTCGCCCCGATGTTTATCTTTGTATCTTTCAGGTGTTGAGTAGTCGAGCGCGATGTCTAGAGCCTGGTAGCTTAGCACCTGTATCTTTAGCACCGTTGTGTTTTTGTGGCCTGCGCGCCAATGGTTTTAGATTGTTTTTAGACTAATGTTTTGGGTTAGTGTGATACACTTGCAGATTGTCTCCTTAGCGTTACCTAGTGTGGTATACGTGGCATAACACCCCTGTTTGGATTTCTTTTATCCAGTTTCCGTTTATCTTCCGCTGTGCTAGTTTTGTTGTTAATCTGCATGTGTTAAGACTTGTTTTTAGGTCTTGTTTTTGGCGGGTGTTACAGTCTCGTAAGTCTAGAGCGATGTATTAAGTATCCTTTGGTAGGATTTGGAGTCTTTAATCGTGTTGTAATCCAATATTGTGATTCGTTGGATTCTAATGAAGTTTATACTATTCGTACGAGTCTTTGTGGATTCGAGTCGTTTGGTGACTCCGTGGTGAATAACTTGGTTTGGCAATATCCTTTGTGGATTTGGAACCTTATTGGGAATTGATTGAATGTGACACTTGTTGTGAACCACCATGTTAATTTTAATGCTTATCTTATATTCTTATCTTATTCGGCCTCTCTTGATTCCTTGAATTGATCTATGTCGTTGATTTGTGGTTGTGAGTGGTATTGTTGAGTACTTTGCTTGTTGGTTGGAGTATTACTTCTACTCCTCGCGTTTTACAACACTAGAGTTGATTTAGGAATATATGTGTATATTCCCAAATCTCAAAATGGTTTTTACCTATAAAGTATATATTGTATTCAACGCGTTGGAGTGGGTTACTTAGCAATTTTCGCTAACAGTTGTTATACCTTATGTTTTCAGGTGCTTAGTTGAACCGAGAGCGCAATAGTGGAGCCCGGTAGACTAGTTTCCTTTTCTTTAGCTTAGTGGTTTTGGCCTGTGTGCCCGTGAACTTGACATTTTGGATAATAGTTTTTGTATGCCTGTGCATCTAGATAGGAAATCTAGATGCGGCATAACATCCCTGTGACTTTGTTTAGCTTCAGCTGGATTTAACTATGATTATGGTTAGAAGTTGCCTTTATTTTCTAAGTTTAAATACTTAATGTTTGTTTAAGTTTTGGGGGTGTTACAGCAATATTGAAGGTGTACATGTGTGTTGCTAGGGTGGTGAGGACGTGTTGATGCAGATATAGGGATGGCATGGATACATGGGTGGTGGTCATGGAGGATGAAGCATCTCTGTCCACTTGGCAAGACATAAGGAGCTCTTTAACACTATAAAAGGGGGTGTCCTCCCTTCTTTAAGACATCATGGTCTAATCAATACAAGCTCTTTAGTTTTGTGGTTTGTTATCCATTGTTTTAACCCACCCACCAGGGGTCGATTCCCATTAGCTACACTATTCTCCTTAGTATTTCCTAACCCATTTCTTTTGGGGCAACAACTGATATTATTTATTTATTATTTGGGCCACCATTTTGGGCTAGTATCTCGGGCTTTGTACGCATACGCTTTGGGCCTAGCACCCTGGGTAATAAAGTTACTACTTTCCTACCCCTGTTCTGTACTTCTATACCCGTTTTATGGTGGACCCCAATCGGGACAAAATCATGATTACTTATTTTTCAAATCTTATTTAGTACATAATTTGTGTTCATAGGCACAAAATTTCACAACACAAGACACATAAATTCATAATATAAGACACAATTACTAATTTGTTCTAGGTACAGAATTCAAACTCATAAGGTACAAAATTTAATAACGCAAGACACAAAAAGTAATAACACAAAACACAAACACATGAACCAAGGTCCATAGTGCAATGCGAACCAGGTCCATGGTATAACGATTGACACCCAATATGGTGGGCTAGTTGTGGGTACCATAATTGGTCTTTTCACCTAATGGGTCACTGAGTCATCGTGATTTAACCATCCACTATCATGTTAGGCCAGAGTGTGGGGGCCCTAGGGGCGATGGTATAATTAAAATAAAATATACTATTTGAAGGATTAATTCCTTTTTTTTTTGTCCTAGATTTATAAGTGATAGTCCACTTTTAGTCATTTTTCAAAACATCCCCCTTTGGTCCTAGTATTACTGTGGCATGACCATTTTTTGTCCTCCGTCAACAAAATCGTTGAAATGTTGTTAAATACAAAAAAAAAATAAAAAAAAAAAATAAAAATTGATCTTTTAATACAAAGTGGGTTGACCCGCTATATTTTTATTTTTATTTTCTTGAAAAAGATTAATAATTGAAGACCTAAATGCCATTTTACAAAATTTTAATGATTTTGTTGACGAAGGACATAAAAAGGCCATGCTACAATAATACTAGGACAAAGGGATGTTCTAAAAAAAAAGACTAAAAGTGAATTGCAACTTATAAATCTAGAATAAAAAATAAAATTAACTCTTTGTTTGAATTTCATTAAATATACGATCTAACAAAATATAAAATCTAAATAAGGTCTTGATTTCCTAAAAGTATTGCTTGAATCATGTCTAACTGGATTATGGAAAATTATTGCATGGACTATAAATAGCAGGTACATTTTTAATATATTAAAAGTACATTATTTTTTTATTGAAAGTACATTATTTTTGTACTGAAGATACATTATACGGAGTACAAAATAATATATCGTTAGTATATTAAAAATGTATTTTTAAAAAATATACCATACGTATATAAATAATGTACCTTTAGTATATTAAAAATGTATCTTTTATTTATGGTAATAGACTTGCCGTTGTTACAATTATCATCTCACTTCTTATTGGTGTCCATAATCATAACACAAAAGTATTATAAGTAAAGTGATAACAAGGTAATAATGAGGTGCAACAAATCTGTGCAAATCACATGGAACCAACACATTTCGTAAACATCTTACTAAATCATGCATTTATCATTAGACTTTTAAAAATATTTAAAGCCTAAACTGGTTCATAGTATGCGCTAAACTTTGTAGAGGAAATAACCATAGCATTTAATATATAGAAATGTTAATTATAATAGAGAAAAATACATATCCAGCCTAAGACATGGAATCATAAGAATAAAACAAAATGTCAATACTGAAACTTACCAAAAGATCATAAAATACAATGTATTTTATACCTTAAGGATATTAATGGATATAGTTAACGTCATTCCTTTTTCTCTCTCAAATAGAATCATCAAATATTGTTAGTCAAATCATCGCAAACGAGGCTTGATGCGATTGAGGGATTTATGATGCCAACAAGGTGTTCAAGATGACATTTAAACTAGTGGACTTTTGGTCCTAAAGTATCCTTTTAGGTTTAAATAATCCTTATCTACTTCGAGATATTAGACGGCAATTAATATACTGAAAGAGTGAAGGATATATAATATATTCAAAACACTTTCAAGTGGGCTTTGTTGATTTAGAGGAATCTTTTTAGGAAACAATACTTGAGTTCTCCAATCAAACATACCATTTCTAAGCATGTTTCATACATGTTCTAATATGAACATAGATGATAATATATTTTCATTATCCACACTTTCTTCTTCGAGAAGAAAACACTTAGCTAATTTATTGACTATGTTAAGTTATAAGATGGATCATAGTTAGTAATTTTACACTTCTTATTTTGCAATTTTTATTCATCACATTTTGATAAAATCCATCAGGGAATTTTAAAACAAGTATAAGTAACTAGTTACCCATATAAATATGCGGTAATTATGTCTATTAGCTACATATCTAATTTGTTTACTACTAGTTTTATCAAATAGCGGCATATAATGCCATGAAAGGATATGACCAATATTGGGTCCCTATGAAAAACACTTTTAACTTTCTCAACTCACTTTTTATTTCATCACTTGTCGTTTCATGACATCTTCTTGTGTATATATTTCTTTAGCAAGTTTGAATTGTATGCCTTAATTGCTCTCTTCAAAAAAAACAGTTAGCATGCTTCTTGCATTATACTACTATTTTAGCTTCTAGATCCAGATTTAAATATTGTGAGCAACAAAGGCAAATATGTTGTCGACAAATGCAATAGCTTTGTAAATGACTTTTGTACTCATGGAAATTTTAATTATATCAACCAAATATGTCATTTCCTAAAAGTATTTGAATTTGGTTGTTCCGCTTTCCCAGTATTTTAATTATTTGGTGCACCTATAGTTTTACTAGGGGTTTTCGCCTTCCAGACGAATATTTTCAGGATAAGAAATTTTTATATTTCAAGAGTGACGAGATTTCTATACTAGATCTAGTTCTTGCAAATTCTTAAACTAATAAATTTCCTATGCTTCCGGCATAAAAGGAAAAAAAATGGTAGAGATATTCAGTCCTAGTTGGAGATTTTGAAATAATTTCTATGGACTTAGTCACTCCTTGATATTTCTAGCAAATTATCAGTTCAATTTTTGAACTTCTGGTTCAATAAAACTAGTACACGGGTTTGAAGATCTTTTTCATTTAATGAAATTTTCTCAGCATTCTATAAAATTTGGGCCTAAAATCTCCCCCTAATGCCGAGAAACGATCTTATTAATAGAGTATGCAGTCAGCGGATCTTTTGATTCCTTATTATAGGCTCTAAGTATTTGATTGCTCTTAACGATATGCTAAGAAAAGAAAGAACTGCATACTAATACTTAAAAGCTTAACGTAGATTGGAAAATGCACGGCCTCGAACCACGTACTAGGTGTTTGTGATATGTATAAGTATAGTGATTTCTAAATTTTAGGGGTCCTCAAATTTATTTTCAAATACTTGTTCCAAGATAATTAGAGTACTCAACATAAAATGTCGTATGGAGTGAACTCATATAATAATTTTCATCTATCAATCATGCTTTCTAAAAAAAAAAAAAAAAAAAAAAAAAAAAAAAACTAGCCATCAATTTTGATGCATAGCATACATTCTCTTAACTAATTGCCATTGTAAAAAAAAAAAAAAAAAAAAAAAAAAAAAAAAACTAGCCATCAATTTGGATGCATAGCATACATTCTCTTAACTAATTGCCATTGTAAAATACCAACAAGGAGTCCTCCACATATAAAATGAAACATACACTCTCAAAAATGATAGAAACTGCATACGGACATGCAGGTCAAATAATTCACCAACCACTACCATACGGAGGAAATTGTGAGTTTGGGCACTAATTTCTTAAAGCACATTTATATTGTGGGAGGTGAATAGTATGCAGTTGATGGAAAATCATGTGACGATATAAGATTTAGAAAAATATGATTAGGATAATACCAATCCCAATAATATTTACCAAATATCTTTAATAGTCATGATAGTGATAAGGAATTATGATATATATATATATATATATATATATATATATATATATATATATATATATGCCATATTTCAAAATTGGGCTCTTGTAGTAAAATGCCTTATTAAATATTCTTTGTTTTGAAAATGGGCTTAGTATAAAATAAATTTATATAGGAAAATAATTATACAAAATAGTTTTCGGATTAAAAGTTTATGGGTTGTCACACTCTACTCCCCTTAAAAGGAGTTTCGTCCTCGAAACTAAAAATCATTTTGGAATGGAGTTTAAATCAGAAAGAAGAATTTAAATCGGAGTAATAATATCATGAGGAATGAAATGCGGAGAAAGAGTTCTAACACAATTCTAAGAGTTCAACCGAGCTAAGTCCAAGTACCAAAGTTCACCCTCTAACAAAAGAATTAACACTCAACTCAGGACTTATCTAAAGCTTAAATTCTTACCTTGCTCACCACCTCGAGAAGGCAAGAAGTACCGCCAAGGGCATCAACGTCCATCCTAGTCTCTTGCCCAGGTAGCTCCGAGGGTACTTCTGTGACACCCCGCAAATCAAAATTCTATTTAGGGATTAATTAAGTAATTAATCCTAATCTAATTGGTGATTTATTCTTTTAATTCCTGAAAATTCAATAGTCGGGGACTAGTAAATAACTAGTCAACCCAAGTCAAGGTGTTGTACCTAAAGCTTTGATAATAGTTCCCTTGTTCCCTTACACTTCTTCATCTTAGTAAGGGTAATGAAGACATTTCACCTCATGATTGTATACCAAGCTAACCTAGAAGACACCTTTCATTCTTCCCCTTACACTTTCAAAACATAAGCTCTTCCTTCTCTCTAAAAATTTAGCTAGTTTTCTTCCAAGCTAAGTTGGGACTTTCCTAGATCTTCAAAGTTTGCCTCCAAGATTCCACCTTTCCTACTCTTGAGCATCTAGGAGGGTAAGATCTATGTTCCTTTTGTGTTTTTAGTGTTTTCTAAGGTATCTTTATCTAAAGATGAAATCTTTATGGTCTTTTGGTGTGTTCTTGAAGTGGGTGTTGAAGGTGAACCTTATTAGGAGCTTTGAGAAGTGTTATAAGTGAAGGTTTAGTCTTCAAGAGGTAACCCATGCTTTACAAAATCTATTTTACTTACCTATATGATGATTTCTTGGATTCTACTTGTGATTTTGCTATGGAATGTGGGTTTTGATGCATTGTCTTGTGAGAATGCATATCTAGAGCTTGTTATTAGGGTTCTTGTATGCCATTGCTTGGCTATTCCTTTTATTCAAGTTATTTTGTTGTATTTGGTGAGATTTTGGATGTTTTGGACTTGAATTTGAGGTTGGTGTTGAAAATCCCCGAAGGGATTATTTTGTTCAGGGCATGGTGCCCGCAGGCAGAACAGCGGGTAGGGGTCCACCCGCCGCCCCACCCGCAGGGTACGTTGGTTGTGGGAATGTGTTCCCGCGGGCGGAAACACGGGTGGGGGTCCACCCGTAGCCCCACCCGCGGGGTACGTATATGGTGACGATTGGGGATTTGTTCCCCGTGATTCTTTTGACTCGGTATTCGATGTTTTGACTTCCTGATATTCTTTTGTGGAACTATTTGAGTGTCCTCTTGATGTTTCGTATGTCTAGAACTATAAGGTAGAATTCCATGTAGGTTTTGGTGTCTTGAATCGTGCTAAGTGTTCAACCTTGTGATTTGTTGAACCATGATGAGTCTTGTGTCTTCTTCGGAACTATGTTTTGTTTACCTGTTTGATAAGCATGCTAGTTCGGTGTTTAAATGCTAGCGTGTGTGGTTTGTCCTTTCCTTTTTGTGGATGATGACTTGTGTGATCATCGTTGTTGTCGGATGGTGATCCTTTCCTTGTTGAGTATGGTTTCAGATCTTCATTGTGATCCGTTGATTGATTCCTATGGTGGTTTTGTGTGTGTGGCTGTACCTGGATTGCACGATTAATGGAATGCGACATTAGTCACCAAGGTACGACAGTGGTCCTCGTGGTGGCCATGACGTGATTATGGAGTTTGTGACCTGTGTGTCGGGTTCACGTATTTCTTGGGAGGCATGTGTTGCCAAAGTGTGTGATCGGTACCCTCGTGTACTATGAATTGGTGGAAATTGTTGGCAGTTGTCGGCGGATGGGGACGACGGTCCTCGGAGGGATAAGGTTGGACTTGGCTGTACAGGGGTCCTGGAGGTAATGGTTGGAACTAGCTATAAGGTTGGGGGTAGCCATAAGGTTGGAACCGGGCATAAGGAAGGAGTCTTCTATTTGTGACATGTGTTGTCACGAAGGCATGTGTTGCCGATGTGTGTTTCTCTATTCGTGACGAGTGATGTCACGAAGGCAGTGTTGCCAATGTGTGTCTCTTTATTATCTTGTTTTGAGCATGTCGGGTGATATTCTACTGAGTGATGGTAGAATATACATTGAGTCTCACTTGTGTTGTCGTTGTTGCTTCTTGATGTCTTGGGATGTGTTCCCTTAATCTTATTGTGAGTGGTATAGAGTCTTGTGGTTGACTTCTATATTTGGCTTTGAACTTAGATATACAGTATTCCGTTTCGAAAATGATTTTGTATATACAATCTATGTATGATACTTAACATGTATTGGTGGGTTACCAGCATTATTCTCTAACCCGGTGTCGTCCCATTTATTTATGTGTTTTCAGGTCCCGAGTAGTGGCGAGCGCGATATAGAGATGGCTAGTGTAGTTTCCCTCAGACTCTCTTTAGTTTCGTTATGGGCCTGTGTGCCTCTTGTGTTGAACAATAGATTTTTGTTGGTTTGACCTTGTCTCTTGTTAGACTTCTAGACTGTGATGTGATGATGTTCTTGCATGTGCGTTCACCTTAGTGTGGACGTGGCATAACACTCTTCATTTTCCAGTTTTATATAGTTAGACTTCCGCTGTGTTTTGCTTATATTGTGGTCAGATTATCTTGCATATTTAAGTTTAAAATGACATGGAAATCGGGGGTGTTACAGTTGGTATCAGAGCCTAGGATGATAGAGTCTAGACTTTTAAGTGGTTAAGTGTGGGTTGAGACCCTAAGACGACCGTAAGAATCTAAGTGCTTAAGACTTAGGATTTTTAGGACGCGCGATGAGCTATTTGTTGTTTATAGTTGTTTGCTTGTTGTTTTGTTTGTAACAGTGTTGTTATTGTAGAAGCTTTGCGATGCCTCCCCGTTAGTGTGCACGTACACGGGAGACCCCGACGAACGAACAGCTTGCCCAGAATCTGCTACAGCTTACTCAAACTATGCAGACCCTCAGAGAGGCGTTGTTGCGCAACAACCATCCCGTTCCACCTCCTCAGCCTGCCGGGCATAGAGACATAGGGCGCCTTGTGACAGACCATAGACCTCCGACGTTCGCGAGCGAGGAAGACCCCGTTGTTCTTGAAGAGTGGGAGAGGATGTTTGACAAGATCTTTTCTGTTGTTGTATGCCCTGAGGAGCGGCCAGTGGAGCTTGCGACGTTCTACTTCAGCCATGAAGCGGACTTGTGGTGGATACACTAGGGCCCAGCTTGCCTCGAGGAGCCTGACTTTGACTGGACGGCCTTGAAGGATCGGATGCGTGAGAGGTTCTATCCGGCGCATGTTCGAGCCGCGATGTATGAGGAGTTTCTGCACCTTCAGCAAGGTTCTTCTTCGGTGGTTGAGTACCACAAGAAGTTTCTAGAGCTCCCTCGCTTCGCCAGGATGCTTGTCCCTACCGAGCTCACCAAAGCTGAGAAGTTCGTAGCTGGTTTGAACTACGAGGCACGAAAGGCCTTAACCGTGAGTAGGCCGAGTTCTTTGAAGGAAGCATACCTGAGTGCCGCGGACTTGTATCGGGTGCAGCAGCTACAGCGTGGATCTTATGAGCTTGCAAGGAAAAGGACCGAGAGTGGAGGACCTTCCAACTTCAAGAGGCCCAAGCAGAACTTCCAAGCCAAGAACGCGCCTCCCCCTTCTCAAGGACCATCTTGAATGGAGCTCGGGAGCAAAGCCAGGACGTTCCCGTGCCGTAGGTGTGGGAAAGAGCATGCGGGCAAGGATTGCAATGGCCAAGCGTTTCGGTGTTACCGTTGAGGAGATCGAGGACATAAGATCGCCGAGTGCCCTCAGCAAGCCAATCAAAGGGCGTTGCCACCATCTACGGGATTCGGAGGAGCAGCATGAGGGAGCTCGAGCTGTGGAGCAGCTGGGGCTAGACCGTCGGATAGAGTTTTCGTGATAGGGCGATCTCAGGCGGAGACGGAGGGCTTAGTTGAGGAGGACGTAACAGGTAACCCTTTTCTAGCCTACCCTTGTCTTTAGAACACATCTTGTTCCTTGTTGTTTTTGGTGTGTTGCCTTGTTTCCTACGTTATCTTTTGTGTTGCCTTGCCTTCTTTGTTGCATGAATCTCTTGGTCTTAAGTGAAGGCCTTTTGAAGAGATAATTGTTCACCTCTAAAAGGAATCATGCTTGTGTTGATTCCTTAGCCTTGCATATATGTTGTGTAACTCATCATTCTTGTGAGTCACCTAAATTTATCTAAGTGTTCCTTGAATTTAGAATAGAAAAACCCATAGGATTCCTTCTTTTGGTAACCTAAAAAACTAAGTAATTTTAATTGTAAGCTTTAAGTTTCAAACTCGAGTACATCACTTGCCAATCCAACCCTTGAACCACTTGAGCTAATTATATTTCTTGAACTTTATCCAATATTAATTCTATCTAACCCATAAATTCTCACTTTACCCAAAATCCCCCAAATTAAATCATCTTCTTTTCCCAATTTCTCCCAAAATCCCTAAACCCCAATTTCTTTTCTCTTTCCCCTCTACCCGTGTGTTCAGCCGAAGCAACCCCCACCACCCGTCGACACCCCGTCCCCGTCGTACCACCGGGCCGCCGTCGCCGTCTCCAGTCGCCGCCGCCACCTGCCGGAGTTCCCCGCCGAGCAGCCGTGCCCGCCGGAAATCGAGAAAGGCAGCGAGAGAGAGAGAGCCGACGCGAGAGAGAAGAAGAAGAGGAGAGAAAAGTCTTGGGTCCTTTTGTTGAGCTTGGGTCACCTTTCAATCATGCCTAGGAAAACAAGTTTGGCAAGGAAAGTGGAATGGGTGGATGCCCATTATCTCGTTTTAGAAGGTAAAGCTTTTGAACCGCAATCTTTTCCTAGTTCTTTGTTGGATATGTTAAGATATCAAGGCCTGTTAGATGGGTTTCTCGCCATAAGGGCCGATACATACCCAAGCTTGGTTAAGGAGTTTTATCGCCACATGGTTGTGACAAAAGATGGAGGAAAGCTTTAAATCACCTCTAAGGTGAGGGGTGTGAAAGTGGTCCTGTCTGAAAAGAGGCTAGCTCAGCTCTTAAGCTTAACTGCTACGGGAGTTTCTCTGTACAGTGGTAACTCTTGGATTAGTACGGATACCATGGGGTACCAGGACTATTTGAGTTATATGTTGGGTCGAACGAGTGGTTTCACTCAAGCCTCGAGACCGGAGAAGAAGTGGTTGTCTGCCGAGCAAAGAATCTTGGTGATGCTTGTGTCGAATTGTTTGTTGCCCAATAACAACAAAAGTCGGTTGTTGGGAAAGCTAGAGTGTACCTTTGCTTTTTGTCTGAAGAACATGGTAAAGTTTAATCTGCCTGCTTTGATGTTGCAACACATGGTTTTCTGTCGAGACCACAACCGGAAGAGCCTACCTTATGGGATAGTTTTGAGTTGGATTTTTGTCAAGAAGAGCATGAGTGTGGAAGGTTGTGTACCGAAGGCCGTAGGAAAGATGGTGTTGGATGCTATCAATCTGCGGATTTGCAAGTTGTTCCAGTTGGACGACGGTGAGTATATCACTCTCGAGGAAGTTGCTAGGAAAACCCCCAAGGAGAGAGATGAGTTGGTTGCAGAGCTCGAGATCCCTATCGGGAAGTTGAACCTCGCGGTTCAGAGCCTAGGAGGTGATGTGGGGGATGAAGAAGAAGAAGGCCATGAAGAGGAAGTGGAAGTGGGAGAAGTTGCCGAGGTTGAGGAAAGTGATCCGGAGAGTGAAGAGAACCGAAGGAGGAGAGAAGCCCGAACCAAGAGAGAGCACGATGCTATGACGCACGAGGAGCGTGTGGTCACCCTTCTACGCCAGCAAAACCAGATGATAGAAGAGGGTTTTGCTTTTATGAAGACGCAGTTAGTAGCAGTCCACCAAGGGTTAGATCAGTTAGATGCTAGCTCGAGCCGAAGAGGAGATGATGAGGAGTCCGATGAAGACACCGAAGAATCAGAGAGCGAGTCGTTCTAGCGCGGTGTTGTGGTAACCCCGTCTACCTTCCCATAGCTTGTTGTTATCTCTTTTAGTTGTTGCTACCGTTTGCTTATTGCTTGTTGTTTGCCTTGTGTGTTCCTTCTAGTTTGTTAGTTTTGTTGAGTAGTTAGCCTTGTGGGTTGTGCTAGGAGCTAGTTGTTTAGATCTCGGTGTTGGTTAGAAGTTTGGTTGTTGTGTTTGGCTTAGAGTTTGTTATGCTCAATGTTCTCCGTTGGTTATTTCTTTCAATCCTTTCAATGCTATGATTTCTTGCTTGTTCTTGGTATCATTTGGATACTTTAAGTTTTGACCAAAGGATATTCTTGGCACTCTTGTCACATTGTTGTTTCCTTCTACCATTTTGTTTTGATTTGTCGTGCCCAAGCTTCGGGGACGAAGCTTCTTTTAAGGGGGAGAGGACGTGACACCCCGCAAATCTAAATTCTATTTAGGGATTAATTAAGTAATTAATCCTAATCTAATTGGTGATTTATTCTTTTAATTCCTGAAAATTCAGTAGTCGGGGACTAGTAAATGACTAGTCAACCCAAGTCAAGGTGTTGTACCTAAAGCTTTGATAATAGTTCCCTTGTTCCCTTACACTTCTTCATCTTAGTAAGGGTAATGAAGACATTTCACCTCATGATTGTATTCCAAGCAAACCTAGAAGACACCTTTCATTCTTCCCCTTACACTTTCAAAACATAAGCTCTTCCTTCTCTTTAAAAATTTAGCTAGTTTTCTTCCAAGCTAAGTTGGGACTTTCCTAGATCTTCAAAGTTTGCCTCCAAGATTCCACCTTTCCTACTCTTGAGCATCTAGGAGGGTAAGATCTATGTTCCTTTTGTGTTTTTAGTGTTTTCTAAGGTATCTTTTTCTAAAGATGAAATCTTTATGGTCTTTTTGTGTGTTCTTGAAGTGGGTGTCGAAGGTGAACCTTATTAGGAGCTTTGAGAAGTGTTATAAGTGAAGGTTTAGTCTTCAAGAGGTAACCCATGCTTTACAAAATCTATTTTACTTACCTATATGATGATTTCTTAGATTCTACTTGTGATTTTGCTATGGAATGTGGGTTTTGATGCATTGTCTTATGAGAATGCATATTTAGAGCTTGTTATTAGGGTTCTTGTATGCCATTGCTTGGCTATTCCTTTTATTCAAGTCATTTTGTTGTATTTGGTGAGATTTTGGATGTTTTAGACATGAATTTGAGCTTGGTGTTGAAAATCCCCGAAGGGATTATTTTGTTCAGGGCATGGTACCCGCGGGCGGAACGGCGGGTAGGGGTCCACCCGCCGCCCCACCCGCGGGGTACATTGGTTGTGGGAATGTGTTCCCGCGGGCGGAACCACGGGTGGACCCCCACCCGCAGGGTACGTATATGGTGATGGTTGGGGATTTGTTCCCCGTGATTCTTTTGGCTCGGTATTCGATGTTTTGACTTCCCGATGTTCTTTTGTGGAACTATTTGAGTGTCTTCTTGATGTTTCGTATGTCTAGAACTATATGGTAGGATTCCATGTAGGTTTTGGTATCTTGAATCGTGCCAAGTGTTCAACCTTGTAATTACTTGAACCATGATGAGTCTTGTGTGTTCTTCGGAACTATGTTTTGTTTACCCGTTTGATAAGCATGCTAGTTCGGTGTTTAAATGCTAGCGTGTGTGGTTTGTCCTTTCCTTTTGGTGGATGGTGACTTGTGTGATCATCGTTGTTGTCGGATGGTGATCCTTTCCTTGTTGAGTATGGTTTCATATCTTCGTTGTGATCCGTTGATTGATTCCTATGGTGGTGTTGTGTGTGTGGCTGTACCTGGATTTCACGATTAATGGAATGGGACATTAGTCACCAAGGTACCGCAGTGGTCCTCGTGGTGGCCATGACGTGATTATAGAGTTTGTGACCTTTGTGTCAGGTTCATGTATTTCTTGGGAGGCATGTGTTGCCAAAGTGTGTGATCGGTACCCTCATGTACTATGAATTGGTGGAAATTGTTGGCGGTTGTCAGCGGATGAGGACGACGGTCCTCGGAGGGATAAGGTTGGACTTGGCTGTACAGGGGTCCTGGAGGTAATGGTTGGAACAAGTTATAAGGTTGGGGGTAGCCATAAGGTTGGAACTGGGCATAAGGAAGGATTCTTCTATTTGTGACATGTGTTGTCACGAAGGCATGTGTTGCCGATGTGTGTTTCTCTATTCGTGACGAGTGATGTCACGAAGGCATGTGTTGCCAATGTGTGTCTCTTTATTCTCTTGTTTTGAGCATGTCGGGTGATATTCTACTGAGTGATGGTAGAATATACTTTGAGTCTTACTTGTGTTGTCGTTGTTGCTTCTTGATGTCTTGGGATGTGTTCCCTTAATCTTGTTGTGAGTGGTATAGAGTCTTGTGGTTGACTTCTATCTTTGGCTTTGAACTTATATATACAGTATTCCTTTTCGAAAATGATTTTGTATATACTATCTATGTATGATACTTAACATGTATTGGTGGGTTACCAGCATTATTCGTTGACCAGGCGTCATCCCATTTATTTATGTGTTTTCAGGTCCCGAGCAGTGGCGAGCGCGATATAGAGATGGCTAGTGTAGTTTCCCTCAGACTCTCTTTAGTTTTGTTATGGGCCTGTGTGCCTCTTGTGTTGAACAATAGATTGTTGTTGGTTTGACCTTGTCTCTTGTTAGACTTCTAGACTGTGATGTGATGATGTTCTTGCCTGTGCGTTCACCTTAGTGTGGACGTGGCATAACACTCTTCGTTTTCCAGTTTTATATAGTTAGACTTCCGCTGTGTTTTGCTTATATTGTGGTTAGATTATCTTGCATATTTAAGTTTAAAATGACATGGAAATCAGGGGTGTTACAACTTCAATTCCAAGCTTGGTTTCTATGTTTGCTAGTCTCCAGAGTCCACGATCCATCTTGAGGTCAAGCAAAGAAAATCTCAACTCCATCACCCGCTGCAACTCTCTAATCTGAAGTGTCTCGGGGTCGCACTCTCGAATGGGATCTTGTCGCCCTTTCCTTCGGGTTTCTCTCCAACTTTCATCTTCATCATCTAGGGCCTCCTCATTATTTCCTCCTTCAGGTTCTTGTCTTCTTTCATCTTCTTTTTTATCGCTCTATGTGTCCTCTTCTTGATCTTCTTCTTGGATTACAATTCAAAGCTTCTTGTGTGGAATGTGAAGTCTATCAATTAGTGTTCTCCTTTCGTCTGATGGCATCTGGCTCAGCTCGGCAAGGGTAAGATACTCATTACAACTTGATACAGATCGTAAAACTTCATATTTGGGGCGTTGAAAACCATCCTCCTGCACTACTTTGCTACCTCACCAGTCAAGTGTACTTTCTCCTAGAGGAAAACCCAACTCAACAACATCACATAAGGCAGATTCTTGCGGTTAGCATTCTTACAAAACTCCATATGACTGATCATGAGGACGGTAAGTTGAATCTGATCCTATGCTTAAGAAAATATTCAAAAGTGCATTCCAAACTACCAACATCTTTGCTCTTATTCGTACTAGGCTGTAAGCACTCACTAATGATCAAACTTAAAATTCTTTGCTCTCCAGTCAAATCAGATTTCTCGGGCCTAGTATCCAGGGAAATGTCCTCTGTTCTACCCAGCATGTATTGCAACTAGTGTTGATGCCCAACAGTCCCAGTCTCTATCCAGTTCTCCGTATCATACTTTATGGCTCCCATTAGTTGAAACCGAAATAGTTTGGCAAGTTTGGGAGGGCTCAAGCTAATCCTAACATTCTTGACAATGGAGTTGATTATGGTACCTCCCCTAGCATGCTTATTACGATAAAATTCCTTTATAACCTCGGGGTACACAACTCCCTCAATAGTTAAAAATTTTTCTAGCAATCCTTGATATTCCAACATATTAATAATCTCAGTTGAAAAATGTGTAAAATCTAAGGATTTACCTTCAATAACCGTATACTTGGTGTTGTCTCGACTTCCTTCCCCAACATGTTGCTTCCCTTTCGGCATTGTAGCTTTTAGAAGCAAGGTAGCTAGATCTTCATGGTGGCAGTAGGGAGGTCGGGTGCTGCTTGGGTGGAGGTGGCTTAGACTGTTGACGGCGGCGTGTGGCGTGTGTTTTCGCTGCTGAACGAAAGAGAGAACGCGACGGGGTTGCTGCGTACGCGAGGTCTGAAACAGAAGCTAGGTTTCTGAGTTTTAATTTGGGGAGAAAACTAGTGAAATTCCGAAGATGCCCTAGCTGTAGTACTAAACAATGAGTTTGAATCCTCCACGAGGAGAAGTCGGTGACGCAGTTGGGGTCGACAAACGGGTCCTCCTGTCCCGCTCACCGAGTTCGCCTCCTTACTTGGGTAGCCTAGCGATGACCGGCAACGGATCTGTTGGTTCCGCGAAGTAGTGTAGCTACGCTAGTTGGGTCCTCATTAAAAGTCCTTTCTTTGCTCAAAGATTTAAGAATCTTTCTTTGGAGAAACAGGTAGAGTCTTGTTTTGCTTTGGTGAGGGCGCGGGTTCAAACCTCCTAGTGCGTAGATGTCTTTTCTTCCTTATTAAAATTCTAACCCCTTTTTTTTCCTCCTTTTCTACCCTTCTCTCTCTTTGGTCTCACTCATTTTCTTTCAGACATTTTAGTTCAAGTAGAGCTCCTTCTTAGGGTATTACTTGAGGGTTAGTCTTGCACTCCTCTCAACAACCCGTCCTTAGGATCACCTAGATATCAACTCCAATTACTTGTAGGTATGCCAACAAACACACTCTCATAGATTCTCACCTCTTCTACCGTGATTTTAACATGCAACCCTGTTGGTCCCGATACCAAAAGGAGTGAGTCTAGAGGGGGGGGGGTGAATAGACTCGCTAGCGATTTTTGAAAACTTTAGCAAAAAGGATAACGAGAGATATGCACAACGAAAATGTTTATATCTTTTAGTTTTCTCTGCACACTTATGAGTTTGAAGATCGTGATTTAGATTTGATGAGAATGCAATGCAACCAATTTAAATTGCAGTAAGTAAAAGAGAGAGAGATTTTATAGTGGTTCGGCTATTAACGAAGACTACTCCACTCTTCCTTCACAACTTATGAAGGGGTTTGCACTAATCACTCCTTAGTACAAACTACTTAACCAAGCTTGCTTCCTTGATCACTAAGCCGGACAGCAACTTGCTAAGGTTTTTCAACCCTCCGAGTTTACTATACCTCTATCAACTTCTCCGAGTTGAGTGTGGTGTTGGGAAAAAGATTGATGTTTTCTCTAACTGAAATCTTGACTTGAAATCTTGATCTTCGTATAAACTGTTGCAAGATTTCTTGAGGCTGTGAAGATGCTTGAATGATTGAGAGCTTTAAAAAGGAATCTTCACAAACACACTGGTCGTAAATAAACTTGAAGCTTAAGAGAGATTTTGAAAGCTTTTGTTAGCAATGAGTGATGACCAGCACCTTCTTCAAGTGTAGAAGAGAGGTATTTATAGGTTAGAAAAATTCATTCGTTAGAGGGAGATGAAATCTCAAAACTTATTGACCAGTTGTTATTGTCTGCTGGGTAATGAGCTTTTAATGCGGCTTGTACCATGTAGCCGTTGTCTTCAAAAAGTGAACAACCTTTTTGTCTTTTAGTACTGTCAAAAAGTACCAATCATTTAATGCTACTTGAAATTTGAAATCTCATTCCTAGGACACCATTTGTCTAAGATAATTTCCCAACATTGAGACGTGAACAATTATGCTTCCAAGAGCATATTGACTTGTCCAATTGAGTTAGACTGTGACTCGCGTTCTCGAGCTTTGGTAACAAATGATTGACTTTATCATTTGTTATCTTCACAAATCAAATGATCTTTCTTTATCATTTGCCAATAAGTTGCCTGAGAGATAGACCCTTCCAGGTTTCGGTCTATGTAGATCTCTCGGTCTTCTCTTCTCTTGATCTCGATGCTTACTCCAGAGGTTATGTTGTTTCGGGTTACACGAACTGAGCATGAATCATAGTTCTCAAGAATGATTTGTTCTGAAGGAAAACTTAATACAACAAGAGTAAAAGAGGGGCCTAAATTCAACAACGCATTCAAAGGATCGGTGGTCTTTCTTGCCACAGTACAGTTGAAACAATCCACCAAGTTTCCTTGACAGTCTACTCCAGGATAATCTGTAACACCCCGTGTTACGGCCCCTAAAACCATTTAATTAATTAATCAATAGCCCAAGAGAAAGAATAAATCATAATGATTAATTAGGGAAAAAGGCCCACCATAGTCCATGGGCCCTCATATATAAACCCAACCCCTAAACCCAATCCTTAGTTCCAAAAGGAATAGAATTAGCGAGCCCACAATATTAGTTCCTAATTAGGACTCCTAAATATATAAATAGGGGACTTAGGAGACACCTAGAACCTCCCACAAGTCTAACGCCCCACCGCCCCAAAAGAGCTCCAAGAATCCCCTTAGGAGAAATCAAGAAAGCAAGGAAGCTTAAAGAAAGATCCTTCATAGCCAAGGAATTAATTAAGGCTAAGAGGTAACCCATGTCTCAACAAAACCTATTTTCATAGCTATGATTCCCCCTTAGGGTTTCCCCATATTATTGTGTATTAATGATTGGTGATGATTATTATTATTGATTGATATAATGATTCCATGAGGAATCTTGATAATCTTGATATTGGGAGATTCTTGAAGATTATGGAATTCTTGATGATTATATAGAGTTCTTGATGATTATGTGTTGTTCTTGATAATTGTGTGATGCTCTTGATGTTTATGTGTTATTATTACCGAATCTTGTAATTAGAAGACGAACCGTATACTTGTTGATATAAAAGTGATTAGAACCCTAGGTTGTATCGTATGATCTTATTCTTGGATTATCGGGTGGGTAAATCGCATGTTTGGGTGTTGACTATATTTAGAAAAGCATGATAGGTTATGTGTCGTTCGTTTCTCGTAATTGATCCGTTAATTGTCTACGTGTTGTCGTTAATTGCGTTGTAAAGTGTCTAAGCATGGTTTCGGGTTCCACAACGGTTCCCGGGGTGCAATTGATGAAAAAGAGTCAGTGGGGGGTAGGTGGGGGGTAGGGGACCCGCCACCTACCCACGGTCGAGAATTACCGCCTGGCAGCGGGTGGCCGGCGGGCGGGCAGCTGCCCGCCGGCGACCCGCTGCCCGGAACAGTAAAACCGGCGGGCAGCCGGCGGGTGGCCCCCCCACCCACCGGCTACCCGCTGGAAATTCCCCCAACCCGGGATCCCGGCTTCCCCGTTTGATGTTCCCGCATTCCCCGTGGTGTCCCAACGGACTCCGTTTATCATGCCTATGCCTAGTTTGATGTTTCGGGTACCGTTCGTAGGTTTATGAGTCTATTATATTGCATGCTAGTTGAATTGGTACACCGTTGACCTAGGTGGTAGAAGTATGAATCCCTTAGGATTATTCTTAGTATGTGATGGATCACGCATAGGTTTTGTTATACGTTTTCTCCCCCTTCCTAATGTGTAATGTGGGTTGCATGTGCTTGCTATGTGTTATGTGTGTGTGTGTTACCCCAATTCGGTTGCGATCGGATTGGTTATCCTGAGCTGCGGTTCAGAAGCTGGCTGCGGTCAGATTGATACTCTTGGGCTGCGGTCCACCGTTTGGTTGCGATCAAACGTTTCTATACGAGCTACGGTTCGTCTTTTTTCCTGGCTGCGGTCAGATGACATTCTCTTGGGCTGCGGTCCACCGTTTGGTTGCGATCAAACGTTTCTATACGAGCTGCGGTTCGTCCTTTTTCCTGGCTGCGGTCAGATGACATTCTCTTGGGCTGCGGTCCACTGTTTGGTTGCGATCAAACACTATGATGAGCTGCGGTTCATCGGTCGGTTGCGATCGACCCCTCCGTGTTGCGATACGGGGCAGGGTGCTGCGGGGCCGTGTCAGAGCTATATGCGCTGACCCTCATGTATGGGCATGCGATTAGTCTTGTGGCGCCAACAAAGTGTGCTATGTGTTGTGATATGGATGAGTGGTGATCATGAGTGTCTTGGGGGATGTGACTATGGGATTTATGTTGGGGATTGTTTATGTTGGGTTGTGGCTATTGTTTATGCTTTGCCTTATCTGCCTTATCTGTTGTGAACTGCATATGTTTGTTATAACTGTTGCTCGTGTCTGGCCTTATCTGTCGAGTTATCCCCGGTTTTAAAAGCTAGAGTTCGTAGGATATATCTTCATGCTCAAAATGGTTTTTGTATATCTATATATATCTCTATATGTATTGTATTTCAACGCGTTGGAGTGGGTTACCAGCATCTCTCGCTGAACAGATATATTTGGCTTTCAGGCACAGAGGACTAGAGCACTGGAGCGCGCTAGAACTGGAGCGTAGAAGTAGAGTAGTTTCCCTTTCGGCCTGCGTGCCATATTATGTTTCGTGTTTCAATGGATATTAGTTAGACAGCCTGTGCACCTGGGTTCTCTAGCCCAGGTGTGGCATAGCACCCCGTACACTTATGATATACTTTGGGATGTAATGAGATATTACCTTTATTATATAAGCTTAAAATGTCTTGAAAATCGGGGGTGTTACATAATCATTCCCACATCTCTTGCAGTTGAAGTTCCTCCCCCTAGTCTCATTACCTCTCCATGTCCCTTGATTACCTCGATGGTTGTTTTTTAGAAACGTGTTTCCAAGAGCTTGCGTGAGTTGTTTCAATTGCTAAAGATTTTGGGCTAGTTGCTCGTTGGTCGGAGTCTCTGGAGTATCGGCGCGCCTTTTGAGCGGTGCCATCGATAACTACTACAGAATCAACATTCTGTTACTAAAACAATCCTTAACTCCAGTCTTAATCTTAGAGTAAACAGGAAGAATTACCCATTCACACTTAGCCAGAACTTACCAAGGTGCACTCCAGCAAGGTGCAACTGCCACAAGCACAACCAACAATAGGAAGATACTAAAACATAGATTAAACAAGTAAAGCGAACACACAACCTCACCGCGATTCCTAGAAGTCTCACAAATCCTAGGGTTTCAACTTAGGTTTCCTTATTCAAGAGGTCACATCTTAAACATCCTAATCAGGCTCTAAATAACTAAAGCTCTTAAAACCAATTCCTAACATCTTAGGATTCCAAACCTAGGGCTCTAACCTAGGCTCTTATACCAACTGTAACACCCCCAATTCTCTAATACAGGAATTAAATAAATAAAGGGGAATAAAGAGATAATATTCAATTTTCAAAAGAGTTTACGTGCGGGAGCTGAAACAACAATAAGCTGAACATAGAAGCAGAATAATCCTTTACTCACATATAAACGCATGCGTATGTACAAATTTTATATGGTACCTTATGGGGTTGTTTCTTTTCTTTCTTAAAGCTCATATAGTCTGTCCCCGGCTTGAGTTATTGAAAGAAACGATTTAGGTGATGCGCGTTCTCGGACTTCTTCTTCGTGCCCCTTAAGTCGATTCACTTCTACTGCTTCTGCATATCTGTCAGCCTTTGCTATAAGAGCGGCATATGTGTTTGGGGATTTGCACCTCAAACCTTTATAGAGTTCCCCAGCCCTTAGGGCGTCCACAAACATAACTATGGCTGACTTGTCATCTATATCCTCCGTGTCTACTTCCTCTGCCAGGCAACGGACCAAGAAGTCGGTCAAAGATTCCCCTACGCCTTGTTTCACGGTAGTGAGATGCGTGAAGTGCTTCCGACCCTTCTTTCCCCTCATGAAGTGAGTGATAAACTTTACCGCTATGTCATGGAAGGAATCCACAGTGTTGCCCTTAAGACTCGTGAACCAACATTGGGTTTGGCCTGAAAAAGTCAAGAAGAAGGCTCTACACATCAATGGTTCCGAGGACCCCATTAGCATCATCATGGCTTGATAGGCCATGATATGATCTTGTGGGTTACCTGAGCCGTCAAATTGTTTGCTACTTGGGAGCTTGAAGTTAAAGGGAAGAGGTTCCCTCATAATTCTTTGGGTGAAAGGAGGGGTAACCCCGATCTTAGACATTTCAAGAAGGCTACCTCTTTCTTTCCAGTGGAGTAACTCCGTAATCTTGGCATCTATTCCTCTCGCCCAAACCTTCGGGGGCATCTT
Source organism: Ipomoea nil (assembly GCF_001879475.1). Taxonomy (NCBI): domain Eukaryota; kingdom Viridiplantae; phylum Streptophyta; class Magnoliopsida; order Solanales; family Convolvulaceae; genus Ipomoea; species Ipomoea nil. The sequence goes on from NW_017617084.1 coordinate 352,114, forward strand.
TCCCGCTTGGAGACGAATTAAGCATTAACCGTCAGATTCCTCTACTATCGGGGTGTGATAATTGCTCTCACCTTCAGATTCGTCGGCATGTTGGGGGGGTTTCTCTTTGGACTCCCTTCCTTTTATCCCCTATTGCCCACTCTGGTCCCCGGTCCCGGCTAGGGTTAACCCGCTTTGCATCGTACCAGGTTGACCGGGAAATAAGGCTGCGTGGTCATTCTCCGGAAGTCCGATATTAGCAAACCAATGACGCGTACGAGCGGCTTCCACCTCTGGTGAGGTTGAGTGGGCCCTCCTGGCACCAACATCTACTCCCTTGCAGATGTTGCCGACGGGGTGCTCCCAGCTCTGCCTAGTGGCGGAACCCACCTTCTCAGATTGGGCCTGCCCCCTCCAGGCATGCGCGTGCTAGGCGAATGTCTGCTTTGAGATCCGGCCATTTTGGTGTTCTTTGGGATTTGATTGCGTAAAGGAAAACGATTGGACGGATAGAAGTTAGGGACGCATGCTTTTCGTAGCGATCCCCACAGACGGCACCAATGATTATTTTATCGGGACCAGGTCCACCATAAAACGGGTACAAAATAAAGATAGGAACATGAAGATAACGTTTTTATTGCTTGGGGCGTGAGACCCAACAAATACACACAAGAAAACCCGAGGAACCGACCCAAGAATGGCGCCCCAATAGAATAAATAAATAAGGCAAATAATTTGAACTAGAGAACTAATAAACAAACAAATAATACCAGGAGTTGAACCCTTGACCAACCAGTTGAAGGAGGAAGACTTAGACCACCAGGCTACCAGGTCTTTGTGTTCCTTGCTAATGTCCTAAGCAGACCACCCCCCCCCCCCTTTTATACTATCCCTGGACTCCTTTGTGCCACCCACATGTACGACATCTACGGGCCACCCTCCTTCACCATACACGTGCCCCCCCCCCCCCACTCCGCACATACTCTTAACAATCGATTTTGCAGCGCACCCCTATCGCGATCCTCGCTCCTACACGCATCGATATGCTCTACGCTAACCGCCAACCCGCAGTTGCCACCTCACCTGCATGCATGCATGTACATAGCCGCCATCCTACCCGCACGCATGCATGCACGTACGTAGCCGCCATTCCGCCCACATCCATGCACGTACATAGCCACTATCCTACCCGCACGCATGCATGCACGTACGTAGCCGCCATTCCGCCCGCATGCATGCACGTACGTAGCTGTCATCCTACCCGCACGCATGCATGCACGTACGTAGCCGCCATTCCACCCGCATGCATGCATGTACGTAGCTGCCATCCTACCTGCACGCATGCATGCACGTACGTAGCCGCCATCCTACCCGCACGCATGCATGCACACGCCAATCGCCACCCCCTCGCATGCACGCACGCATACGTGCCTGCTTGCATCACCCCATGCATGCAAGCCCAAGTCCTCCTTTGTTCCTAGGCCCTAAACCTCCCCAAGTTATGCGGGCCAAGCCCAATCCTTTAGACACCTTCATGTTGGAATAACTTTCTCACATTTTAAATTATTTAAAAAATTTAAACTTTTATGTTTGCCAAATGACCTCTTTGTGATTAATTTTTGTATAATTTTACATTTTTTTTAACTTGGATTTGACAAAATAATAACTTCGATCAGCCAAGAATCCCATGATATATAATATATTGGATCAAATGGCCCTAAAAAAATAATATTAATAATAATAATAATAATAATAATAATAATAATAATAATAATAATAATAATAATAATAATAATAATAATAATAATAATAATAATAATAATAATAATAATAATAATAATACCAGTGACATATAGAATTAAGAGAGATTAATTAATAAAGGACATGTGCATTCATGCACATATGGAAACAACTTGGAAGGAGGACAAGAGGAGACAATATCTCATAAAATATTTATAAATTGATTTGATCTTAGTTGTCATGCAACTACCAAAATATATATTGATCTCCCTTCATCGGGATCTCATAATATTCAAACATAGCGGGAATTTAATAATTAATAACCACTATAATTCTGAAAAAAAAAAAAAAAAAAAAAAAAAAACAACAACAACAACAATAAACAGCCACCAACATCAATAAATAAATACTCACAAATACACACATATGTGCATATATAGTTGTATATTAAACTCAATAATCAACGATGCATAGTTCGAATAGAAAGAGTAGTTTGATTTGCTTAAGAAATGTTTTAAAGTCGAATTAAACTTTATAAATAAAATAAGAGACGTTGAATGGAGAGCTCTCCTAAATAAAATCTCATAACAGTGTCATTTTGAAGTTTTCGGCCCCGATGTGGCCATGGATTCATGGGTTATAGTACCAAATTTTATAAAAAAAAAGACAAAATAAATAAAAATAAAAAAGAGAAAAGAAAATAGCTGTATATTGAAAGGAAAATAAAGGAAGGAAGACATTTTGGAGGTTGAATTCATTGAATTCGTTGAATTGGTATAGGGAAAATTAAAATGAAATGACTTGCTGTCTTTCTTTGGCCTAACAAGGGGGAGTTGTTTACATTAGTTGTTATAATAGGGTACTGTAAAGTGATTACCATGTTATTTGTTTGTGAAAAGGAATATAGAATATAGACACAAATTTAAGGGAGATGAATTTAAGAGTTAGTCATTCCTCCTCATTAACCTAGCTTAGATAGTCACATTAAAGGTTTACAAACTAAAGCTAGAATTCAAGAATTGAATGAAATTAAATGTGGGGGACCGTACTCCCGACCTCTCATAAACAATGAGAGTGTATGATCACTCAGTCCATTCAAGTTGGTTTGTATCAGATATAATTTAACATATAATTTTCATAATAACTATTACATGAAATAAATAAATATATATATATATATATATATATATATATAGAGAGAGAGAGAGAGAGACAAACACACACACACAGAATTTGGTCCAGATCAACACCCATGAATGAAGGGAAAATATTTTTAAAATATGGTGGCATTTTATTAAATTTTTTAACTTTGAAATGCTCAAGTTCTGTTTTTCATGTGCACAAATATTCTACTACAAGTGCATAGAGTAATATAAGTTTATCAAACGCAGTGAAATTTTGGTAATTCTTTCTAACATTGAAGAGCACAAGTTTTGTTCTTCACGTACATAAGATTATATTACGATTGCAGAATTTTGAAGTGCACAAGTTTTGTTTTTTTAAGTGCAAAAGTGTTAACTACAAGTGCATAGAGTAATAATGAGTATAAGTTTTAAAAAAATGCGGTGAAATTTTGTAGTTCTTTCTAATTTTGAACTGCGTAAGTTTTGTTCTTCATTTTTGTTCTACAGGTGCACAAGGTTATATATATATATATATATATATATATATATATATATATATATATATATATATATATATATATATTTTGATAGTATTAATTGCCACGTAATGCGGTAATTAAATAAACACGAGACCAATTAAAGCAAATAAATAACTCTTATTGATCACAGAGAAGGCCCTAAGTACAATCTAACTGGTTGCTCTGAGTACCGACTGACTGCGGTCGGGATTCTCTAACAACAACCTATCGATCGTCCAAAAGTCCCTCACACTGTTGCTATCGCGGGTATTTATAGCCGCTGAGCCGGAGACACAAATCCGGCCGTCCGGCATGCCTCCCACGTAGCAACCACGTGTCGCCTTCCCGGGTGCCCTGCCTGTCAACGCGTAGAGTGGCAACGTGTTTCTCACCAGCTCTCTCGCTAAAGGGCTACCGCTTGGTGGTCGGCAACGCCAATTGGGTACTACCCGGTCAAGAACCGACCAGGTTCTTCACAAGAAACCCGACCTGTAACCTGCAAATACAAGAAGAAAAGGACCAAGGCACTGGGGTCGGGGTAATCAATATGGCGGTCGGGGTATTCCCTACCAAGAGCCCCCCAGCCTGTGCCTTTTTGACCGTCTGGGAAAAAACGGGACGGGATGAAGAAGCCCAACCGTCAGCCCTCAAACCGACCGACCAGCTGTCATTCCCTTCCTCGCCACGTGTCGACGACTGCCGGCCTCTGCGACTGCAATGGTAGCCTCGGAGTCAGCAACGGTCACGTCACGCAAGTGGACTGGTTTCCCGCCCAAACGCTCTCCTATAAATAGGCCCTTGAGGCCCTCATTTGAACTTTCCTCAATCTTCTGAATCGATCGGCATACTCATAGAGTCCCGAGCGAGCACCTCAGCAGATCAACCGAGCAAACTAACTTCGAGCTTCTCAAAGTCTCCTTGATCGGTAAGCTCTCTAATCTTTGCTTTTATTATTTACTTTACGTTCTTGCGTAGCCACCCGTAGGTAATTGCTATCTCCGACCCCTCATCCCGAGTCCCATACTAACCCCGACCGGCCTCTAGACAAAATGTCAGATTCGGACAGCCAGAACATCTCAGTTGCAGACTACGACGACGAGGTCGAACAGATCAGCGAAGAAGTGGACATTATGTCCTATTCCCCGGAGGTCGTTCAACGACCACAGCAAATCCCCGAGCGAGCCCCCGAGCAAGAAAGGTCATCGAGCTCGTCTGGGACATCGGGGTCGAGCTCCAGCGGATCGGGGAGCTCGAACGGTGAAAGCGGGGAAACGTCCACGAGCGGACGAAACTCCTCGGCCGTAGGCGTTCGGGAAACGCCTACGAGGGTAATTGGGGATTACCCTCAGGCCGAGCCCCAAGAGGGCGATCGAGCAAACGACGCGGAACCGGTCGTGGAAGACCCGGCCGGGCAGGCGGGGACGGGTTCGAGTTCCTCAACAGCAAGAGCGTCGAAAACCAGATGAGCCTCCTGATGAAAGGAGAGGCAGCCAGAATTGCTGCAACACTTGCTGGTCGGGTCGAGTTCGACACCAGTCGCTAGCTTGGGAACATCATCGAGCGGCATTGGGGAAAGTGGCTCGGGATGCATTACGACTCCCTCATGGCCCCGATCACTTTTCCCTTCTCGGGCCTTCTCACCGTGTTCCTAGGTTACTACCAGGTCGTGCCCGGACAGATCTGCCCGAACGCACACCGGATGATCGCATGCTTCCCCCAGATCTGCAGTCGGCACAATTTGTCCTGCACCATGGATCTGTTCAACTTCGTCTACCAGGTGAAGGTGTTGGCAGCCACGTACGGGGGCGGGTTCCTAATGACCCAATCCCAAGCAGACATGTGCTCGATCGAGGGCCTGCCCGGGAATAACCGGGGTGGAAGAACCGGATCTTTTCTGTAAAATACGATCCGTGGATCCTCCCGGTCGAGAGGGTGTGGAGCCAGCACTTCTGGAAGCAAGTCATTCCGGTCGAGACGCAGGCCCTCAAGGACGCGGTCACCAAGATCTCGAGCGAGATCTACGAGTACCGGATCTTCAAAACGCCTGAGAGCTACGAGGCAGCCGAACTACCCGAGCCGGTCTACGATCTGACCGAGAAATACAAGCCCGAGCCAGCGGGCGTAACAATTGCAAGGATGCCCGCTCGGGGCAAGCGGAAGGGAAAAGGTCTAACACTAACCAATTCTCCCCAACCTTAACACCCCGAACATCTTCTTATCTCGATCTAACCACCTTTTATTTGTTTGCACAGATGGCTGGTTTTGGAGATGATGACTCCCATCTACCCCCCGTGGCCAAGATCTCGCTTGGCAAGAAGAAACTGAAGACCAAGCCGGCCGGGGAAATGGAGATCCCGGTTGCCCGACCAGTGGGCACCTCGACCGTCACCACGCCCGAAGGCTATGTGGTGGACGCGGCTGACGTTCTGGTTGCCCGGGTGGCCGTCGCCAAGGGCAAAGAAAAGGTGCCCGAGAAGGGCGTGGCCAGGAGTGGCAGCCTAAAGCGCCGACGGGAGCAGCGAAGCCCGAGCCCCTCGACCGGGGGAAGTAAGGACGACTCGTCCATACTTGCCCGGATCGGCAACGCCGGGCCTGCCAAGGAAGATCTGGGGAAGCTGACCCCGATCCAGGTGGCCGAGAAGATCGGCTACGACCTGGCTGAGGTAAACGTTTCCTTCCCTTAATTCTTTATGCAAGTATCCTTATTCGAGCTAACCCGATCGTCTCCGTACTTGCAGATCTCCCGAGCGACCCAACTTCTACAACGACGGGCTCTACAAGCCAACGAGGCCGTCTCTTTGAAGAAGGTCGCCAACTGACGACTCCAAGAAGTCAAGGACCTCCAGACGGAGCTGACGAAAGCCCAGGAGGCCCTGAAGAAGAGCCGGGAGGACCGGGAACTGTCTGAGAAGGTCGCGCAGCAGGCGATCGGGGAGGTCGCCGAGTTGAAAACGGCGGCCCAACTGGCGACCAGGGAGATCGCAGAGCTGAAGGCTCGGTTGAACAACCCGGACGAGCTGGCCCGGTTCCTTTTCCGGGACAACGAATCGGGCACGCGGTTCCTCCAGGCGGTCTGGGGTGTAATGATCGGGGATGAGTTGATCTGGTCGTTCGGCCGGTGGGCCTTCAAAAGCTGCCAGAGGAAGATGCGCGAGAAGACTCAGAAGATCATGGAACAGGCGCTCGAAGGAGAAGACCTTCAGCTGGTCCTGACCACACTTCCTCCAGATCTTCCCGACCCCGGGCCAGCACCGTTCGACCCGAAGCCGCGACGGCCGAACCGAGCGGGTCTGCTGCGGCCACCCCGAGCAAGGCGGAGCCTTCGAAGAAGTAGCTGTAGGTTCTTTTTTTGCAAGTGAACCTGACCGGGAGCCCTGTCCCGAGTTGTACCGGGAACGTTTTATATTAATAAAATTAGTTTTTGTTCAACTTGTACCACTCGTCCTCATTTGCACTTTCACTTTCAATTACACATGCGCCGAACACCTAATGCTCGACCTCACGGCCTTATGGCCTGGTCATGTCATGCTTCGACCCACTTAATGCCCGACCTTGCGGCCTTATGGCCTGGTCGTGCGTCTTTTGATCGGAACATCGACGTTTTGCTGGCCTACCCGATCAGGTTTACCCGATTTCCTGGCCTTGTCGATTTTTGAAAACTATTAAGCCTCTTCGGTCGGGGTGTTCCCGAGCGATGGACCTATAGCACTTCCTTCATCCTAGCCCCCACACTATTGTGCGCTCGAGGCACGAGTGGGTGCAATAGTGGAAAGAAGTTGGACGGATCGGGGAATTATGCTGGGAGCTCTGGCTTTCCCGATCGGTGGCGTGACCCAAATGTCCGTCGAAGAGGAGCGCATTTAACCGGTCGATGAATTCGCCCGGTTGAGGTAGCGTGATAATGGATTACCCTGCGTATGACGAAGGTAATGAAAATAACCGATTGGGCCGCCGTGTGCAAACGGTCGAGCAATCACCAATCGTATATACATTGAACTTTCCCGCTCGCAGGCGGTTAAGAAAATCTTCGTAACTTACAAATAAATGACGAACGAGGCCGACTCGCAGGCCGAGCCCCCACTTCGTCCAAAATTACAAAAAATAGGCTAATGCCTAAACATAACGAGGTGCTCGGAATTCCAAGTCCCCTCGATTACCCGACCGGTTGTTGTCTCCAGTCGGTATGTTCCCGGCCGCACGACAGCACTGATGATGTACGGCCCTTCCCAATTCTGAGCTAGCTTCCCGCCTTCCAAAGGTTGACTGGCCTCCCGTCGACGTAGAACATAATCTCCCACCTGAAAATATCGAGGGTTGACCCGAACGTCCTTTGAACTCTTGACTCTTTTCTGATACTCGGTCATACGCCGAGCGGCTAGCTCTCTCTTTTCCTCGACCCCATCGAGATCCACGACCATCGAGTGTTCATTCTCTTCGGCATTGTAAGTTCGCTCTCGGTCGGTCGGGATCCAAACCTCGATCGGGAGTCGGGCTTCTGCTCCGTAGACAAGGGCGAATGGGGTCTCCAAAGTAGCCTCCCTCGGGGTCGTCCGATAAGTCCACAATACATAGGGCAACTCATCGGCCCAACTACGACCAGCCGAGTGCAGCTTTTTTTTCAGACCCTCTAGAATTGTCCGATTAGCATTCTCCACTTGTCCATTTCCCTGCGGGTAAGCCACCGACGACCGGACGTGAGTCGTCCCAATCGTGGCCAAGAAATTCTGGAAATACTGGCTTACGAATTGGCGGTCGTTGTCACTGATGAGATGCACGGGCACACCAAAGCGGGAAATCACATTGCGCCATAGAAACCGAGCACACTGCTGAGAGGTGATCGTGGCTAACGGCTCGGCTTCAATCCACTTGGAGAAGTAATCAATGGCAACAATTACAAACTTTCTCCGACCGGAGAGCTGAGGGAATGGGCCCAAGATATCCACCCCCCACCGTGCGAAGGGAATTGCAGTCGTGACCGGTTGGTAAAAGGTGGCCGGTCGTCCAGGCATCCGGGCAAACAATTGGCACGTCTCACATTCCCGAGCTAGTTTCTCACAGTCTAGCTGGAGGGACGGCCAATAATACCCGATCAGCATGATTCGACGAGCTAAGGATCGGCCACCTTGATGTGAGGAACAAATGCCCGAGTGCAATTCCTTCATGACAAGATCGGCCTCAAATGCGGTCAAGCAACGCATTAGAGGGCCTCCATACGATCGCCTATAGAGACGACCATCCAAGACTTGGAACCTCGGGGCTCTAAGCTTGGCCTTCCGAGCACGGTGGGGGTCGTCTGGGAGTCGACCGTGCTCGAGGTAGTCCTTCAGATCGGTGATCCAATTATCTTCTACCGGTTGGATTGGATTGACCGGCAAGCGATGGATGCTATGTCTCGGGATCATCAAAATTCGAGCAATCTTCGACATGTGTTCCGGGGCGTCTTGGGCCAATTTGGACAAGATGTCCGCATCGGCATTATCCAATCGGGGTATGTGCCGGACGGTATACCCCCGGAACTGGGCAAGCTTTTCCATGGCCAGGTCTCGGTATAGTTGTAGTCGTTCTCCGTTCACTTCATAATCCCCGAGAACCTGCCCAACCACGAGCGCGGAATCCGTTTGAGCCCGAATATATTCAGCCCCCAAGTCCCGAGCACACTGTAAGCCGTTAACAAAGGCTTCGTACTCGGCTTCATTGTTGGTCGGATGAAACTGATACATAAGGGCGAAGTAGACCTTAAATCCCTCCGAACTCGTGACAACCACTCCTCCTCCTGCCCCTTTCTTGCTACTCGATCCGTCAGTAGCCAACGACCACCACTCAGCCTCGGGATCCGCGACCTCGGGGGGTCGGGTATCCCGGGTGGTGCACTCGACTAAGAAATCTGCAAGGGCTTGACCTTTGATGGCTGGTCTTGGTCGGTATTCGATCGCATACTGGGTCAGCATTAACGCCCACTTGACTAGACGACCGGACGATGAAGCAGTTCGGAGGACTGGCCCGATCGGCTGATCGGTCAAAACGCGAATCGCTTGACCCTGGAAATAGGGAGCTAGCTTCTTCGCGGCAATGTATAAAGCGTAGACGACCTTCTCTAGCCGGGAGTACCGGAGCTCGGACCATGTAGCGCATGGCTTACATAGTACACTGGTCGCTGGACCCCTTCCAGATCGGTTCGGCACAATACTGCGCTTACTGCTCGATCGGACACGGCGAGGTACACATCTAGCTCTTCCCCGAGCTCAGGCTTCGATAGCACGATTGGTGACATGAGATATTCCTTTAGCTCGTCGAAAGCCACTCGGCACTCGTCGTCCCAGACGAAACCATTGACTTTACGCAATACCTTGAAGAAAGGTAAAGCGCGCTCGGCTAATTTGGAGAGGAACCGGCTGAGAGCTGCCAACCGACCGGTCAATTGCTGGACTTCCCGAACGGTAGAAAGTGGTTGCATGTACAGAATTGCCTTGACCTTGGCCGGGTTGGGCTCGATTCCCTTCTTGGTCATCATGTAGCCGAGGAACTTCCCGGTCTGAACCGCAAATGTGCACTTGGTTTGGTTCTGCCTCAACTGGTACTTCCTCATGATCTGGAAGCACTCCCGGAGATCCCGAGTGTGGTCGGATCGGTCTCGACTCTTGACCAGCATATCATCAATATATGCCTCCATCGTTCGGCCTAGCAGATCGGCGAAGAGCATATTGACCATCCTCTGATAGGTCGCTCCCGCATTGCGAAGGCCGAACGGCATCACTCGGTAGCAATACAGCCCGTCCGGGGTCACGAAGGCTGTTTTGCTCTCATCCTCATGGTGCATCATTATTTGATGGTACCCTTTAAATGCATCTATGAAGCTCATCAACTCGGCCCCGGCCGTCTTGTCGACCATCTGGTGGATGCTCGGTAGCGGGTACGGGTCGAGCGGACAGGCCTTATTGAGGTCGGTGAAGTCAATGCACATCCTCCAAGCTGGGGGCTTAGGAACAAGGACTATATTGGCCACCCACTCGGGATAGATCACCGGTCGGATGTGCTCAATCGCCGCCATTTTCTTGACCTCTTCTCTGACGAACTCACGGCGATCGGATGAAAGATGCCGGGTCTTCTGCACGACCGGCTTTGCTGCGGGATCGACGGCCAATTTGTGACAAATAACCGATCGGTCAATCCCGGGCATATCTTCGGGCCCCCAGGCAAAGATGTCGGCAAACTCCCGGAGTATTGCCAGAACTTCCGCTCGGAGCTCGGGGGTAAGGGCCCGGCCTATCTTTATCTTCCTATCCGGTCGGTCCTCAGACTGCGGAACTTCTTCGATTTCCTCGGAAGGCTCGGGTTGTTCCTTCCGGTCTTTAGACTCCTCCTTGGCGATCGTGTTCACCCGGGAAGACAAACCGGAGTCACGTCTATTGACCGCTCGGGTGTAACACTTCCGGGCGGATTGGACATCGCCACGGACCACACCGACCCCGTTGGGGGTAGGAAATTTCATGCAAAGATGAGGCATCGAAATAATCCCACCGATCTTCATGATTGCGGGTCGGCCCAAGATTATGTTGTGGACACAATGCAAATTGACCACAACGAATTCCAACTCAGTCTTGATCGACTTTGGTGGGGCGCCGATCTCAACCAGGAGCATTATTTTTCCCTCGGGGTAGATAAAAGCCCCGGTAAATCCCGACAATGGTACACCGAACGGAGTCAGCTCCTTCCTGTCGAGCCCAAGCTTTTCAAACACGTCCAGATAAAGGACGTTGACACTGCTCCCAGCGTCTACCATAACCCTCTGGACGTCCGTCCCTTTCACGTCGATGGTAACCACGAGTGCCTCCATGCCGTGGTCACCGCTGCTAGGTTGATCCTCGAGGGTGAAGGTTATGGGTTCCATCTTTTGCCTCTTCCTGGTGTCTTGGGAGTCTACTATAGCGACCGAGCAATTATCCCTCGGTCGGGAAGCGTCCTCCAATCCACCAAAAATTACATGGATGGTCGGCTTTCCCGTCGGTCGGCTACTTGATGGGGGGTCAAGGTCCCGTCGGTCATCTCGACGATCATCTCTTCGATCATCTCTTCGGTCCTGACCTGACCGATCGGAGCGTCCGTCACGATCAGAGCGATCGGAACGATGATGAGAGCGTCGGTGATCTCTCCGATCGGTATTCTTCTTTGTTTCTTCTCTCTTCCCCACACACTTGTCCAATTTCCCAAGATTGAGCAGATCTTCAAACAATTGGCACAAGTGGGTACACTCTTCAGTGTCATGCCCGACACATCGATGGTAATCACAATGCTTACTCTTGTCAGGGCCGTCTTGATCGGGATGGGGAAGTTTGATGAGATTGCAGGACTGGGCGTACTGCATGGCCTCCGCTGCAGATCGGTTCAGGGCCGTAAACTCACCAGGCCTGGTGCGGGATCGGGGATGGTCGTCACCCGATCGATGTTCCGCCCGGCCGGCCGGTTTACGGGACGAAGACCCGACCTCCTGCGAGCCTTTCATGGCGTTCGCCTCGCCAGCGTTGGCATAATTTGTGACCCTTCGGAGGGCCTCTTCGTACGTGGCCGGGGGGTGAAGGATGAAATCCTGATAGAGGTACCCGCCCGGAGAGAAATGTGGAGCATGTGGGTGGCCGTGGCGTCGTCCATTGGCTCGACTTCCCCGACCGCTGCCTTCCACTTGACGAGGAAATCAGTCAAGCTCTCCCCTTCGAGTTGCTTGGCCTTCTCCAAGTACATGTAGGGCTTCCTCACCACCTTGGAGGTGATGAACTTCCTCAAGAACTTGATCGCCAGGGTGTTAAAATCAGCAATTGAGCCCGGCTGCAAAGTTCGGAACCATTCCGCCGCCCGACCGGTGAGCGTGGAATAGAAAGCCCTACACATCACGGCGTCTGATACGCCCTTCATCATCATGTTGCCGTAAAAATCGTTGACGTGGACCTCAGGGTCCGTACGGCCATCATAACTTTTTGATCGCCAGGGCGTTAAAATCAGCAATTGAGCCCGGCTGCAAAGTTCGGAACCATTCTGCCGCCTGACCGGTGAGCGTGGAATAGAAAGCCCTACACATCACGGCGTCTGATACGCCCTTCATCATCATGTTGCCGTAAAAATCGTTGACGTGGACCTCAGGGTCCGTACGGCCATCATAACTTTTCTCCCCGGAGACCTTCAAGTCGAGGGGGTATGGCTGAGCCATTACCTCCGCTGTAAAAGGTGTCCTCAACAAGAACGACTGGTCGATCGGGGGTGTCACTGGGTGCTCGTTTCAGAACCGAGCGAACTCCGCCTGGAGGTTGTAGAGCAATCCTCGGGTCTCGTTGAGCTCGGCCGTCTGAGCGGCTTGGGCTGACTCCCGAGCGCGTCGTCGACGGTGAGATCTCGACCCGCTATGCCCGGACGAGGCCTCCTGGCTGGCTTCCTGCATCTGCACGTCTCCCGGTTGCCAGCTCGGGTCTTGGGGTCCCAAGCGTTGTCGCAACGCCGGTCGGAGACGATCAAAAGCCACTGCCCGATTGACTTCCTCGGGGTCTTCCACTTGGGCTGGAGCCTCCGGTGCTTGTTGGGCCTGCCATGATGCCTCCATCGCATCAGCACCCCCCGACCCCAACCGCGAACGAGCCGAGCGTCGAGCCCGGGAAGTGGGCTGATGCTGCGGCTCTACCTGTGCGGTCGGGTACACTGGAGGGGCGGCGGCTGGAGCCGTGTACGCAGGCGTATAGGGTGGGTAGCGAACCGGTGGTGTGTAATACACCGGTTGACCGGGCCAGTACCCGTACGGTTGAGGTGGGACCGGGTATGGATATTGGCCGGGATATGGCATCTGCTGCTGCTGGTATTGCTGACCGGGTGTTGGGTATCCCGATTGAATGTAGTTCACCGGCTGTTGGGCGGCCGGGTATGTATTTGACGGATGGGGTGGTGAGAGATTGAGATTAAGGTCCATTATTTGACCTTGCTGCTGGCTCGGATGGTGGTCGGATGAACTTGCCGCATCCGCTTGATCGTCGGCGAAGAGGTTTTGTGCCCACGGATACATGATTGCCAAGAAACAGGGTGCTCGTCAAGACGTTAGCTTTCTTGCACGGGGCCCCACGGACGGCGCCAAAATTATAGTATTAATTGCCACATAATGCGGTAATTAAATAAACACGAGACGAATTAAAGCAAATAAATAACTCTTATTGATCACAGAGAAGGCCCTAAGTACAATCTAACTGGTTACTCTGAGTACCGACTGACTGCGGTCGGGATTCTCTAACAACAACCTATCGATCGTCCAAAAGTCCCTCACACTGTCGCTATCACGGGTATTTATAGCCGCGGAGCCGGAGACACAAATCCGGCCGTCCGGCATGCCTCTCACGTAGCAACCACGTGTCGCCTTCCCGGGTGCCCTGCCTGTCAACGTGTAGAGTTGCCACTTGTTTCTCACCAGCTCTCTCGCTAAAGGGCTACCGCTCGGTGGTCGGCAACGCCAATCGGGTACTACCCGGTCGGTTCCCGACCGGGTTTTTCACAAGAAACCCGACCTGTAACCTGCAAAGACAAGAAGAAAAGGACCAAGGCACTGGGGTCGGGGTATTCCCTACCATATATATATATATATATATATATATATATATATATATATATATATATATATATATATATATATATATATATATATATAGAGAGAGAGAGAGAGAGAGAGAGAGAGAGAGAGAGAGGAAAAAGTTCAAATGCGGCGGGGTCTTCCCGTGCGGTCAGGGACGGAGCCAGGATTTTTAGTGAGGGGGGTGAAGAAGCAAACGTAAAATAAGTTCAAAAATGTTCAAATAGAAGGTCCAAATACAAAATATTAAATAAAAATACAATTCTTAAAATACAAAATACATTATAAATTACAAAACAAAGTTTATGATAAACTACAGGGTAATACTCTTATTAGCAAAACAAAGTTCACTGCATCATTCTGTTATTCACTGTCCTTAGAAAATTTAGGAACACTAGAGTGGGGAAACAAAATTAGAAAAATTAGCAAACACCAATATAATCTATTCACTGCCATTCAAAACTGTCCTTAGAAAATTTAGGAACACTAGAGTGGGGAAACAAAATTAGAAAAATTAGCAAACACCAATATAATCTATTCACTGCCATTCAACAATTGAAAATTAGCAAGTATTCAAGTATAAATGTATTCAAGATTTCAAGTAACACCAATTGAAAATTAGGCCATTCGGCCATTCACTGTCTTTAGAAAAATTAGGAACACTAAACCTACCCAACTCACATTCATAAATCATAAATTCATAATTGATTAATTGATAATTCATAAACTAATAAACAAATTCTGAAATTCATGTATTCAAGTATTCAACAAAACACATACATTAAATTAATTAAAATAAAATTTGAGTAATTAGGAAAATTAGAGAAATTAGGGAAAAAATAAGAACCTGAGTAGTGAGCACTTGGAGGACTGAAGAGACGAGTTTCCGGTCACGAGGGGCACTGAGAGGCGGTGTTGGCGTGTTGCCGGAAGCCGGTAGGCCGGGACGGAGATGCGCCGGAAGCTGATAGCGGCGCTGCGGCAAAGAGTCAGAGACGCACGATCTGTCTGCTACTTTAAAACCGAATAGGTAAAATAAGAAAAAAAAATTAAAAAAAAAAAAAAAAATATATATATATATATATATATATATATATATATATATATATACAGCTCCAAAACGACGTCGTTTTGGGGCTGTATCATTTTTGGCAGGGGGGACAGCTGCCCCCCCTCTCCCTCCGTCCCTGCATGCGGTGGTGCGGTGGAATTTCAGAATACACCAACACTGTTAACAATATGCACCAACAGTGTAAGGAAAACACACCACAATGAAATGCAATAAAACATCAAAAAATACACAACAGACCCAAAAAAAATACACCATATAACTCACCACCCCCAATGGTGTATTTCCGAACACTGTATGGTGATTTTCAATGAGAACCTGCGAACTTGTACATAAATGTTCTCAAGCGTCAATATAAATGTATACAATCTCATATTGCCATGCAGAATGCACACAATCTACCTCTTACACACTTTGTGTGCATTTATGTTGATTTCCATAATCATACGAGAAGAGGAGTTCTCATTTGATTATTAATATATATATATATATATATATATATATATATATATTTTGAAAGGTTCCCGTGCGGTTGAATGCTTCCCGTGCAGATGTGCGGTTGATTAATATGTGTGAGATTTGTACTCAATGTGCGTGAGTGTTGTGCTTAATGTGCCTGAGATTTGTACTTAGTGTGCGTGAATGTGTAAAATGCAGCAGAAAATATGGATGTCAGCTTCTTCCCCATCCCCAGTAGCCATTGCCCCCTCCCTGATGATGATGATGCGGAGGCGGGCTATGGTGGTTAAGAATTATGGGAATAATACAGCAGAAATCCACACTTAGCTGGTGTGCAAATTTTGCTGTGCGTGCGTCATATATATAAACATTCAACTACACTGAAGGTAGCTGATAATCCAGAATCCATGGCCAAATTGAAGGAAGAAGTAACAAGAAGCTTGGGCGTTAATGTGCGTGAGTTTTCTGTTCTGCTTCCTTCTGAGCTCATAATTCTGAACTACTCACGCACATTAAGCACAAATCTCACGCATAATAAGCATAATACTCAGGCACATTAAGTACAAAACTCACGCATATTAACATTACGCACATTAAGTACAAATTTTGGGCACATTAAGCATAACACTCACGCACATTAAGTATAAACCTCACGCACATTAATCTACCGCACAACCGCACGGGAAGCCACAAATGCACCTGATCCCTTCCTTATATATATATATATATATATATATATATATATATATATATATATATGGCGGTATAGTACATGACCTTAAATTTTGAGAAGTCACAACGCACACAAGCACAAAAAACATATCACATCGTTGGTAGAGAGCATGAGTGGTGCACGTTGTCTACGAGGAAGGAGACAAATGTTGAATTTCAACATTTTAGAAACCCATGAAAAGTAGAATGCAAGTGTGTGTCTTCACATTTATATATACATATATCCATTTGTGTTCTGCGTGCAGTGCATGCATCGAAGTTATGAGAGATGGGGCCTTTATTTATTTTTTATTATTATTATGTTTACAATGGACCACCTTTCTTTAATTATTCGAATCTAATAACCTATTCTAGTTTCCATTTTATTTTCTTTTATTATATTAGCAGCTAAAGATTTTTTTTTTTTGAATGCTACTAGCTCTATTATATTGTAGTATCTGTTCGTATACTTTCTCAACCTACTGAAACACAAAGAGCTAATAACGCGCCTCCACTAAGGCTCGAACTTACAACCTTCCAAATGGAAGTCCAAAAGTTCAAGATTAAACTATTCCTTGTTTAAAAAAAAAAAAAAATTCATACTTCAAAAGTTCAAAAGTTCAAAAGTAGAGTTTGAGTGGTGGAGCAGTTGTTATACCTTTGATCAGGGTCCACCTTGAATGGTAGATCTTGGTCTTAAATTGTGTATTTAGTATTAAAATCGTGAACTTCTAGAATATAAATTGTGTTATTAAATTTTAAAAATTTGTGAATATAATACAGGGTCATCACAAATTGTAAATTTTTAAAAGGTAAAATGTGAATATTTAGTATGTAAATTGGGTATATTTGGACATAGGTCGACCGGGTCCACAAAATAATTTTTTTGTGGTGGAGTGTAATTTTATTATTAAAATATCATGAATTTAATATTTACCAACACTCTTTCAATAGTGAATTGAGTAAAGTATTCTCAACTTTTAGGTATATAATTAAAAGAGATATATTTCGCTTTAATTATAAAGTTTAAATTGAGATTTAGACACTTAAAACTACACATCATTTCACATATATGAACTAATTAAAAATAGGTTACACATGAAACATAAACATTATTTCTTTAGGTTCCTCAACTAATATATTAAATTAATAATTAGATTAACATTTATTAATTATATATTACATGCTCAACATATATAACTATATACTATATTTTGGTTGAATGTTGTAGAAATAGATTTTTATTGTTTTGCACTACTTTATCACTTGTATTTGCTCTAAAATCCTTTTACTATCAATTTTTTTTATTTAAATAATGAAAGTAACTACGGAGTATTTATTTTTGTAATTTCATACCAATAATAACCTATTTATCTGTATGAATTCATCATTTCTGTTAGGACTACTTGTTATAGTCTACTAGGACTCTTCTACTTACTTCTATATCTATGTTGTACAGACCTTTTGTTATGCAACTTCCATTAATCTAATCCTCATCTGGTATCAGTTTTGTCCAGGTTCTCTCCATGGCAGGTCTCAATGATGATGGTTCTGTTCGTGATTCTACCGAACGGACTGCTACTGAGCCTGCTCCTACCCTCGTTTCATCCCATTCAAACTTATCTTCTGCGCACCACTTTGTTTCGTTGAAACTTACGTCCCGGAATTATTTATTCTGGCGAACGCAGATGATTCCGTTCTTGGATGGTCAGGGGCTTCTTGGTTACGTTGATGGGTCCCTGCCGTGTCCGACGGCGGCGACGTCGGTGGCTTCGACGGCAGACAGCGCCGGTGGTCCTGTCCCCTCTCTTTCCGTTCAACAGATGTGGCGCCGGCAAGACCAGGCCATATTATCTCTTCTGATATCGTCTCTGTCCGAGGAGACGCTTCCTCTGGCCGTTGGCCGGACCTCTTCTCGGCAATTGTGGTTGGTTGTCGAACAGTCCCTAGGCTCCGCTACTCGTTCTCGGGCGCTACGACTGTTGGGCGAGCTTCAAGGGCTCCGGCAAGGAGGGGCGTCTGTAGCCGATTACCTTAGCCGAGCTCAAATATTGGTGGAGGATCTTGCTCTTGCTGGACGGCCGGTCACACTCGACGACCAGAACCTGTACGTGTTCCGTGGTCTGAGGCCAGAGCTCCGTCCCTTGGTTGCTCCATTGACCCGTGGTGCTCCAGTCACCTTGACGGAGCTATCCGATTATTTGGTGTCGCATGAATTTATTTGTGCTGATGACGGTGGTGTTCCAGTGGCTATGGCGGCGAGGCGAGGTCGCGGTGGTCGGGGAACTGGCGGCCAGTCGCGCGGCAACAGTGACTCCGGTGGTGGCGGTCGTGGTCGTCACGGCCGTGGGCGTGGCAGAGGACGCAACCAGACTGTGCGGTGTCAACTTTGCAATAGTCAAGGCCATTCTGCTCTTTCCTGCTTTCGCCTGAGCCAGTACGCGTCGAACCCGAGTCCGCAGGCGCATATGGCCTATTCGGCCGGTGATGGTGGTTCGGATGGGCCGCACCAATGGTTCCCGGACACCGGGGCTACGAACCATGTTACTCCGGATGCATCCGTGCTCTCTTCGGCTACTCCGTATGATGGTTCTGACACTCTGCGGGTCGGCAACGGTACAGGTTTGCCCATATTTAGTGTTGGTTCCACTTCGATAGCTTCGCCTTCTAGATTATTTTCGTTAAATAATGTGTTGCATGTCCCCGGTCTTTCGTCCTCGTTGTTGTCTGTTCAGAAATTCGCTAAAGATAATAACGTCTTTTTTGAATTTCATCCGTCGTTTTTTTTGTGAAGGATCGTTTGACCAGGGAGGTTCTTTTTAAGGGGCATGCTTTCGGGGGGTTGTATTCTTGGCCGTCATCGAGTTCTGCGCCTACTGCGTTTGTTGCGCGTGCGTCTTCGTCTATCTGGCACTTGCGGCTTGGCCATCCACACGCACGTGTTTTGCGTCAAGTGTTGCAATTGTCTGGTGTTAGTTCGTTTAGTCAAAATAATGTGTCAGATATATGTTCTGCTTGTCAGTTAGGGAAATCCTCCCGATTCCCTTTACCCCGTGTTGATTCGTCTAGTACTCATGTTTTGCAATTAATTTATATGGATATTTGGGGCCCTGCGCCTGTTGTGTCTGCAAATGGGTACCGTTACTTTGTTTTGTTTGTTGACGATTTTACTCGTTATGTTTGATTTTATCCTATGCGGCTTAAAACTGATATTTATTCTATATTTGAGCAGTTTCGGTCACTTGTTGAGCGGTCTTTCTCCCGCAAAATTATTTCCATACAATCTGATTTAGGGGGAGAGTATAAGAAGCTCCACTCTACGTTTGTATCGCTGGGTATTCGTCACAGGCAATCCTGTGCGTATACGCACGAGCAGAACGGTCGTGTGGAGCGTCGTCATAGGCATGTCGTTGAGACTGGTCTAGCATTGATGGCTCATGCGTCTGTCCCTACTCGTTTTTGGGACTATGCGTTTGAGACCGCTGTGTATCTTATAAACAAAATGCCTACTCGAGTTTTGGGTAATGATTCCCCACATCTTCGTTTCCACTGGTCTCCTCCGTCATACTCTTTTCTGCGTGTGTTCGGTTCTCTTTGCTTTCCGCTGCTTCGTCCATATAACCGTAACAAACTTGAATATCGGTCTGCTCCTTGTGTTTTTCTGGGGTATCCGGATTCGTTCCGAGGCTATCGTTGTTTGGATATCCGCACTAATAAGGTTTTCATCTGCCGCCATGTGCGGTTTGATGAGTCTGTTTTTCCATTTGCTTCTCCTGTTGATTCGCAGGTTTCAGGTCCAGCTCCGGAGGTACCGTGGGGTGTTGCTCCTGTTCCACTTTCTCACCCTGCTACGGTGGATGATTCGGATGATGTTGTTGAGCCGCCCGTGGCTGATTCGGATGTTGTTGTCGGTGGTGCTACGGATAGTGAGCGCACGGTCACGGCTCCCGTGCGTGGCCGGTCGCGCCGTGCAGCGCGGGCTGCTCTGCCCCGGTTTCATGTGATGGCCACCCGCAGCCGAGGTCCTACTGAGCATGTGGCTTTGGTCTCTACGACTGATAACTCCGATCCTACTTGTTACACTCAGGCGGCCCGGCATCCTGAGTAGCGTGCGGCTATGGATGCGGAGTTTAACTCTTTACTTCTGAATTGCACATGGCGGTTGGTGCCTTACACTCCAGGTATGAATGTTGTTGGGTGTAAGTGGGTCTTCAGGACTAAGCGCAAGGCTGATGGTTCGATAGAGCGTCACAAGGCGAGGCTGGTGGCTAAAGGTTTTAATCAGGTGGCTGGACAGGATTTTTCGGACACATTCAGTCCTGTTATCAAGCCCACGACTGTTCGCCTTCTTCTCTCGCTCGCCGTATCCCGGGGTTGGATCATTCGTCAGTTAGATGTCCACAATGCCTTCCTGAATGGCACTCTAGCTGAGACTGTGTACATGCGGCAGCCGCCAGGGTATGAGGACAAGGCATCTCCTGGTCACGTCTATCTACTTCAGCGGTCTCTGTACGGGCTGAAGCAGGCTCCCCGTGCTTGGTTCACACGGCTGCACACTTTTCTGGTCTCAATTGGTTTTGTTCCTTCTAAAACTGATGTTTCCTTGTTTTATTATTCTCATGGTGGTGTGCAGCTTTACTTTCTTGTGTATGTGGACGACATTCTCGTTATGGGGTCAGATTCGGCTCGTGTGACGGGGCTTGTGGCTCAGTTGGCGGCAGAGTTTAAGATTCGTGACATGGGGTCTCCGTCCTTCTTCCTTGGGATTGAGACTGTTTCTCTGTCCGATGGTTTGTTGCTCTCTCAGCGGCACTATATGAGTGATATTTTGAAGCGCGCCGGTATGGTTGACTGTAAGCTCGTTGCTACTCCTGTGTCTTTTGCGGTGACTGATGATTCTGCGTCGGCTCCTTTTGATGATCCTACTCAATACCGCAGTCTGGCCGGGGCACTTCAGTATCTTACAGTTACTCGTCCGGACTTGTCATATGCGGTGAACCGGCTTTGTCAGCACATGCATACTCCCACCATGGCGCATTGGGGGATGCTAAAACGGGTGTTACGGTATGTCAAGGGCACTAGTGACCTAGGTCTACTTGTCAGACGTTCTGTTTCCACTGATATTCATACATTTTCGGACTCGGATTGGGCCGGTAATCCGTCTGATCGCAAGTCGACGAGTGGGTTTGCTGTCTACCTAGGTGGCAATCTCGTTTCTTGGTCCTGTCGCAAGCAACGTACAGTGGCTCGCTCGTCAACAGAAGCTGAGTATAAGGCCTTAGCGGATGTGTCTGCGGAAGTGACCTGGCTTGTGTCATTGCTGAGGGAGATTGGACTGTCTCCGGAGTCTCCGCCCAAATTGTGGTGTGATAACTTGGGCGCCACCTATCTCTGCACTAACCCGGTATTTCATGCGCGAACAAAGCATGTGAAGATTGACTACCACTTTGTTCGTGACAAAGTCTCCAAGAAGGAGATTCAGGTTCATTTCATCTCCACGAAGGATCAGCTGGCTGATATTTTCACTAAAGCGCTTCCGTCTACCCGGTTTCGTTTTATGCGTGGCAAGCTTAATGTTGCAGCTAGTCCACCTTAAGCTTGAGGGGGAATGTTAGGACTACTTGTTATAGTCTACTAGGACTCTTCTACTTACTTCTATATCTATGTTGTACAGACCTTTTGTTATGCAACTTCCGTTAATCTAATCCTCATCATTTCAACAAGCCCAACAACGACCCCAAAGAAACTTGGTGCATGTGATGCATCTTATATTATAAGGTTTTTGTGTCTTGTGTTATGAAATTATGTACCTTAAAAGTATGAATTTTGTACTTAAAATAAATTAGTAATTGTGGGATTGTTATATCGTGCACCAAAGCGCACAATGCATTGTGCGTCTTGACCTAAAACAACGACATTTCTATAAGTTGGTGGGGAGTTGACGCGATGGATACTGTTCCGCCCATCCAATCTCGTTACAGTTTTTTTTTTTAACACTTGTGTTTACGTGTATTAGATTAAGAGTTTATGTGTATTATGTTAAGAATTTATGTGTATTATGTTAAGAGTTTATGTGTATTATGTATTATGTTAGGAGTTTATTTGTATTCTACTATACAATTCTGTATATACGAAACAAGGAATTTTTTTTAAGAGAAGTTAACGGCAGAAATGAGAGACGGATTTAAAAGATACAAAACGACTTCATTTTGGGCCAGGGCGCACAATGCATAGTGCTTTCTGGTGCACGATATAATTTGCCATAATTGTGTCTTATGTTATTAATTTCTGTCTTGTGTTGTGAAATTTTGTACCTTTGAACACAAATTATGTGCCTAAATCAAATTTGAGAAATAAGTAAATATATAACGTGTGTATGTGCCTTGTGTTATAAAATTATGTACCTTATGAGTATAAATTTTGTACTTCGTCGTTTCGATCCAAGGTCCATAATATTTTGTGGACCCTGGTCCATGATATAAATGGTCAAACTTGTTTTAATTTATCATCTTAAACTTAATAATAATATCACTAATATCGTAGAAAAAAAATTTAACCAAAGAAAAGTGATAAACATACAGCTCAAATTCAAACTCGAAAATATAATATAATTTTATTAAACATTTTTTTAGTACTACAAACTCTGATACAATGCATTATACCTTCATTGAGATTAAAACCCACAATCTCATGCCTACAGGGAGATTAAAACCCACAATCTCATATATGAAAGAGTAACTTGGTGTCACTAGACCACAAACTCATTAACATAATTTTTTTAAACATAAAATATAACTTTACAAAACATATGTTTTTTGCACTTTCTGTCCCACGACTATGGTGTCGCTAACAATTTTGATCCACGATTTTTAAAATTTATAGAATTGGTCCACGACTATAACTTTCTTAGTAAATTTGGTCCTTCTGGTGCATTTTCCGTTCAATTTCTGGCGAAAATTTTGTAGTCTCCATTTTAACATATGTAATATTGTCTTTTCCATCTCACATTCCGTTAATATGGGTAAATTCATCATCCTCCCCATTTTTCATTAGACAAAGGTTGTCACTAACAACATTAATTATTTATTTATTTATTTATGTCATTAGTTTGTGAGATGGAAAAGACAATATTACCCATGTTAAAATGGAGAGTAAAATTTTCCGACAAGAATTGAACTAAAAGTACATTAAAATGACCAAATTTGCTAAGAAAGTTGTAGTCATGAATCAATTTTACAAGTTTTAAAAATCATGGATCAAAATTGTTAATGACACCATAGTCGTGGGATAAAAATGCAAAAAACTCATACCAAAGCTATAACTAAACTACTTCATTATAAAATTTCCCAAATTTCCAATAAGTAATAAGGGGTACACTTCTTTTTTATGGGTTTATTACTTTTAGGTGTGTGTCCCACGTTAGGTTGCTTGTAGAGAGCATACCTCCCCCTCGTATTGTGGAATTGCATCAATTCCAACCAAGACTGCACGTGCATGTATGTGCGCATGCATGCTCCGTCACATATATACACCAAAAAGAGGGAGTTAAAATAATCATTGTAGTTTTAAATGTCAAATTCAACTTTTTTTATATTTCTCAATAATTCTCTATAAAAAAAAAAAAAATCCTTCAAAAGTTTCTTTTTAATTCAAATATTATAAAGGAAGTAACAAGTATCTATAAGTAAACCTTTTCATTTCATATCAAAATTAAACCATAACTCAATTCTAATATTTCATCCTCAACACGATCAAGTAATATACTAATATTATATATCAAAAATATTTCTATAAAATAAAATATAATTAATGTCATCTGGAGTCATCCGAATACAGTGATTCTATCACGTTTAATCTTAAACCTTTCAAATTAATCACTTATGGTCCTTCTACTTTCAAGTTAACCACCCGTGGTCTTTCAATTTTCAAATTTTAACAACTCGTGGTCCTTCAACTTTCAAATTTTAACCAACTGTGTTCCTTCTGAAAGGACCATGGTTGGTTAAAATTTAAAAGTTGAAGGCCTACATGTGGTTAACTTGAAAGTTGAAGGACCTCAGTTGGTTAAAATTTAAAAATTAAATGACTAGACATGATAAAATCACTATACTCTGAGGACTTTCGATGACATTAACTGAAATAAAATAACTTTTACACTTGGTCTACAAATAAAACTTTGATGTAAACTCAAACTAATAATGTCAATAAATAACTTCAACAAAGTGTGATTATCTAATTAATTATTTGACCAATTTAGTTGGTGTTGTATAAGTATAACTTAAAGATTATAATGTGAGAATATGCCGTAGACACGTTACGTGCACTTGCAGTAAAAATAAAATAATTATTTTAAAGAGACTTAATTAATGAAGAAATTAAATGAAAAAAAAAAATGGTGGTAGGCTGGTAGCTTAAAGGTTGAGATTTCTTAGAAGGTTCCTGGGGTTAAGATGAGATTACTAATAATTAAATCGATAGCAAGTGATGAGGAGGACGTGGAGTGGGGGTGGTTGACTGGTCAACGTTAGATAGCTGTCGAATCAGAAATGTCAAAAATCAGCCTAACAATTTTACTTAAGGACGACATCACATTAAAAATGGGATTTCCAAGATTCAATTAGCCTAAAAAGGTGTTTAACCTACAGCTACCTGCACGTCCATATTTTTATTCTCAATTTTCTTGTGTATTAAATCATAATTAATTCCAAAAGTAATGTCCTTTCTCTTGTACTAATTACTTTAAAGAAATATATATGTACTCTTGCAAGTATTATTAGGACTATATTTACTTTGAACTAATTCTAACTAAGTTCATTTCTACTGCATAAACTTTCAAATCTTACTCTTTAAATTTTACCTCCTGATGTAATAGACACTAATAAGCTACTTTTTTTTTTTTTTTATGTGGGTCTCAATACAAGTGTCTAAATCAAGATTTTGTATGTAAGAGTAAAAGTTGGGCATAGACGGGTAGATTTACAATTTTTACTTCAATTTTTGAATTCTTTTTTTGTTTATACTTACGCAATCCCAACTTCGCTGGACTAATCCTAAGTCCACAGGACCTTGCCCTTAGAGCCACTGCTAAGGTAAATCGCGAGTCGCGCAATCTGCCCACCGGTTAGATTATAGTCTTCATGTGTGCACAAGAAATCTATCTAGACCTTTCAGCACTGGCGCACTGCCACCTCTAATCATGACTTTTATATCAGGCACCGAATCAATTACGTTAAGTTCCAAGGCAATTTTTGCATTCTTTGTATTTACTAATATCTGGACTAAACGTACCATAATATTTTCTTTTCTTACTAACCACAAGTAATTTCTTTTCGAATTTGAAACAAAAGTTGTCCGAACTTGACACCATGTATATGCAACAATATTTTTGGGAGAGTTACTTCTAAATAGGGCCGATCGAGACTCAACTGGATTAAACCTAGCATAAGTATGCATAAAGGAAAACTAGAAGCCTAAAAGTTGATAAGGAATATACTTGCATTGAAGCTAGCTAGCTTAAAGCCGTAAAGGCCATACAAGCTACAACAAACCGGTGATGAAATTGCAACTCTCAATGAAGGAAGACACGATGTGCTAACCGCATATATATATATATAATTATATATGCATGTAGAGGAAGAAACATGCACTTATACTCAACTTTTTATAATAAAAAATCATTATGTTGAAATGTTTAAGCAATACAGAAATATGATGAGAAAGGAAAGATATGTTGGAAATGGGATTGGAGAAAGGGCCAAAATTACCCCATACTTGGTCACCATCACAATTCACAAACACAACTGTTGTCTTTAAGGATTAGATGTGAGAATCTAAAATGTTTGTAAGTTGAGAACAAGTGCAGAAAGAAAAAGCAAACTAGTACTCCCATCCGTATTTATGTACAACAGTGTTACAAGTATAACAACCTCTTTTATGTATAATATTATCAAGATTCTTCTTTTTTTGGTTTTCTTCATGGCACTAATGGTACATACAACATTTTCCAAAAAATACAGTGGCAAATTTTTGATGACATGAGGGGAAAATTTTAGATGGAAGGCAATGGAGAGATGAGAGCAAAATTTATCCTTGTGATCTGATCAATGCTCATTGCCTTCTTTTATGCTTTCTTTTATGCTCATGTGTACCCCTTCTGTATGAAAAGCAGCATCCTCTGCAGCAATTGTGGATGAGGAATCAATCCCAGAACCTGCTTGAATCTCCTTGAACATTGCCATGACTTGAATCATTGTGGGGCGTCTGAAAGGCCGATCGTCTAAGCAAGCCACCGATACTTTCAAGTGCTCTAGAAGCTCGAGTTCTAAGCTCGGGTCTTCTTTCAGTAACTCTGGATCGAACACATCACGAATTCTTATTTTCGCTTGCTGCTTTACCCACCCAACGAGATTGTTGTCGCCAAAATCTGGGGAGTCTGTTGGCTGTTTGCCAGTGAGCAGCTCGAGCAGAACCACACCATAGCTATACACATCTCCTTTGGTTGAACATCTAAAGCTCTGGTAGTACTCAGGAGGGACATATCCGGGAGTGCCTGCTAGGGTGCTCACGCTCAAATGAGTGTCCACAGTGTTCATTAGCCTTGCCATCCCGAAATCAGAAACTCTAGCTTCCAAGTTTTCGTCCAGCAACACATTGCTGGATTTCATGTCCCTGTGGATAATGTGTGGAGTGCAGTTGTGGTGAAGGAAGGCCAATCCCCTTGCAGCTCCTATCGCAACTTTCCTTCTTGCACCCCAATTTAGCTTCACTCCGTGCTTCCTCCTGTCTCGCAGAACATCCTCTAGGCTTCCATACTTCATGTACTCGTAAACCAAAAGCCGTTCTTCACCAACCTTGCAGTAGCCCAATAGAGGGACCAGATTCCGGTGCTTAATCTTCCCAATCGTCTCCATTTCAGCAGTGAACTCTCGATCTCCCTGCCCACTCACATATTTCAACTTCTTAATCGCAACAACACTTCCATCCTTCAACTGGGCTTTGTACACATCGCCAAAACCACCGGATCCAATCAGGCTGTCATTGTGGAAGTTGTTGGTAGCTTCCAGGAGATCTGCAAAAGTCAGTTTCCTCAGAGGCTTCTCGAAGGTTGCTAGGTTGATGCTCAATGCTTCACGGATACTGGTTAGCTTCCAGTCAGTGTGTGCAGTTCCAGAAAAGGAATGGCTGTCCATCTCCAGAGAAGCCTCTGATTTCTTCCTCCTCTTCTTCGCTTCTATGGCAACTATAAGCAAACCGATGATGCAGAAGAGAGAAAACAACAACCCCATCGCCACACTTCCTGCAACCGATGCTTGCCTGCGATGGGACTTGTGCTGGTTTGCACTAGAACTTGATGCTGACCCACACTTGGGAAGAGGGTATCCACAAAGCCCAGAATTATTGGCAAACCTGTAATCTGGAAATGTGTCAAAAGGAGCTGATTCGGGTATCATCCCAGAAAGCTGGTTACTTGACAGATCAATATCCCCAAGCAATGTGAGGCTGGTCAAAGTCTGTGGAATCGTGCCGTTGAGTTGGTTGTGTGACAGATCAAGAATTGCAACATTCTTCAAGCCTCCAAGATCATGAGGTATTGGACCAGAGAGATCGTTATACCCCAAATTCAGAATAGAGAGATAGTACATGGAACCTAATTCCTTGGGGATACTGCCTTCCAACTTATTGTAAGAAAGGTCAAGGAAAATCATGGATCCATTGTGGTTGAATGTTGGTTGGGTAATGCCCTTGTAGACTCTAGTAAAATTGCAAGGGTGCCTCGTTGAAATCCTGTCCAGGCGTTCCTGCGTAATCCCACCAAATTCCAGTAAATTTCCTGCTCCATGGCACTCCTTACTTCCATCGTTCTTAATGTACACATACTGCTTCCCGGTTAGCAATGCCATCGCGATGTTGCCAGATTGTTTGAACAGAGCGGGCGGAATACTCCCATTCAATGAATTGGTGTTGAGATCCAACCATAACAAGCTGCGACAATTCCCCAGCTCAGCCGGTATGCTTCCAGAGAATGTGTTGTTACCCAACTTCAGAATGGCTAGGTTAGACAACTGCCCTAATGAAGCCGGTATAACACCACTCAACAGATTGTTGGATAAAGAAATCCAATTCAAACGAGTACAGTTGCTGAGGCTTTCAGGGATACTCCCCGACAAGTCATTGAAATCAAGAATCAAATTTTCCAAGGACTGCAAGTACATAAGCTCCGACGGGATTTCACCCTCGAGCTGATTCAACCAAATCATCAAATCCTTGAGCTTCGACAACGACCCAAGGCTAGATGGTATCTTCCCCATGAGGAAATTAAAGCTAAGATCAAGAGATTCGAGTTGTGAACAGTTGCTTAGGCTCTCAGGTATTGGGCCATGGAGCAGATTATTCTGAAGGTACAGCACTTTGAGGCTATTTCTAGGGTCTTTACAAATCCCAGAGGGAATGGAACCAGAGATATTATTAGAACTCAAATCTAAGGTCTCTAAATTCACCAGGCTAGACAGTGACTCAGGCAAGCTACCCACAAAATTATTGAATGAGAAATCCAATGTCTTCAAGCTAGTGAACTTGAGTAGGGTTTGAAGAGGCAACCCACCAGAGAAATTATTGTTGGAGATATCAAGAAGTTCCAAGGCTGAGCAAGCAACAAGGTTGTCAGGGACCATACCTGATAAATTATTGAAAGACAAGTCCAATTCCACAAGAGTGCTACATAAATCTCCAATATGCTCTGGAAGGACCCCCTGAAAATCATTCCCTCTAAGGTACAAATACTGCAAGCTCCCACTGGGGAGCTTAGGGACACCACCCCCAAACTTATTGTTGGTGAGATTGAGGAAACTGAGGTTTGGGCAGGAAGAAAGGGAGGCCCCAATATTACCAGTGAACTTGTTGGATGACAGATCAAGATGCTGCAAAGTAGAGCAGTCTTGAAATGAAGGGAAATTTATGGA
This sequence comes from Ipomoea nil, assembly GCF_001879475.1. Taxonomy (NCBI): domain Eukaryota; kingdom Viridiplantae; phylum Streptophyta; class Magnoliopsida; order Solanales; family Convolvulaceae; genus Ipomoea; species Ipomoea nil. The sequence continues at coordinate 381,267 of NW_017617084.1, forward strand.
GAAATTATTGGCAGAAAGGTCCAAATGAGTCAAATTCTTGAAACTCAACTCTGGGATGTTTCCTGATAACTTGTTACCCTTCAAAGACAACAGCTCAAGCTCAGGGGGCAGCAAGAGAAAGATGTTCTGACCTGAAATATTATTGTATGAAAGATCAAGACTTTGAAGGCTAATGGTTGCCCCTGCACCAGCAGAAGGAGGGTCCATGGAGTTCCTGGAGAGGTTGAGAGCCTTGAGGTTATAACACCCACCAAGGCTATAGATATCAGAAACAGGGCCAGAGATGGAGTTTTCAGCTAGATCTAAGTAGCTGAGAGAAGCCCCACAATGGGATTTGGAGGCAGAAGTGAGTGAGCCACTCAGATTGGTGTTCTTCAACACAAGCGTCTCCAAGCTCTCAAGACCCAGCAAGAAAGAAGAAACCACCCCAAAATCTACGCTGAGCATAGTGCTTCCGAGATCTATAGAAGACACCCTGGAGGCCTTGCATGTAACACCAGTGAAGCTACATGGGTTTGCGGAGGATACCCAGTTTTGTAGCGGAGTTTGGTCAGGAATGGTGGCTTTGAAGGACAGTAGCTGCTGTGAGTCCCTGAAGAGCCCATTCAGCGGAGGAGCAGCTGAAGCTGGAGGGAGAAAGAAGATGAACACCACCAGAAGAAGAAGAAGAAGAAAAACACAGATTGGCTGCACGGCGAAGCAGATAAAGAAACTGTTGTAGAAAAGACTAGTACTCTTAGCTTTCATCTTTGGCTTCTGCTATTTTCTTATGCTTTTGGCTCTATCTTTTCATGACCTCCATTTGCAAGAAGAGAGAGAGAGAGCAGAGGTGGTGTTTTAACAGACTAGAGCAGATAGAGAGAGATAGAGAGAAGGATGAAGAGAGTCAAAAGGTGAAGTGATGAAGGTTAGAAGGATATATATATTGAAATTCCGGCCAATTTTTTTTTTTTTCTTTTTCTTCTTCTTCTTCATCTTCATTATTATTAGTCCTATTATTATTTATTTTTTAATTTTCTTAGAGAGATAAGAGTGAGGAGTGGACACAGCTGGTGCTCACATGGCGTGATAACCCCTATTCTATTCATACTCTTTCCTGTATTACTTCTTTTGCTTCCATAAACTCATCCATAATTCATAATACACTATCAAAAGATGTTGACTCAAATACAGGATTAAATCATTAAATTTTTTTTAGGACTGCTGACTCTGTTATAATATAATATCTGTTCATAATTACTGAAGCACAAAATTTTGAAAGAGCCACTTCATATAACTAGATCATAAGATCATTGACAAAAATTACCGAAATAATTATATTTTATAAGTCGTAAATAATTTACGACAATAACTCTCCTAAAAAGGTAATACTAAATGTAATTATTCCTTAACTATAATGATACATATATTTCTTATTTTAGTTATTCATTATTTTGATTTTAATGACCGTTTCGAATTCATATATTCGATATCAAATTTAAACGCTAAAAGATAAATTATTATTTCTCGACTACCAATTCAAGATTAGAATCATATCTCAACTTTGAGGACTCCGACCACTCACGTCCTGAAGTGTTTTTTTTTTTTTTTAAGGGAAACTCACAATCACTTTCTGAATGTGTAAACAATGGGGTGTTTGATAAATAGTTACGTTGTTAACTGATATCTATTAGTTGATTGGGTTAGTGAGTTTGACTAGTTGATAGCGTTAGTTTATTGTAGAAAAATGTTTGATAAATTAGTTATTAGGTGATAGCTGATTACATGCAAATTGACTTTCTCAAAAAACTTATTAAAAAAGTTGCTTTGAGTAGCTTTTGAAACAATAAGTTATTACAAAAAACTAATTAATCAAACACTCATATTAGCTATTTAACCAAGTCAAACAACTAACATTGGTCAAATAAGTTAAAATTGGCTGATAAGCTAACTATATTACCAAACAGAGCCAAAGTAAATCTCATCTTGTAGCCATATCCAGCAAAAGATTACAATGTGATAAATCAGTCTAAGTTATCCATAGTTAATCAAGTTAAATCAAGAAGGCTAATAAGTTACTCTCACTGAGTTGAATTTAAAATCTTGTAATTTCGAAACTAATAATCTGACTAATTTGGTCATGTCCTGAAGTATTATTGAAGGAGGGACGTATATATCTCAACTGACCCGCAAGCTTCCAAGTACTTGTACAATTATCAGTTCATGGTATTAGTTTGTATATGTATATGTATAGGTTAGGTTAATTTCTCTCACAACATATACAACGAAGTGTTTGTCTCTATAGGTTTACGCGTACGTGTGAGTTAGGATGGATGTACAGATCCATCGCTGTCTAATTTCCAATGTGAGATTCCATCTTTAAAATATTGCCTCTTTAATTTATTAACAAGTTGCGTACTATACGCAATTATGAAGTTTAATTATATATTTATGGTTTCCTAATACAAACAACTTTGTGATTAAAAAAGATAATCAATTAATTAAGGTGCTTAGCTTGCTTGTCATTAGGGTTACCAGGTTTACTACATGCCACTGCACCACTGTTCTGCCAAATTACATCATGAGGTCAACACTAATATTATTATTGTTCATTACAATTATAACAAAAGCTCATTGTCTTATAAATAAATTATGTATTTATGGCAAGTTTATTTGGAGTGTTTGGTAAATAGTTGTTAACTGATTGAGTTAGTTGATTTGATTAGTTGATAGTATAAGCTGATTTAAGAAAAGCGTTTAGTAAATTAGTTGTTAGTTGATAACTGATTACATGCAAAATGATTTTCTTAAAAAGTTGATCGAAAAAGCTACTTTGAGCAGCTTTTTGAATTTTAACATTTTAGAACAATAAGTTGTTACAGAAAACTAATTAATCAAACACTCATATTAATTATTAACCAAATCAAATAACTAATAGTCATCAAATAAATTAAAATTAACTAGTAAGCAAACTATGTTACCAAACATGTTCTTTGTTTTCTCCTTCATCTAGACTGGACTTCTTGTTAGGTCCGCTAAAACTACAACTCCAATCAACTTTGTTATTAGGCCATTTCAAGTGAACACAATAAGAGGTTTTAGAGATTCGAAAGTCATTCTTTTAATATCAATTCAAGCCGAATTGAAGCGGAAATTCTTTGCTTCAGTTTGGCATGAAATTAAATGTTTAGAGCATATTTGAAATTTTGGAATATGATTTTTGAAAGTCATTTTTTTTAGATTTCCCACTTAGTTTTTGATTATTTAAGGATAATAAAGCTAACACTACTCATTGTGGTTTAAGGAAAAAAAAAAATCATTTTGACCAAAAATATCTTTTGAGTGTTTTTACTCAAAATACATTTGTAAATTCCACTTTCAAACTCGCATCTCCTCCCCTTCCTCTCTCAAAGTGGTGTCAAATGGTTGTTATACCGTGGATCATGGTCCACACAACGCTATGTGAACCATGGTCATCAAATAAAACTATAGTAATATGGCTCGAGGTGATTAGGCACATCAACTTTGTTATTAGGCCATATCGTGGTCTAAGATAAGGTGATTCACTTTCTCCCTACTTGTTTATTATTTGTGTTGAGGGTCTTTCTCTTTTATTACAAAATGCACAGGCTCAAGGCGCTATTCATAGTTGTAGACTGGCTCGTGGTGCCCTTGCTATCTCATATCTTTTCTTTGCAGATGATAGTCTGCTATTCTTTAAAGCAAATTTGCAGGAAGCAGTTGTGGTAAAATAGTGTCTAAGTACTTATAAACTCCTTTCAGGTCATACTATAAATTTTCATAAGCCTAGTGTGTGTTTTAGTAGGAACACTAAGGCGAAGGATAGGGATGCAGTGGTTACTTTATTATTGGGTGCCTCTCAGGCTTTTGATTTGGTAAATACTTAGGTCTGCCCTCTTCTGTTGGAAGAAATAAGAAGATAGTCTTTTCCTATATTGAGGAAAAAATCAAACAAAGGATTGGTTCCGGGAATAAGAAATTGCTTTCACAGGCTGACAAGGAAATACTTCTTAAGCGTGTGGCTCAGGCCATGCCCACTTTTTCTATGAGTGTTTTTCTATTAACTGATTCATTATGCAGTGCAATTGAGAGGACCATGAAATGCTATTGGCTGGGTTCAGGAGGTGTTAATGGAGGTGGTATTCACTTGATGGCCTGTGACCAGTTATGTAAGCCTAAAAGTGTAGGTGGTTTGGGCTTCAAGGATCCGCAGGCGTTCAACTTGGCTATGTTGGGCAAGCAGGCATAGCGTTTTCTCATAAAACCTCAATCCCTGGCTACACAAGTATACAAAGCAAGGTACTTTCCTAGAACCTCTTTTATTGATGCTACTGTAGGAAATAACCCTAGTTATTGTTGGAGAAGTATTATGGATGCCCATGATTTAGTTTGTAGTGGTGTCAGAAGAAGATTGGCAATGGGGATTCCACATTAATTTGGGGTCACCCATGGCTACTTGACGATTCAGACCCCATGATACATACCCCTATTCCTCAACATTTACATGGTTCGAAGGTGTATGGTTTGGTGGATCAAGCCACTAATTCGTGGAATTTGTCGATTCTAGGGGATATTTTCATACCTAGTGATGTAAATCACATTATTATGGTCCTTGTGGCTCCATCTTATGAGGATTCGTGGTACTAGCAATGAGACCCCAGTGGGTGTTATTCTATGAAAAGTGGTTATTGACGCATTATGGGGAATTATAGTCCCACTCCGCTTGGCTTTAGTAAGTGGAATTCAATTTGGAACGTTAAGCCTCTCCCCCCCCCCCCCAATGGAAGACATCTTTGTGGGGAGCTATCAGTCAAATTCTTCCTACCACTACTAATCTACTTATAAGAAGAGTGGAGGTGAGCCCCTCATGCCCAATGTGTGTCTCCTTTCATGAAGACACTATGCACTCCCTCATACAATGTGAATTTGCACAATTGGTTTGGGATGAATCCAACCTCCCTATTGTTTGTGTGACAAGGGATTCCATCCCAAAATGGATCGAAAATGCATTTAGTTTGTTGGCAGGGGATGTCTTTGTTAAAGTGCTAGCTATTCTTTATCATATTTGGCAGGTCCGTAACTCTTCTGTATGGAATGCTTGTATGCAGCGGCCGATGCAGATTTGGAGGGAAGTGTCCAGTGCCATCTCCAGCTGGAATAATGCGTCCGGGAATTCTGCTGTCTCAACAACCGCGTTTGGAAGTTGGAGCCCTCAGCTGCTTCTTCGACGCCAGCTTCTCACCGACTACTAGGTCAGCTTCCTATGGCGCAATCCTCCGCACTGCCGAGGACGGCTTCGTAGCAGCGTCGAACGGACCGCTCCCGTTTTGCACAGATGCTCTTATGGCAGAATCAATAGCTTGTAAGGAGGCTCTATAGTGGCTCAAGGACCGTGGCTTGTCAACCGTTGCCCTCTACACGGATTGTTCGAACCTACACCGCTACCTCACGACTACCAGTATCAGACCCAAGTCTCATGTTGGGATTGTCATTCCAAATCATTTAGCATTTAAGTCTTTGTTTATTGCTTGTTCCTTTCATTTAGTCTCTAGACATTTTAATTTAATAGTTCATACTTTAGCTTCACAAGCCTCTTAGCAAGTTAGTTCTTTGTACTGGGACTCGGTCCCTCCTGACTTTGTTTCAGCTCTTCTTCATTAATCTATGCTCAGCTGGTTTTTGCTTTCAAAAAAATGATACTTTAATGTTACTATAATGAAATTAGTGTGTGTGGAAATTGAAACTAAAAAACATAGCCCATTCAATAACATATATTGTTAAATGAAACTGTAGTATAATTATAATGATACTTTGGTGTTGCTATAATGAAACTAGTGTGCGTGAAAAATAAAACTAAAATCCAGAACCAGACAATAACATATATTGTCAAATAAACATGAAATGTAATTAAAATAATACTTTAACATTACTATAACTAAACTAGTGTGTGTGTGGAAATTGAAACTAAAACAATAGAGCTCATGCAATAACGTATATTGTCAAATAAAACTGTAGTAAGATTAAAATGACACTTTGGCATTACTATAATGAAACTAGTGTGTGTGAAAAATGTAATTGAAAAACATAACAATATTGTCAAATGAAACTAAAGTGTAATTAGAATGATACCTACTTATGGTCCATGTTGCTACATGGACCATGATCCACAGTAAAATTTGTTGGTGTCAAATGAGTAGGCCTACTCGTCATCTACATAATTAATATTTGGACTAGACATCTCACTTGCTTGTTCAAAACAAAAGGCCTCATGTTCAAGTCTCATCCCAATCAAGGACGTTGGCATTATTGTGTTTAACATTTACTATGTATAAGTTAGAATATCTGAGAGTATGAACTTCAGTAATTCATTCACCGTAAACCCAAACAATAAATAGAGTACAGGGCATGAAAGTAGGAAACAGTTACACCTAAACCACGAGACTAGGCCAATACAACAAATATAACAACGAATAGATTAAGTCTTAACACGCCCCTGCAAGATTGAGGCGCCATCAGTGAGACTAAGCTTAGACCAAAACGCAGCGAACAACCGATGACCAAGTGGTTTAGTCAAGAGATCAACAACCTGCTCAGCGGACTGGACATAACTGACTCGCAGGGAGCCAGAAGTAACCTGTTCACGAATAAAAAAGTAATCTAGAGCTAAGTGTTTCATTCGTGCGTGAAAAACTGGGTTTTTGCACACATACGAGACACTCAAGTTATCAGTAACCAACAATGGTGTGGACCGCATACGAAACCCAAGTTCACACAACAAACTCTGGACCCACATGACTTCAGCAGCAGAATTAGCAAGTGCCCGAAATTCGGCTTCCGTGGAGGACCGAGATACCGAACGTTGTTTCGCAAACTTCCAGGAGATAATATTAGAACAAAAAAAAAATACACAATAGGTCATGGTATAACACCCCCCATCACGAACACCACCCCAATCCGAGTCCGAATAAGCCACAAGAGAAAGTGGATAACCACGCTGAAAATGTAGGCCAAAATGCAGTGTACCTTTCAAATAATGCAGAATCCACTTCACAGCTTGCTAGTGACCCTTAGTAGGCAATGCCATAAACTGTGCCAAGCGATTCACCGCAAATGAAACATCTGTTTTGGTAATCACAAGGTATTGCAAGCGACCAATAACGTGGCGATAAGCCATTGAGTCAAAAGCCACGTCATCGGCACCCAAATCAACGGAAGTACACATCGGAGTGGACACCGGCTTCGCCCCCATCATGCTAAACTATTCCAGAATGTCAACCACATATTTACTCTGTGACAAAAACAAACCAGTCGCAGTAAAAACCATTTCAACACCTAAGAAATGATACAGGTGCCCCAGATCCTTTAGGGAAAACCATTCCGTGAGATGTACAAAGACCGCGGTGAAAGCTTCATTATTGCCTGTAACGAATATGTCATCGACATACACCAAGAAATATAAAGTGACATTACAGGTACAATAAATAAACAAGGAAGAATCTGCCACAGACTTCTTAAAACCAAACTAAACGAGAAAATTAGACAATTCAAGATACCAAGCCCGCGGGGCTTGCTTTAACCCATATATCGCCTTCCTCAACCTACAGACATGAGCAAGCTTCTCCTCATCAACAAAACCCGCTGACTGCGCCATATAGACTTCCTCATACAATGTGCCATTCAAAAAAAAAAAAAAAATACACAAGTAGAGGCGATGGTGCGACAATGGAAACGGAACGAAGAACCAATTCGTGAAACGGGAACTCGTTTGGCACAAACTCAACATGTCGGGAAACATAGACCCGACCATTGGATATTTCTAAACACCTACAAGTAAACTGATTTAACAAATAACCCAAGAAAACACGAGGCAAAGACTTTGGACACAACTTGGCTGGAAAGTATGGTTTTAACCATGGATAACACAAACACCCGAACAGCCAAATTTTCTGGTAATTCGGGTGTTTATTGAACAACTTCTCATATGGTGAAGAATTATTAAGAATTGCAATAGGCATGTAATTTATTAGGTAAACTGTTGTTTGAAAAGCATAGGACCAATACGAGGAACGCATAGACGCATAATGCAATAACGCCATACCGCTCTGGACAATGTGCCTATGCCGTCGTTCAGGCGGACCATTGTGCTCCGGAGTGTGAGGAGGCGAAGTAAAGTGAGAAATCCCCAGACTATTAAACGTAGGAATTAACTTAATATATTCACCCCCATTATCATAAAAGACCGAAACAATTTTATAGTCAAAATAATTGTCTACCATACGCTTAAACTAAAGGAAGACAACGTGAACTTCTGACTTGAATTTTAGAGGAAAAAACCAAACATATTTAGTGTAGTGATCGACAAAATTAATGTAGTATTTGAAACCATCCACAGAAACCGTTGCTGAACTCCACACATCCGTGTAAATTAATTGCTACAGTCGAGTGCTAGACATGGAACTAAAATAAAATGGCAGTTTGTGACTTTTATTAATGCGACAAGAATTACATGAAAACGCAATAAGCTCTTCAGGCTTAAAGCTTACATTATTGTTTCTAAGAATACAAGCTAGAATTTTAGTACTGGGATGACCGAATTGGTGATGCCACTTTGACAATGACGACTTGGTAGTGACATTGATTTGAGACCGTTGGATTGGAAGACTGTAGATATCACTCACGACCGGACCCCACACGAGAGGTGTTCCCAATTGCCGATCCTTAACAACAAAATGTGTGTCAAAGAATTCAACCGAGACAGAGTTAGTTTTACTGAGTTTAGACACTAAAACGAGATTCGTTTGCAGACTCGAAACACAAAACACATCAGACAAGAGAAGAGATCAATTGTTTGAAGGTAAAGAACTGACCCAGTATGTGAAATATGAAGAGACTTACCATCGCCCAGGATTATCTCATTAAGCCCTGTGTAGTCGGCCAGTGTCTAAAGAGACATGGCATCATTCACAGTTTGATGCCAGGCCCCATAGTCCATGAGCTACGGTTGAGTGGGCATTGCAGTAATAGACGTAGTATGAACTGCAGGTGATTGACGACCGGTTCTTTGCGGCTCGAGCACAGCCACATTATTTTCTTTAAAAAACATGGCTTGTTTCTGGCAAAATTTGGTGTCTTGCCCGGGATACTCGTAGTAATTACAATATTGAGCGAGACGGTTGCCGGTATTCCTCATCTGGTTCTGTCGCCCATTGGAAAAGGCAAAACCACCTCTGCCACGCCGATTGGCACTTTGAGATTGATTGTCAGCGAGGCTATTAAAATGGCATTGTGTGGCATTAGCAATAGTCATATGAACATGCGGGGCAACTTTGTTCTCCTTTAATAGTCTCTCGTAGTCAGTGAGGACATCATGCAACTCACCATATGAGATGGCATCCGTTCGTACGCAAAGAGTAGCCACAATGGAGTTATATTCATCACAAAGTTGCGTGAATATATGTACCACGAGGTCTTCCTCCGTAACCGGACTTTGGCAAGAGCTAAGTCGTCGGCAATTGCTCGCATATCCCTCATATACGATTCAATAAACTGGTTGGCTTTAGGGTTCTTTGCTAACTTCTCTTTTAGCGAAACTATACGACCTCGAGAAGCAGCGGCACAACTGGTGGACAACCGATTCCATGTGTCGCACGCAGACGACGCGGATGAAATAACAGGCTATAAGATATTTGAAAGACTGCCAGGATAGCACTCAAGATGATTTCATCATGTCTGAACCAAGCCGTGTAGGCCAGATTCAATGTAGTGTGAGCTTGATCGGAGTACTTCACTGGAGCGGCAGTAGAACCAATGACATAACCAGAAGGTCAAACCCTATGAGCGTAGACTCCACTTGTTTCTTCCAAATAGGAAAATTACATGAGGTGAGTTTGATTGGTAAGTGAATTGGAGCGAGCCATGGCTAACGAAAAAGGGAAGAGGGGAAGGAAAAGAAAATTCTCACTAAAGAGTTGGCTGTGATACCATGTGAGAATATGAACTTCGGTAATTCATTCACCGTAAAACCAAACAATAAATAGAGTACATAACATGAAAGTAGGAAACAGTTACACCTAAACCACAAGACTAGGTCAATACAACAAATATAACAAAGAATATACTAAGTCTTAACAGAATATAATATTAAAAAAATTCGAGTTGGTATGAGTTAGACCAAACCAACACAGTAAAATCTTGGCCCAACTCAACCTACTGTCCAATTTATTTATTTTAAATTAAGTATTTACTTTTCTTTTAATTCTCAAGTTCTATAATTCAGAGTTATTGCATTTACCAATTTAAAATAATTTATGTTTTATAATAAAAAAACATTGTAATAGATTTATGTTATTTATTTCTGTAAAGGTAAACCAAATAGAAATAAGACAGTTGTTTTACTTGCAGTCAAACATATGAAAAATAAAAATATTTTTCAACAGACCCTTAGTTTTTTTTTTTTTTGAAAGCAAAGCAGAAATAGAATCTGGCGGGATCGCATCCAGTACATAGTGCAAGGCTGAGAAAAGGCTGCTGAAGCAAGAGTATGAGCAAGAAAATTAGTCGATCTTGGCACTAAACAAATGCATAAATGAGAAAAGGAGGCCATAGCCTCACGACAGTCATTAATAACAAAACCAGCATATGAACGAATAGCATTACGAGAAGAGACCAAAGAGTTTCGGAGCTCCGAGCAGTTGGTGAAGAGATCAACAGACAACACTTCCCGATCCTTAAGCTAAGAAAGCACTTTCCTACAATCCATGGCCTCAGCCATTAGCGGCGAGTAGCATTGAGCTAAGCTGCCGCTTACCGCTGCCGAGAAGGCCCCATTCGAGGACAGCAGAACAGCACCGAACGAAGCCTCCCCCGATCCTGGACGGAATTCGGCATCTACGTAGCATCGCGGACAGCTTGATGCTGGTTGTGGCACGGGTGAGACAGAAGCGGGTGACGACGCCATTGGCCTGCGATGGACCTATTTCCAGCATTGCAGCGAAGACAAGGTCGTCCGCCACACCTTCTTCGCCAATGGCAAGTTCCTCTCCCAAACAGCTGAATTTCGGGCTCTCCAAATATGATAGAGTACTGCCATTATCACACCAACATCCTCTTGAGTCATATTGTGCATTACATTAGCAAACCACATAGAAAAAGTATCACCAATAATATTTGCAATAGATAAGGAAGCCTCATTCCAAACAAGCTTGGCATAATCACACAAAATAAATGTATGCATGACATTGTCATGTTCAACACCACACATTGGGCATGTAAGATCCACCTCCACTCTTCTTATAACAAGGTTTTCAGTAGTAGGGAGAATATTTTTGAGAGCTCTTCATAAAAAAATCTTCCACTTGGGAGAGACATTTATTTTCCAAAGGGCTATCCATCTATCAAAGTTCCCTAGGCTATCAACAAAATCTCCAACAATGCGCTTATAACCATTTTTCACTGAGTAACACCCCTTTGGGTCTCCTTGCCAAAACTAAGAATTCACGTACCCTGGGCTTATAGGGATCATAGAAATGCGGCTCACATCAGCAGGAATAAAAATGTCAGTCAAGATAGAATAATCCCATGAATTAATATCCTGGTCAATCAAACCTAAGACTCTGGATCCCTGCAATTCAGGAGGCATATGAGTCTGAACCAAGGGATTTGGGTCATCTGGTAACCATGGGTGATCCCAAATTAGAGTATCTTTACCATCACCAATTCTGCGCCTAACACCTCTGCAAATCAACTCATGGGCAGCCATTATACTACGCCATCAGAAACTTGGATTATATCCTAGAGTAGCATCCATAAAAGATGTAGTAGGAAAATACCTTGCCTTATAAACTCTTGCTGCTAACGAGTGGGGATTAGTGAGGAACCGTCATGCCTGCTTACCTAACATTGTCAAATTAAAAGCACGAAGATCTTTAAAACCCAGGCCACCAAACATTTTAGGGACACATAACCGATCCCAAGCTTTCCAATGAATGCTTCCATCCCCACCAGAACCGCACCAATAACGATTCATAGTCCTCTCAATGACCCTTAGTTTAATTTTAATGAAATTTACGTTAAAACCAATTAACACTTGTATATGCCAACCTCGATATAAAAATTTTGTTATTAAGCATAATATACTTGTATGAAGAGAATTTTGTGTGTATGTGACTATGTGTGTTTGCATTGGTACGTTAAGATTTAGGTGAAGAAAATGATATGAATTCAAGTTAATTACAAACACATCACTGACTTTAAAAAAAGATATACAAAAGTATGCAAAATGTTTATTCAAGGAAACTACTTGCAACGAAAATGATATGCATTTTAATCAATCAAAGTGAATAATATGTATTAGATTTCGGTGGCCTAAGAAATTTTGTATGATATAGCCAACTACCTAAACTCGCCTAATCATTGGAAAGCAAGGTCAAATATAATTTCAACTTACTCATGAAATTCAAAATATGGCAAGAAAATTGTGGATAGAGCTCACCCAAATTCTATCAAGTTGGTTAAAAGAAACATATTAGCACTATAGTTAGATACTTTTTTTTTTTTTAATACAAAGAAACAACAAATAGCAAAAACTATGAATGTGTCACACTCATACAATTAGATTTAAGTAGGGGACGTATTCCAGTACAAGTGTATGCAAATTATTGAAATTTGTTACCATCTAATCGGTGCAATAATTCACCTTGATCTCGAATGCTTCACATAGTAAATTTTTAGTTGGATTCCTCAAATAGCCTCATAACATTAAAATGAGAATTCCTAATATTCTACCCCCGATATGATCTTCCCAACAACGACAATTGAATTGCTTTACAACCCCAATAATCAATTTAATCCTTCGATTGTCTATTTATATAAACTTTCGTTTCAAAGAAAAATAAAATTGAGGGATAAACTTGACTATTTTACACCTTAAGAGACTAGATTTACAACATGATAAAATAATTAAAGTCCAAATTAGCAAAAATTGAAAATGAGAGACTAAATTGCATAATGATCAGTAATTAAGAGACCAGAAGTGTGTTTATCCCTTTAAAACTAAGCTATTATTAAATATCATCTTAACCCTAAGAGAATAAGTGTCTATTTAAGTGGTAACAACCTAGAGACGAGAACCACTTGTTTATGAGTTTGAAATTCACTTGAAGGTCGTGGTGTAAATCCTTACTTGTAATTTTGTTGTATCTTTTTGTAGGGTGGCTTGTCCTTGTTTGTTTAGAGGTGTTGTATTTGGTTCTTATTATTGTGCTTCAAATCTTGGGGCCATCTTGGATTAATTATTAATTGCATCTGATATATAAAATAAGGTTTTCAATATCAATTATTATTGTGTGGATCATGGTCCACACAAGCTGTGTGGATCATATTTTGTATACTGTAAAATAATATACATTCAGTATAAAAATAATATACTTTTAATATATTAAAAATATACATTGTATTCAGGGGATGTACATTATTTGTGTAATGAGTGTATATTATATTATATAATGTACATTCAGTACACAAATAATATACATTTATTAATATATTAAAAATATACTTTTTGTTATGGTCCACACAACACTGTGTGGACCATGTTCTACACAATAATTTGCCTTTCAATAGTACTCCGCATAATTTGCAACAAAAAGAAAAAGAAGGGTAGGATAGGATTGTCTCTAGTTAATTTTCTTGCCTGGTAGTAATCAATAATATGGAAATAATTGTACTCGGAACATTATGACAATAAGATTGAGAATGACATCTTCAATGATTAGGGTAATATAGTCTAATGATGATAATTAAGGGGGATTTGCTAATTAAGATCTTGCATTAATTAATGATAAATTTGGGAATCAAACGTAATGTTTATACTTGTGACAAAAAATGGAATCGCTCATCCCAGCCTCACACTCAGACTCGATAGTTTGTGGAGGGATAAATCATGGTGACTCAACTAATCAACAAAGACTAGATTTTATTTCACTGCGCACAAGGAGCCCCTCATTTTGAGAGGTTGCTCCGACACTCCTACTGGTGAGACTCAATTCTTAGTCTCTTATGACAAATTTCACCTCTGCGACTAGTTGCGCTGCCCATGCGGACAAATATGATGCTTATACTGTGGGTTAGAGTTTTTGTAGAAAGATGAATTACTGGTATATGTTGATTTTTAGTATAATACGACAGATTTATTTGAGTGTACTATAGGTTTAGTTTATCTTGTAATACATTAAAAATTAATATATAGTAAAACTAAAAGTGTATCAAAATCCAGAGTGTAGATCCTGAAGTGTCCTATATAATTTGCTTGGAATGGAGAAGGTGAATGGCGGCAAATTATTGCGTGGACCGTGGTTTACATAGCTATGTGGATCATTAATGCAATATATATTTTTAATATATTAAAACTACATTATTTATGTAATAAATATACATTATTTGATAATATAAAAATTAATTTTACTTTCAAATAATATACTTTATGTATACAATAAAATACTTTTATTATATTAAAAATGTACTTTTTATTTATGGTTCACACAAATATGTGGACCATAGTTCATGGTATAATGATTAGTGAATGGTCCTGAAGGCTAGAATGCTAAATAGAATGCATAATACTGCTTGGATGCACTATTTTTTTCTTTAAATAGAATGGATAATACTGCTTAGATGCACCATTCCAAACCATTTGATTCGCTGAAAAATATTTGAAGAGAAATGGAATTCAAATTTCATAGAAAATAAATTATCAGAAAAATAGATTCTATTGTTTGGTTAGGGTAAAAGAAATTATTGGGAACATAAATTCCATTGTTTGGTTGGGGTTTGAAATCGTAAGGAATTATGAATATAAAGACTAATATGATCTTAATAATAATATATATATATATATATATATATATATATATATATATATATATATATATTGTGTGTGTGTGTGTGTGTGTGATTAATAAACTTTGACGAGTGTAAAATAGTTCAATTGTGTTTTTTTTTTTTTTTTTTGAACCAAGAGAACAACCAATATATTAAATAGAGTTAAAGCTATTACAAGAGAGCCCACTCAAAAAACGAGGGATATAATCAAACAACTCAATTCTATCTTGACCCATGTAAGTAAGAGCCTTTTTTGCTAAACAATGAGCCATCCTGTTACTACTGTGACGGATATATCGAAACGAGAGCCATGGCATGTCACGTAGCAGCTCCCGGATATCTTCAATTATCGCCCCAAACGATGTGTTACTTGTATTCCCGATCACTGCATTTGTCACCAATTGGGCATCTGTCTCCAAAAAAGTCACCTTCCAACCCCTATCCTTAATCCAACTGAGCGCTTCCCTAGCCCCCATTGCCTCCGCCTCCCTCACCGTATACAGACCCTCCTTTGCAAACATAACCACCCCAACAACTGCCCCTTCCCAGTCAAGCATCACCCACCCAAAGCCCATACGGCAATTAGCATAATCCATAGTTATGTCAATCTGAATCCTCACCTCCCCATTATGCATTTGGGCCAGTTGCGGCAAGTGGTAAGGTGGCAGCACCTCATTTTGCAGAATAGAGCCATTATTTTCGTTGTACTGCCGCCAGTGTTGAGCAAAACCCAGCGCGTGATACACAATCGTCCCCGGATCCGAACTCCTCTGCTGCCACACCATTAGATTCCGAGCCTCCCAAATATCCCATGCCACCATAACTACCTGCTCAAGCATCTTAACCGGTAAGGCAGTCCACATCTCCACTAACCATTCAGAAACAGAATTAACATAACACATTGCCCACTCATCATTTAAAAACAACCAACAGTGCTTTGCAAAGTCACAATTGGCAAAAAGATGAGCAATGCTCTCATTTGCCTTCCCACATAACACGCAAGTAGGGTCACACTGCACACGTTTAATTAGGAGGGAATCTTTTGTCGGTAAACGCAAGGTACACAAATTCCAGAAAAAACATTTAACCTTTGGTGGAATGTGCAAGCGCCATAAACCCCTCCACACTACCCCTTCACCCTGGCCCCCCTCCCCTGACATAAGCCTATATGCACTCTTAACAGAATATATTCCATGTTGCTCCCTGTGCCAATACATCGAGTCACACCCACCCCTCAACGAGACCGGTATACTCAAAATGAGCCTGACATCCCTCTCACACAAAATATCCCTTAAAACCCCAAGGTCCCACCGCCTCATGTCCACACACATCAAGGATTTCACTAGCGGGTTCTTGTCCACATCCGGCAGCCAAGGATCACTCCATATTCTAACCATCTCCCCATTCCCAATTCTCCACCGTGTCCCCCGCCTTACCAAATCCTGAGTCTCTCGAATGCTAGACCACACAAAGGATAGATTAGAGCCCCTCTTTGCCTCCAAAAAAGAGCATCTTGAAAAGTATCTTGCTTTAAACACTTTTGTCACCAACGCCTCTGGATTAGTAAGGAACTTCCACCCCTGTTTCCCAAGCATAGCAAGGTTCATCTCACGTACCCTTCGAAAACCCATCCCCCCGTACTGTTTTGGTACACACAGCTCACTCCATCTACTCCACCTTATTCCCCCTCGCTCCCTTCTCTCACACCCCACCAAAAAGAGTTCATAATCCTCTCAATCTCCTCACTCAACCCCATGAGTAACAGAAACACATTCATGGCATAATTAGGAATACTTTGGAGCACTGTTTTCAAAAGAACCTCTCTTCCCCCTCTTGATAAAAACCTGTTCCCCCATTGCATCACCCGAGCCCTAAGTCTCTCTCGTATAAACCCCATAATTTCCCTCTTCTTCCTCCCCACATACCCCGGCAACCCCAGGTACTTCCCTTGCCCTTGCTGTTCGCAAATACCTAAGGTCATGCAAACAGCCTCCTTATCCTCCCTATGCACATTCCTCCCAAAAACAATCGAAGATTTCCCAAAATTTACCTCTTGACCACTCGCCCTCCCGTACTCTTTCAAAACATCATTAAGCACTTCCGCTTCAAAATTGTTTGCCCGAAAAAGAAACAAACAATCATCTGCGAAAAAAAGGTGAGAAATTGCCTGGGCTCCCCTTGCCACCCTCAACCCATGCAACATACCTTCCTCCTCCCGAACCCTCAACATAGCACTCAAACACTCTGCCACCAAAATAAACAAATACGGGGATAACGGGTCCCCCTGTCTAAGCCCTCTCCCTGGCACTATTGGACCCCACTCTCTCCCTTCAACCAACACCCGGTAATTGACAGTAGTCACACACTCTCGCATCAACCCCACCCAATGATCACTGAACCCCAATTTCAGAAGCACCTGACACAAGAAACCCCACTCAACTCGATCATAGGCTTTACTCATATCTACTTTTAGAGCCCCAAACCCTCCCCTTTCCCCAGGTTGACGTTTCAAACAGTGGGCTGACTCAAAAGCAATAAGCACATTGTCAACAATTGACCGACCAGGGATAAAAGCACTTTGGGCAGGTGACACAATAGAATCTAACAGACCACGCAACCTAGTTGCCAAGACTTTCGCCACAATTCGGTACACAACATTACAAAGAGCAATGGGACGAAAATCAGACATGACCTCGGGGGATTTACATTTCAGGATCAAAACAATATGAGTATCATTTACATGCTCAGGGAGAGTACTAGTATGCATAAAAAGCTGGCAAAAGGAAACTACCTCAGGCCCCAAGATCGTCCAATGAGTCTGGAAAAAGGCCGGAGAGAGGCCATCAGGACCCGGCGATTTATCCGGGTGCATTGCGAAGAGAGCACCTTTCACTTCCTCTTCCGTAATATTTCGCAGCAACACTGCATTCTGTTCCTCATCTATTCGCCTCTCCAAACAAGCCAAGACCGGCTGCATATCCCCCTCACTGGCAGTAAATAAATTGGCAAAATAATCCACAATGATTTCTCCCATCTGTTGAGCATCCCCAGTAATCACCCCCGCCGAATTTCGTAGCACCACAATTCGGTTCCTCCTCCTCCTCCGATTTACAGCATTATGAAAGAATCTAGAATTATTATCCCCCCCCCCCTCTATACCATAATTCCTTCGCTCTTTGCTTCAATCTATCACTTTGGTCCCGGAGCAATTTCATATATCGTCCCTGGCATTCCCCAAACCGACGAATGCTCTCACCATCCCTCCTCCCTCTCAATCTTCCCATCTCCCCCTGACAAAGACGTATCGCCTATGATTCCCCTCTATCTAATTTTCTCCCCCAGTGCCACACTCCACGACCACACGCCCGAAACCTCTCCCCGATAGTACACCCCTGATACCGACTCCATTCTGCTTCCACCACCCCTTTACAGTCCGGGTTTCGGCCCCAACTGTTCTCATACCTAGATCGCCGATATACCCGCACCCTTTCCCCAGAATCCAGAGATATGAACAGAGGCAAATGGTCACTTGTAGTCCCTTCTAGTGACCAAGCTCTTGCCCGTGGAAAAAGATCACTCCACTCCCCCGAGACCAAGATACGGTCTAGCTTCTCCCTCACCCATCTATCAGTCCCCCGCCACTTCTCCCAAGTATACTGATAACCGTCAAAACCGAAGTTCGAAAGCCCACTTTCCCGAACAGCTTCCCCAAACCCCCTTAGTAGCCACCGCGGATGTGAGACTCGTCCCTCCTTCTCCCAATCCCAAAGCAAATCATTAAAATCCCCCATAATTATCCACGGAAGATTATTGAGAGAAGATAAATACCTCAGAAGATTCCATGACTCCCATCGCCGATTCCTCTCCGAATTACCGTAATAGCCGGTAAATCTCCATCGTGTGACTCCATCGCCATTCATTACCACAGAGTCTATATAGTGATTTGAATATCCCCTAACTTCCACATCAAAACCCGTATTCCAGAGAAGGGCCAAACCTCCCCCTCTGTCTCCATCATTCCCGCGTAACTCTTGCCCCGTATTAACTCCCTCATCATTAGCATTTATTCCACCAACCGTTCCACTGCCACCCGTTTTCCCCGTTACCGCCGGCTCCTCCAGGACTAGCTATTTGTTTACCGGCGCCGGCAAGACACGGCGGCCACCCGCCCTCATCCACGACCCAAACAATTTATCCCCCTGTTGCAGGGGTTTATCAGCCGCCACTGGACAGAACTTATCCGCATGGCCAATGATGCCACACTCAAAACAGAACGAAGGGAGCCGTTCATACCTGAGTTCAAGCCAAAACCACTCCCCACCCGGTTTTTTCATCTTCATTCGAGCTTTCAGAGGTCGCATAATGTTTATAGCTGTTCGAACCCGCATAAAATCACGCTCTCCTCCATCAAAGTTTCTCTTATCAGCCTGTTCGAACACCCCCACATGATTGCCAACCACCTTAGCTACTCGTTCCGACATGAAGCCCGGCGGAAGATTATGCACTTGAATCCAGAACGAGGCCGTGTCCAAAGGGACTGTCATCGGATCCTCTCCATCCACCACGCGTCGGAGCAGCACCATGTTCTGGTCGAACGTCCATGGCCCGTCGTTTAGCACACGCGATACATCGCGCTCACAGTAGAATATAAATAGGAATCTATTTGTGCCCAAATTGCGCACCATTACCCCCTTCATCGGACGCCATGCTGTTGCCATCACGTCCCGGAAGATCACCAGTTTTACCGCGCGGTCAGTCACAACACGCCCCACCGCTGCAAACCGAAGATCATACCTGGGTTTTGGAATATCCTCAATTTCCACAATTACCCCATCATCGTCGTCGACAATGGCCAAAGCCTCACAAGCATTAGATAAACCACTCGAATCCCCCATCTCCATACTTGGATTAGGAAGAGCAGATACCAGAAAACCTAAGCGAAAAGACGGAAGCACTCACAGGGAGAGAGGAAAATACACTCACAGGGAGAGAGGAAAAAATTTGCCAGTTAATTATAGTTCAATTGTGTTATGCTTTCTTCCCAAATCTTTTGGAAAGCAAAATATCAATCCTTTGCTAGGATTTTGTTTTCCTTCACTTTGGGGAAGTCAAGTTCCAATGGAAAGTATTTTTCATCCAACCAAACAACATAAAATAACATTTCTTACACTCCTAGGAAAATCTTTTCCATGGAAAATATTTTCCATCCAACCAAACACCCCCTTTATATGGCAAATCACGATCCACACAACTGTGTGGACCACGGTCTAAAATATCGTCATGAATATTATGAGTAAAAATAATGTACATTATGTGTTAGAATAATGTACATTATGCCTAGGAATAATGTATATTACGTGTTAGAATAATGTACATTATGTGATAGAATAATGTACATTACGTGTTAGAATAATGTACATTACGCGTTTAGAATAATGAAACATCTGGGGTAACATAATGTACATTATGTTTTAAAATAATGTACATTATGCTTTAGAATAATCTACATTATATTGTTGAATAATATACATTATGAGTTATAAAAATGTATATTGTAGTTGGGTGTGCGAAAAAATAAAATTAAGCAAAACGATGTCGTTTTTATACCGTGGACCACAGTACATGCAATAACCATTGCTATTATATAGCTCTTAATTCTAGTCCCTAACTATAAATCAAAATTATCAATTTAGGTGCAACAATTATCTTTTTTTTTTTTAATAGCATACTAAACCAGTTAGCTAAGCTTATGCGAGCTTTCTAGTTATATTTCTATTCAAATGGGTTTGGAGTAAATATTTTAAATTATCTAAAAGGATAAAAATAACCTTGCAAGATAGTACAAATATTGACTCAGGTTACTAGAGACAAAGAAACTAAGAAAGATTCTTCGTCTACAACTTATAGATGAAGAAACTCTTCATCTCTGGCGAGAAACAAAGAATACTTTGTCTTTGGGCTAGAGACGAAGAGGGAGGAGTTTTTTAAAAATTATTTATTTAAAGTAGATTTAAAAAAAAAACATTTAAAAGTTAGCCGCCACGTCATCCTACCGGAACAATATATTATTTTTAGTTTAATTGCTTGATTTTAGATTATTTAGAAACATATTTTTTTGAGTTGGATGACTCAATTGCAATTTCACGTGTAATTCAATGATTTATTTGACCCTTATTCCTAAGTAGTTGTTGCTGTTTTTTATTATTATTATTATTATTATTATTATTATTTATTATTATTATTATTATTATTATTATTATT